>NW_019174929.1:909426-1030119 GCF_002260705.1 Seriola dumerili
ATGTCTGTATTGCATTATAAATGTTGATGCTGTGGCTGACTGTGTGATGTGAGCTCTACAGATTAGTAGCCACAATACTTTTTTTCCACTTTCATTTTGTGCAGCATAGTGTTGCTGAACTTGAATGTTTTTGATGAAATGCCTTGCTTGCGCAATCACAGAGTTACACACATTTACACTGGAGATCAAGTGCCTTTGCTCAAGGGAACCTCGGCAGTGTGTGGTAAATGCAGGGAGTGTCAAATGCTGCCCTCTCATTTCCTGACCCAGATTTATCGCTCCAGATTAAAGTGGCAAACTTAGGTTGGCTATGGCGTGATAAAGACTTGTAAAATGTTAAATGAGGCGTAGAAAACTTAATTTCAAAAACAAAATTGCGAGCTACAAGGTATGTACAAATTGTGGACTCACCTCATCTATTGGGCATGGAATGCATTTCCCATCATAGTCTGAAGTATTTAATCTGATCTCTAAACAAGTTTGAATGATTTTTTTAACCTTTTTTTCTGTCACTTAATAAGAAGGAAGTCACCAACAAGTTCATGAGAGAAAATGTTTCAATTGTTTAAAACCCCATAACAATCCATTGTTAAATCAGTCAACAACATTCTTGGTGAATGTTCAAGTTTGTTTGGCTGCTTTTGCTCCATATTGTGCTCTTCAAACTAACAGTGTTTTTTTTTAGAAGCAGATGTTCGCTGTTCTGTTGTGGAGAATGACATCTTGGTTGTGTTTGTTTCTTTGGGAATTCCAAGGTCTCTCCCTAGTCTGCTCCAGGGCTTAAGCTTGGAGAGCCCAACCGCCACGATTGACCCAGCAGCTGGAGCGGCAGTGAGAGCCCTGCCGAGGATCTGGAGGGATGAGCGACTCGGCAGACAGCCCGTAGACAATGATTGCGAGGGGGTGTGGAGCCTGACATTGAACAGAGCTTCCAGGAGGCCCTGGCTATCTATCCTCCTTGTGGACGCAGGAAGATCATCCTTTCTGATGAGGGAAAGATGTACGGTAAGTTCACGTTTTATGTTGTGAGTTTAACCCAAGCGTTATTTTTCTTGATAAATTGATTCTAAATAAGGGAAAGGGCCCCCCCCCCCCCCCCCCCATAAAGACCACAGCCTGTCATTTTCACTTAGGTGTTTGTATGGATTCACTGCTGACTGTAGTTTCATGTTTAACAGACATGACAGTGGTATTAATCTCCTCATTTAAAATGAGGCAAAAAAGTGTAAAAGCATATTTTCCAAAACGAAAAAAATGAATCAATACATGGTTGTCCTGAGTAATGTAACATTATATGACTGTCAGTCTCAAATTTATCTGTGATGTGTTCTGTGATGGTGGCTATACAGCCACCACTCTGGTTCATAGAAGTGCAAGTTTATAAGTAAAGCAGCATGAACTATTAGTCAGTAGCAGATGGTACTGCGGCTGCCACCAGCTGTGCCCTCTCTCCTCCCTCCACTTCCCCCCATTCCTGGCTGGGTGATGTCATGGAAAGAGGGAATATTTTCTCTCTGTGGTGTTGGACCGTCTCACAGCCTGTCAGTGTCAAGTGAAAGCAGAAAGCCCCTCAGAGCATTCGCTTGCAGCTGTCATGTGACCCCTCCGGCCAAACAAAATGTAAATTCTAGGAGTTTCAGTGAAACCCCTCAGCTGCCACTACAAAGATGTGGGCTCAGACAACAGGACCCTCCCCATTGTCTTTTCCTCCAATTCCCCTGTCCCCATACAGAGTGAAGCTGGCAGAGAAGCTGTCCCTCTGCCGTGGATTAAAGCATGACAATTCAGTTTTTCTAGTGTTACAAATGAGCAGTGCTAAGTGCAGTCCTTTTTGTTAGTCAGTAGACATTCTCAATATGATGAAAATGTTCAGCTTTCTGGCTGTGGCATTAAAAAGGTCAAATATTCTTTTTAATGTATTCTTTCTGAGAAGTTACGGAGCAAGTAGATATTCAGCATTACTCATACTTTTTGATTTCGTATACTGCAAATACCAAAATACCTTGAATGTAGGTTATAGGTGCTTCTCTTTAAAATCTTACAATCAAATTAGATACACATAAGAATTATTGTAAACTGAGGCAAAAGACAACCCACTGAAATTTACCTAATGAAAAAGACAAAAGATGGTTACTTGAAAGATTCAGAACCCCAATAACAAACCCAAAGAAAGGTTTTGTTTTTGTGGTATTGAATCCACCTTAAAATCTGCTGAGTAGACAACTGTAGGGTTGAATAGACATTCGTCCTGCCAGATGTGCTCTGTATCTGGTTACACATTGTCTCACCAGTAGCAGAATCCTTTGTCTGTCTGTCTCGTCTTACTGAATCAGAACTGTAAGATACTAGACAAAAAGTAAAGTGTAGAAACTGAAAATATACAGCAAAAAAAACTAATGCATAGTTAAATATTGTAAAATTGTGGAAGAAAATTGAGGTAAATGCCTGTGTTCAGTTTTTGGAAAGCTGTGGACTTTTTTTTTTTTTAGAAGGCAGAACTTGGGAATACAGTCCTCTTGCTTAAGGTATGGGCTTTTGATGGGACAATGTAATGGATTGCTAACAGTCTCATATATTTTCTGGGGACACTGCTTGTTGTTCAGACCTCCAACTGTTGCTGCAACCTAGTGCCAATTCCATCATGCCATGAACTGTGACAATCCCCCAAAGCCAGGAAGGTGCCATGGGTCTTTCTTAGAGAAAAAAAGCAGCCATGTTTTATTTTGAATAGATTGAGCTGTTCATTATTGGAATCCAGTGTTAACCAAATATAAAACTAGACCAGGAACAATACAGTGGATTTTGGATGGTGTTATGCCTGCGTAGTTACACAGTATGTACAGTATGGTCACACTCACTAAATGTAAAGAGTAGGGCACATGGTCAAATTTGACACTAGGAATGCAGCCATTTAGAAGCAACATGACAGTCTAGCAGGAGAGTGTTGATGCCTACATTGATGCTGAAGTTGGAAATGTTTTGTAGCCATGAAACCCATGAATGACAGACAATAAGGCCAAAGCCTGTAGGGAGCGGCCAGTTTGATTACCTCAGTGTTGAAAATTACAATGAACCCAGTGTTGTGAATCTTTTGAGGAATGCTTGGAATGTGACTCCGGTCATTATTTTCTCTTATTACTCTGACATATTTACAGTTTTTGCGAGCAAATCTTACAAAATGCTTACCATTATTACTTTTGACTCTGCCATCCACTCCCTTATTCCTCTTTATGTGAATGTGGGAAATATTGTAACAATCAGTATTCAGTGTTTAGTTGCAAAATAAATGATGTTCTGTAAGGGAGTTATAATGAGGGAAAAAAATATTTGCCTTTTAGCTTGCAGTTTTGATGTCAGTGAGGTGAACCGACACAAACCTAAAACCTATCCTGGTCACTTATCCTTCTAGAGTATAAGATGCAATGGTGTAAAGAACAAAGAATGTATATAGACAGTTTTACTATTTATTTTACTATTTAGAGAAGTAAAATATTCAGAAATATTAAGAAATGTAAGCCCTGCTCCCTATAAAAACAAAGATGCTCTCTTGTGAACACTGTATATTCTTTGAATGACACCTCAGATTTTCATTGATGTTAACTGTGCACGTATTTGGAATGCCAAAGACAAGTAACCAATGAAGTGGTCCTCCATGCTGCTACAAGGGATTGATTTGTCCAAAACATCCAGTGATTTGTCTTTCAAGAGGGGAAGGGTTCAGCTAATCATGGTGAGGCTGATATGGCACTGTGATCCAGGTCCATAGGGTTTATAACAGACACAGACAGACACCACACAAAACCTCTTATGGCATCTGAGATGAAAGTTGGCTACAAGGAGACAGGTATTTTGTAGTTGAGAGACCCTGGGGATGGCATAGTGTTCCATACACAGAGCTCATCACAAGAGGAGCCGCCCTGAGTGCCCTTAAGCCCTTTGTTATCCTGGGGTAGAGTGCAGTTAATTAGCAACAGTCTCTATAGCAACTGTGTTGCGGTTCAAAACAATTTCTAATTTCTGCTTCTTAGCTTATTGTGGTGTTTACCTGAAGTGTTTCGGATGTGCTGAGACCAGTGTTGGCTGGCACTGTGCCCATTCTCTGAGGCTAATTGTGGCTGCAATGGAAGACACTACATCTGCATAGACTGTATCGCCCAGCATTTGCCTTGGCCCCAGAGTTTACTTAGGAGAATATTTTAAAAAGTAAAGGGAAATGGAGGGCACTGGCCCCTAGCCAAAGGCCTAAGATTCTGCACTTGCATAATTCACCTGCTGTGCTGGGCTGCATTCATTTACCCCAGAAATAGAGTTGATAAATGAAACAACACGCTTCACTCAAATTGTATGTTTATTCATTGAGTTATGTATTTGCACTTGCCCCGCAAGCTAAATGACATTGGTGAATTTTTCTCAGTCACTGTTTAAAAAAAAAAAAAAAAGAACTGGTTCTTATACCATCTACGGCCAAAAAAACATGCAAATACCTACTCTACCTGTAGGCTATACCACACCCATACGGTGTTTTTCTTGCAGAGGCCACTTGTTGTATTTAATGCCTGAGTTTTTAAGTCTATTGAAATGTTGATGGCTAAGTCATATTCATCTTTCATGACATTTTTTTTAGGTGCTCTTTATGCCAGTGTCATTTAATCTGCTATCAGTGTGGTTCTGATAAGCAGGAGCAGCCATCATACCATTCATTTTACATATTTAAAATGATAAATACAGTCAAATGATTGAAAGCCATATATGTTTTAATATTCCTGTTGCAGGCACACTGCTGGACATTATGCCTCTGTCTGCACGTGACTTTTGATGTAAAGCTTTTCCTGTTACCATTCTGCTGTTTGCTCTGCCATCTCGTCAGTGATCCAGCCCAGACCCCTCCTGTGGGAACTAAGTGGCACTTGGTTTGCAGAGATGCCAAGGATGAGTTAGATATAATGAGCAGACCTGGCTTGCCCCCGATGGCCCAGCACTGTGCTCCTCTGGGTCTCGTCTCACCGGGCCGAGCATGCTCTGAGACAGAGCGAGCGGATCTGATCCTCCCTGCTGGGCGGATAATGAGGAATTCTGGGATCAGCTCAGGCTCCCCGAGTCACCTGCATTCACTCAGAATGGAGTGTGAGGAACTTCATTGCAGGAGAGGCATCACACACCTCCAGAATAATCCCTCATTTGTTCCCTTGTCATTGTCAGTGTAAGGCTACCGTGTTTTCACACACATGGTAGTGAAAAAAGTCCAATTATTTTATGTCTTTCTCAAAAGGCGTAACTGTTGAAAGTGTAAATAGTATTGATGCAGGTATGATGAGGGAAGGAAGAAGCCATTTTGTGTTAAGATTCAAGATTTTGAGGTTGGATTGTGACAAACTGGTTATTTATTCATCACGGGTCGCCATGGAGATGCCTTATACTCATTTCAGCTTGATACAGTGACAGAGATCAAACACGTGCCTACGGTTGATGTGAATGGGTCAACAAGCGCGAATTGACCTGGTTTTGTTACTCTTCTCACGAACATGGTGGACCAGACACCGCTCTACTCAACAGGGGTTTTTATTACGGGTAGGAAGTTTGGCTAATGTTGTTGATGTGAATACAGTATTGATATAACCGATTACCTGGCTAATTTAAAAATGGGAAAAGAGAGAACAAAAATATATGAGTGAGAGCATGTGAGAGATGGAGACTAAACAGTGACTGAAACTCAACTTTGTATTGTACTGATTTTATAAAGTAATGTGCATGACAACTAGAGTCACAGACCTCCAAAAATGAACCTGACAGCAGCCTCATATGATGGGTCCAGTAGAGAGCGTGACATACGTGGCACGTATATTAGGTATGAAAAATATACCACTTTGTCTACCTGTCTCTCCAGCATTTTGAAACACATGTACATGTTTAATTCAAATAGTATTTAAATATTATCATATAAATACTATTAAATAGTACATGTATATGTTTTGATGTGATCCTTTCATGTCTGTCTGATGTTCCTCATGGTCCTTCTGCACCTGTTGTTTTGCACTGCAATGAGATGCACTCATGGGTCTAATATGCCCAGTAGACACTAGTCAGAGCAAATGGAGCCAACAAAAACATATAGATAATAATAAATGGGTTGAGATCAAGTTGATTTCACCGCACTTGTTTTGTATCATTCAGTTACTACATATCTTTAGCTTATCGTCCATGTGTGGTTTTGTGTCTCTGAGAACGAGCAATTAATGAGGCTCAGCCCCAAAATGGGTCTACATTTAGAGCTCCCCTGTTGCTGAGCAGCAGAATTGATTTTGAAGTGCATATTATTTCATGGCAGTCTGTTCAGGGGGCAGGTTTCAGCTCTAACTCATGTCCATGTTGTGGTGACCAAGCATGACATGTTGTGGCTCGTGTGAGAATCCAGTCTCCTGCCCATGGCCTCATGTTGTTGAGGGTTCATGCCTCACAGGGCTGCTTACCATGAACTGTGGTGATAGACAGGCTCAAAGTGTAAGCAGTACTGATGCTGACCAGACTGTGAAGAGATGTTACTGGGAGAGGATTTGTTAGTGCAAGAGTAGACTTTCTGAAGCAGAGATTCAGCATTTTGCTTTGCACATGGCATGTGCTATATCCATATATATGAAATGAACAAAATTTTCCCTGGAACGAGCTTCAAGTGGCAAGTTTATAGTCACTACAGTACCTCACAACAGTGGGTAATGTTTTCACAATCAAATAGTGTACTGTGTCACCCTAAAATGTTGCTGACCATTGTTTATGTTTGAATTTTAGAAATTTAGTTCCAATAGATTTGATATTTTTACTGTATTGTATTTCCAGAGGCTAGACAAACTGCTCTGTGAGTCTCTGTTTGTGATTTTCAGACTGTGTGGAAGTGTTTGCACTGAATGGTTGGATAACAGGCCGTGGTTCTCTGCCTGCCTGAATCAGGAGCACACGGGGTGTGTCCATGCTCTGAGGACTGTGTGAGGCCCTCTGAGCCAGGCTTCTGGTTTCAGGTTGCATGTTCTCAATTGGTTGCTTTTGTTTGACTAAAACACAGTGAGACGCTGGGCTTCTTAAAGATGCAGTGTCACTTTTCATGCTCTCTTCAAGAAAAGTCATCAGTTTCATGCTGATTACATTGATGAAACACTTTTATTCTGACATGATCATCTCATACTGATGGGACCATTTTGTGTAATCAACATATGAATGGAATCTGAATGCCAGTGTTATTCTCTCACCCAGAGCACACGGACTACACTCCAGTGCTAACACAGACCGTCATGTCTCTTTCTGTGTTTTCTGTTTGTGGAACAGAGAAAGGTCTCTCAACACTGAACAGCATCCCTGGAAACAAAGGCTGTACTCATAGCCATTAAATGATCATACTCAGAGCTGTATTATGGTCTGACCTTAATAATCTATGTATATGAACATTTATTATCCTTGTAATCTAATAGTAAGTGCATGTCTATTATGTCCTGACTATCTGGGGTAATTCTGTCAACTATTTAGGACCTTGTGTCTCTCCAAAAACTTGGATTCAATTACAAGTTTCAGTAAAGATTCCCTCAGCTTGTGCTCATGATTACAAAAGAACGTGAGACAGAAGAACCCATCATGACCACAAAGTTTGACTTTTCATTTATACACATTGGTCACAGCCAACATGTCTTCCTTTGTGCTCAGATGCTGAATTGATCCTGAGAGATTGAAAATATTGATTTGACTCAGTGTCTTACTTTGTTGTGGAGAAGGGGGGTAGTGCACCTTCCTGACTGTTAGCGCCATGTTCACACATTGGACTTGCCACACAGCCAGTTCCTCGGGAGACTCATAATTACAGCCGTCCTTTCAGATTAGTCCAGCAGTCTGTCCAACTGTGGCTTCACTCCCTGGTCATTTATTTCATCTGTTTCTCTCTCCTGAGAGGCACACCTCAACACAATGACCAGGCCAGCCTCTACAATAATGTATGTGATGATAAACACAGTGGCTCCTAATTGATAGAGTGATTCAGACAAGGGCTGGCTGTGCAAATTGGTCCCCTGTGAGTATATTGCACAGAGTTGGGACTAACAGGTTTCAGCTCTGGCCTTGTTTGAGAGAGGTAGTGTGGAGAGAGAGGAAATAGAATGGGCTGGACCTGCTGAGTGATAAAGAGGCTGTCTTTGCCTCCTCAGCCCCGTCTGAATACAGGCACAGTTCAGCAGAGGTTGGCTGCTGTAATCCTCTCAGTGTCTCCAGGAAGGCTCAGGTTAGTGACCTGCTGCTTTGTGATGTCTTGTAAGATTTTGAGAGAACACCTCACCTTTAATCCCCCACTGTTCAACTAACACATTAGCTCAACCACTCCTGACCCAGCCCCTGCGATAAAGCCTTTTATCCAGCTCAATAAGGTCATTTGAAGTTAAGTATTGATTTCTTTTGGTGTCCAGAGAAAAAATGGATTTTTAAGGAGCTGTTAATTACAGTTGTACACTACATTATATAGAGAACTTAATTTTGCCAGGGCTGGATTTTTAAACCCTGAGTGATACTTACAATCATCAGTTAAAGTCTAAGAACCTGTAATGTCTCTTAGCAGAGCTTCGTTCAGTTGACTTCACTTTATATTTTATATAAATGTATATATTGGGTATCTATTTGCAAAAGTGTACATTTGATTTGATATTTGAATGGCTTTACTTATGTAATTCAAAATTGCATTAGGAGTAGAAATGCAAAAAAGAAAAAAAAACAAAGTTGCAATATTTTGCGAAAAAGTTTTTACACCTGGCTTAGATGGAAAAGTTTTGTTATTGGTAAATGCAAAGTGCAATGGAAACAGACTTGGTGAATTCATCATGACGTACATGAATAGTGTGATGAAACAGTGCAACAGATGAAAACATCAGATTGTGGAACAATGAGGAGACTGTAACCTTCCTCAAATTAATACATGGAATATTTCTCATGAATTAATTATTATTGTTCGTTTGAGGTTTTACTCATGCTCTTAACTATGTCACTTTTTTGCCAATTTTGTGGAAATTTGCTAAATTTGGAAGGAAACTTTATCAGTGAAACAGAACGACTTGGTGAATGAATTTGCAGATATTAAAGTTGATCATGTTTGTGTTTTGCCAAACTGTTTTGGATTTGGATTGTTGCAATTAAAAAAAGCTTTCTATTCACCAAAAAGATGTACTTCTGCTTTTTCAACCAGTTCAGTACTATTAGACCCAAAAACATTGGCCTTCGCACACATGACAGAGAATAAAAGCAGTACTGTCATCATGAAACAGGACATGACAGGTTTTAAAATCACGTATGATCAAAGTTACAAAATAAATTCCCACAAAACAAAACCTACTCTGTGTCTTTATCTGTTTCCATTTCAGGCTTGAAATAAATGAACTGCTCTTAATTGTAGGCTCTTATTTTCATGTCCCTCCTTTTCTTGTCTAAATGAGGACTGAATAGAGCTGCTTCCTGTGGATGTGGGAGGAACACCCATATTCATGTGAGGCCAGAACTGAAAGAGCCTGTGTGAATTTTATGATACATTTAAAAGACTGCTGTATGTAAATAAGAGAATGTTCCACGGAATCAAAAACGTATCTAAGAGTATGAAAGTTAAAAGCTCAAATACATTAAAACTACATCACCACACATAGTACAACAACAAAAGGTTATATTGACGTGTGTACAATATACTTGCTGGTTATTATATTTACATAATTAAGGACTCAACCAAGTACATGATGCATAAATGCAGAGCTAGTTTAATAAGAGGATATATGGGCTTGAACTTTTCTGATTTAGCCTGCAGGCATTGGGATGGTGTGCGTGTGTGTGTGAGTGTGTAGGAGGAGGAGGAGGGATTTCTATTGTGTCTCACAGAATAGCTTTAGTGTTTGTGATCATTGTGGCGTCACGCATACAACGTCTGGCCTTGAAGTCTTTCTTAGGGACCCACGCTTCCAGTGTGAGTGCCCAACAATACAGGAAGTTAAGGCACTTGTAACAATCAGCTGGTGGACTTAAGTCAGATGTTATGATCATCAGATATCGTCTTCTGACTTTCACAAGAGATTTCTCTGCTAAAGGCGCTTGAGTGATCAGCGGCTCTGATAGAGAGAAAAGACTTGTAAATGTTGGTGCTGCACCTTCCTCGGGAAACACCTGCAGGATCTGGCCAGCTGCAGGCAGTTTTTATTTAGTTGTAATTGTTTAAGCTTACATAACTGACATGTTGTGTTCCCACTGCAGCAGCTGTGCGTTATTTAGTCTCATGAAATTATTCATCACACAGGATCCTAGTCTTCAGCATAGTCTTTGGCCTGTCAGCCACAGCTAATGTAACGCTAAACTGATAGCATGGGGTTTTCCTTCCAAAAAGGGCACTGTCAATTTTCTTTTAAGTCGCAAGTCACAGCTTCTCCTCCACTTGGCAAGTGGTGGTTTCCCATTGATGTTGTAAGTAAAAGGCTTCCTGCCCCTGCCTGCTATTCCCAAAACCTGGGACGAATGCCTTCATATTGTTGGTTTAGTCTATTGTGATGCTAATGTCTGCCTGAGACCCCTGAGTCATCTATCACGGATGACAGGAAAGCTGGGGCCATTGTGTTGGCCTGCTACATGCACGCACACACACACGCACGCACGCACGCACGCACGCACACACATACACACATACACACACACACACAGTGGGCTGTGGTCTGCATAACTTTAAAGTTGAAGAAACCAAATACATCAACAAACAGAAATTATCTTTCAGAAATATTCCTTGGGTTATTATGTGCATTTGGAAGTCATTTGATTTCAGCTGCAACTAACAATTATTTTCATTAATTTGTTGATTAAGTAGTTTATAAATAATAGTGACAAACACCTATCTCAAGTTTCAAGGTAACATTTTCAAACTATGTCTTTTGTCTGACCAACAGTCTAAAACTCAAAAATATTCAGTTTACATAAAGTCACATTTTGAGAGGCTTGAACCAGCAAATGTGGTACGTTTTCTTGTTGAAATTGTTGAAACTTAATTTAATGTCAGTTGACTGAATGATTAGTTGATTGTTTCAGTAGCAGTATATTAGATATTAGTTTCTTACTCTTGAAATGAGTATTGTTCAGGAATTAATGATGTATGAGTCGGAACCAATGGCTTTTATCATTATCAATTCATCTGCCATTCATTTTCTCACACTTGGTCTAAACAATGTCAGGAAACAATGAAATGTACCTGACACAGTTTTTCAAGAGCCCAAGGTGACTTCATCATGTCTTGTTTTGTGCCATCAATCGTGTAAAACTCAGTGATATTCAGTTTCAGTCATGCAACCAAGGAAAAGCAACCGGAACCACTCAAAGTTTTTTTTTTGATATTTCTGCTTGAAAAGGGACTTAAACAATTAATGAATGATAATTTCATGTATGTTGAGCATGTTGAGCATGTTGTATCAAAGCCATTTCCAGTTTAAGCACAGTTTAATCATACTGTCCATTAAAAAATAAATAATTGAATGAAGGGTTAATGATAGATCTGTCCTAATGTGTTGGCCGTGCCACATGTGTGCTCTCAGTTCTGTCAGACCCTGCACAGAGAGAACCGAGCGGTAGAAGCCACACACATGCAGGCAATCTGCCGACTGATTCTTGGCCAGGCCCAGCGCTGTCTCATGGCAGAGTGCTGGGCCAGATGTGACTGTGGTTCTGCCTGCGTTAGAAAAAAGTGCTGTTACAGGAAATGGATGCTTTTAAAAAGAGGAAAAGGAAAAAAACCAGACCAGGGCAGTAAAGTATTGTTCTTGCTGCTCAAAGGATGCAACCAAGCCAGTTAAATTGTTTAATATGCCATTACTTAAATTATCCTCTGTTTGTTACACAGGTGCATAAAGGCTTTGGTAGTGAATTGTATTTGCATGCCAGTGGAGATTCAGCACTGCTTTACTCAGTATCACCTCTGTGCATTCATCATGGAAATTTAGGAAGATGGAAAAACAATGCAAAACATGTAAAATGTATATGCAGTATGGATTTGCCTGGTAATTCTCTTCTATATTATACTACATTGATTTCGGAAAACCTGTTTTAATGAGTGCCTGTGGACTTAAAAATAAGATTAAAGCTGGAAAATGTTTTTCTTATTCTGTATCAGATAGCTTTAAGATGATCTTTATAATCTTTTTTTTTAAATGTAATTCTAGCACATTTAAGATGAACAACAATAATAAACAACATCAAGTTAATGTAAAAAAATTAAAATTAATTAAATAATGTAACAATTTTTTCCAACTGATGCCTGTTTAAATCTGCCACTTTGAACCAGTGAGAAAAGCTCAGACAAAACACAAACACAGAATTCCCTCATGTGAAATAGTTATTAGTTAGTTTTACAACTTTGGCAAAAAAAATCATGTGTTCATGTAGAACCAGATTGCGAATAATAAGAGGCTGATATTCAGTGCATGTAAACATCTCCAGTGCAGCTACAGTACAGTTTGATAACAGAGCGTTTCTCAGCTATCTCAATCATCAACCGTAAAGGTCAGGTTTGGGTGTCAGTCCCTTAGAAATGAAGAACAAAGGCTTCTGTCTACACTCACTATTTACACTGATGTTCAACAATCATACAGGCTGTAATCCATTGTAGGAATGTAGAGATATACCAGTTTCTTCACAGGGAGAAGCTTTAAGAAACCAGAATGCAAAATAAACCTAAAATATGTTATGTTTAGACTGAACGACATGACATACTTCACTTTTCCTTTATTGGAAAATCTCATTCTCTTGTACATTTATGTTTTACTGTGAGGCTCCTAACATCAACAGTGTGATGGAGGGAATCGCTGTAAAAAAAAAAAAAAAAAAAAAAAATGATGTAGCAAGAAGCCCTGTAGTGGCTCTAATAGCTCTTACACTTGAACTGACTAATGCACTTGTTCCAGAATTTGAGGGCATAAATGTGTTTTACAAGTAACTTCACTGGACATCTGCAGAGAATGATTGCACTCTTTTTTTTTTCTATCTGGTTTTGTCTCGAGTTCATAGTGAAGCAGAAGCCAAGCGGGAGAACCTCATTTTTGAGTTTTGGGTGGCTATGTTCATTGTGAACCAACTCCATAAATGTCTTAAACATTCACAGGAAATGAGTCGGCAACGATTTTTGACAAATTGATATAAAGCAGAAGTACCAAGCATTTGATGGTTCCATCTTCTCAAATGTGAGAATTTGCAGCTTTTTCCTTGTCTTAGTATTGTGGTAAATATCTTTGGGTTTTAGACTGTTGGGTCATTTGTTTCCTTTCCCTAGTTCCATTTTCACAAGTGTGAAGATTTGCTGCTATAATTAATTCAGTATCTTTGGGTTTGGAGTGCTGGACGGACAAAACAAGAAATTTCAGTGTTAAATCTTGGGCTTTGAGAAACTGCAGATGACACCACTAAACACAAAACTAAACTCTCCCACATAACTAACCAGGCCAGCAAAATAACTGGTTCATCCCAAACTCCCCTATTTGAACTGTGCACCCAGTCAGTAATCAGGAAAGCCACCCTGATCAAGCAGGACCCCTCTCACCACACCCACCAATCCTTCCAGTTACTGCCATATATTTACTTTGTATGGCTTTTCCAAGTTGAAAAGGCAGAATTTAAGAAGCATGAGTTGTGAAAAATACATGCAGAAATCCTTGCTATGTCTTATTATGGTTGTTTAGGTCATCAAGTGTTGATTTAGACACTGAAGGTCCCATTGGAGGTTATGGCAACTTATTTTTGGGTGTGGTATCTCAGAGGTTGGTCCACAGCGGAGTATGACAATACACTCCATTGTTATTCACAACAGTGGGAGCCTGTCCCAGGTTCCTTGGAGAAAGGATGCTGAGGGCCAAATTGGATTTCTGACTGAATGAGGAATCAGCTGCTTGGGGACTGTCTAGAGAAAGCTGAGCCACCGTCTCTTTGTGGGTCTGCTGCTGGAGTGCCATTCATATGTCGCAGATCCTCCGGACTCATTGAGATTCAGAGGAGAGTTCACTCTGGCCAGGTGGAGGGCTCCTCCAGCTGCTGAACAGCACAAATCTGCTCAGGGGTCACACTATAAACATTTAATCCTTTCCCTGCTGCTTTGAGTGACAGGAGCACACCATAAAGAGTTAATTTTCTCAGCTGTCTCTTGGCCTTGCTACACCTGCGGACTTTATCCACTATTTCTATGAAGAACTTTTCACATGTGCAAATGGTGCTGTAGAATTAAGGAGGAATACTTTAATGTCTGGGGATTTGATAGACTGACAAGTGAACAAGCCTTTCTTACAGGGTAAATGAAATTAACTTAATAGGCATTGTAAAACACTGAACCAAACATAAATGCAGAAAAACTGAGAATGAAATGGTTCAAACGGTTTCTTTTCTGAAAACAGCTACAGGTTGATTACTAGTTTTGGGAAGCAGATTTGAATTAAAATCTTATATAAACTGAGGACAAATCAAAGTTAGTATTGTAAATGATGGAATCAGCATGTCCTACTTTTTAATTGCCACAAAGACAAAAATTGTCTGTCATATATTATTTGTGGAAGATCATTTTTATATTTGTTTGCGGAAAAATTTAGCACCTCGTGAATTCAGGTGGGAAAAGCAGAGTTTAGAGTCTAAAGCATTTTTAGTCCTGAATGTCTACAGTCACAATTTTTTCAGCAATTGTTTTGCAGTGCAAACACAGGCAAGAAAAAAAGAATGAGGACCAGCCAGGACCCACTGAGCTTTTTTTCAGCCTGGTGAAAAGAATGAATAATTCAACAGTAAGCAAGCTTTCAGCTGGCCATTTGTGTGCTTTGATCTACGAATCAGGAGTTTGCATGAATGCCTGTATTGTCATGTTATGTTTCCACAGTGTGTGAATTATTGAAAATAGTGCAGGCCCCTGCCTCATCTGGTAAAGTTTACACTGCAGGCCCACTGGGTAGACTAGTTGGGATTGTAAATCCCCAGATGTTGTTTGTTTGTCCTGTGAGGTTGAATGACTGGGTTCACTCAGTCTGGCCTCGCCTAAATGTTCAGTGTGAAAAGAGCTCCGGGGGCAACCTTCAACAAACTCCAACTTGACGTCAAACCCCACCCCTCCCTTCTCCACTCCGCTCAGTTGAACAACAAAATGTGTAGGCGTGGCACGCAGCCAGGTGCTACAGGTATCAAAGCTCTCACGATGCTGACAAGTGTATTCACTATATTTTTATTTAAACTCACAGAGCTTTGATAAAAACTGTATTACTCACATTTTGTGTGATTAGACTCAGCACAAACAACAACAAAAAATGCAACAACACTGATAATCAGTTAATCTTTGGGTTTAGAGGTTTTTTTTGTCTTCTGTGATATTAAATTGAATTTTTGGGATTCAGACTCTTGAGTGGACAAAAAATGACATTTGAAGTCATCATGAACACTGGAATGTTGTCATTGTTTAGTCATTGATGACATGTTATGGACCAAACAATTAATTAATCGGTAGATTAATCATTACTTGCTCTACTAGGTGGAAATACTGGGTTTTGAGGATTGCAATTGAAGCTGCTATACCCAGCACACTTGAGCGGTACATGAGAGCGCTGGTACCTCAACAGATGAGGCGTCACACTAGCTACTTTGTTTCCATTATACAGACAACAGAATGATAGAAAAGCATCTAGCACTGTTCTCTTGTCTCTGGATGAATCCAAAGTGTCTGCTATGTTCTTCCCTTTTATGCCCCTGAGCTTTACTTTTGTGCTCCATCACATTCTGTGATCCCTGATGTGTGACCATTGACAGAAAATGCCTTTCCTTCTGATTACCTGAGATACAGCTTATTAGCACATGTGCGATACGTTGCGGTTCCATTGTGTCATAATAAAAGTAAGACCTTTAATTGATAATGAATGAATGATGTAGAAAAATATTTCATTATATTGAGGGTTTGGTGCATTTAATTGAGGAGCAGAGCAGACCCATGGCACTGGTTGGCTACAGCTGGACACATAATTAGAGTGCCTCCTTACCTATAATTTGTGTAATAGTTTTGGTTGGCGGCATGTTATTACCATATGAAAGGGCTAAGCAGGGGTCATGTGCATTGCTACAGCAATAAGGGCAGAGCTGAGGGCAGAAGAATGTTTGGAGCCGTTGTTAATTGGAGATCTCTACAAAGCTATGCTTTAATTATAATTTAGTCAGAGCTGCACTGTTTTAAACCCAATATATTCAGTTGCCATTATTTTCTGTAATAGTATGAACAGCTAGGTCTGTTTCCTTTCAAAGCGTCAGGCTTTGAAGAGAATGAGATTGAATTAGATTAATTTGAAAGGCTGTGCTGCTGCTGCCAGTTTTTTTCATGCTAATGTCACATGGTGTTTTCACAGGGAAATTGGATCTGGTTTGTTTAGGAGATGTACATACCTTCTGTTTTGCAAGGTTGCAGCTTATAGTTTATAGCTTTGTGTATGAATCCATGACTACTTCCTACAAATATTGTGAATAAAGCTACACATTAGCCAGGTAGCTTTAAATTTTTGTTATTCACAATTTGCTTGCTCAGAAGTTCAAACGTATTTATTGACTTGTGGTTTAAAAAAAATCATCAAACAATTTCTGACTTAATTATATTCAATTTTATTTGTGCAGCGGCAAATCATAATATACATTATTACTTAACTGTAGCACATAATCTTTTTCTGGAGCTTAACAGCAGTAATTAGCAGTAGACAGTAAACTATTACCTGCCTACAATTTATCAGTCAATCAAATTTTACATGGTGAAAAATTGATAAGCTATTAAAGATATAAAAATATTCAATCCACCCCACTAAGAAAGGAAACTAAAACCAGAAGCAATCACACTACAACACACTTAGACCTTACTAAATGTTCAGACCGAAGAATCATACACACATCATTTTTTTACACACTCAGAAACTGGTGCTCACGCACCTGTAGAAATGATCCCATGATGTGGTTTCTCTGTATATTTTCTAAATTTTCACTTCTCCCATGGTATTCTGGGTTTATCTTTAAATGTTTTTGTTGGAGATATTTGGTCCTTTTTTGTTATTTTAAAACACCTTTCGCTCTGTTTTCTTGTTCACACAGGTCGAAATGAGCTGATAGCTAGATACATCAAGCTTCGGACCGGGAAGACGAGGACTCGTAAGCAGGTAAGACAGAGATGTCTCTGTTGCATGAGTGTCAGAGGGCTGTCAAATCTGAATGTGCGCAGACTGTTGCCTTTGTTTCTGCAGGAGAGAAACAAAGCTCACAGAGAATAACACAATTCTGTTGAAGAGACTTCTGAGGCTGACAAGTCCCGTCACTGTTGTGTTGCATGAACAGATGTCCCTGGATTATGACATTTCCAAAATTGTCCATTTAACTCTTACTTGTAAGAACATAAGAACTGTAGCTGTACTAGGTTTGTACAGAAATTGATTCTTCAATCTCCCCTTTTAAAAGCTTTTATATACAGCATGTCAACCTTTCATTTAAAATGCAGCCTTTCATTTTCTACATACAACAGATCTAAGACCATTGTTGTCATCAAAAAAGTAGAAGAGAAACCACTGTGGCTTAGCAGTGCAAGTATTCCTCCTTATGACTACATCACGGAGGCTTGTGCACTCGGCCGGAGTAGAGGCCTTTATTAATAGGAAGGTCGAAGCCTTAATAGATTGGTACCATCTCTGATCAAAGACTGTTTGCTGTAGTCAGTGTTGGAGAGTGCATCCTGCCTTCTGCAACACGCTGTGTGCACTGCAGACACACTACTCCTACCACAGAGTTGAGCTCAGATTTCTGACTCAAACTGTGATGAATTTATTAACCTGCACTGTAATATGTCAGGTAAATGTCATATAAATAATATGTAAATAAAATTGAAGTCAGGGCTCTTGGTCTTTCTCTTAAATATATATAATCATAGGAGTTATACTTGATGTTGATTCTTGTATTCAAATGACCTGTTAATGAGCAGCTCTGATGGTGCTTCAGTCACAGTATGAAACCCACTGACTGATCCTCCCTCTAAACAGGAAATTCCCTGTATGACTACTGACTTGAATGACAATGATAAACAAGCCAGTGTCTACAGTGACATTCGATCACTGTGTGTGAATTGATCAGTCTGGGCCAGAAAGGCTGTGTGGTTTCTCTCTCAGTGATTCTTCTCCTCAACACAGAACCAGAATGAGAGAGATAGTTGTTTACCTAGAGCTACACCAAGAAACACACATCTGTTTCTCCTGTTAGTTTAAATGCATGATGTGTGTGTAGTTGCTGTTATTTATATTAAGGCTGCAACTACCAGTTTTCATTAGAGCTGAAATGTTAAATTGATCGAGGTTAAATTCGTCTGCAGCAATTTTGATAATGGAACAATCATTTAAATAATTTTTTAAGCAAATCTGTCAAAAAAATTCACCAGTTTCATCTTCTCAAATTCTTTACTGGTTTCCTGAGTCTTCTGTGATAGAAACAATTTTTCTTATGTTGGTTGGACAAAACAAACTGTCTGTCTTGGGCTTTAGGAAATTATGTTTGACATTTTTTTTGGTATTTTCTTACATTTTCTAGTCTAACCGATCAATCAAAAACATAATTGTCTGTTTAATCTGAAATGAAAATAATCGATAGTGGCAGCTGTTATTTTAATTATCAGTTAATTTTCAGATTATTTTCTTGATTTTTTTGTCAATAAAATGCTAGAAAACAGTGACAAATGGTAAGTAAGTAATTTTCCATTGTCTTTAAATGTCGTTTTTCTTCCAACCAGCAGTCTGAAGCCCAAAGATGTTGAATTTAAACTAATATAAAACAAAGAAAATCCTCACATTGGAGGAAGCTGGAAACAACGAACTTTTGCTTGAAAAATTATGGAAATGACTGATTATAGTAGTAAGTAGTAGTAATAGTTGCTGATTAATTTCCTGTTGATTAATTATAATAATCCTGCTAGAAAAGGTGTGATTTGCGTGAATAGTGCCAGAAGAGAACTTAAATACACCCTTCAAACCTGTCATCAACACACGACTCTTTCAAATTGCTACTTGCACTGTTGAATGTGAGAATATTAAATAATTTTGAACTGTGTGAACGTGAGAGGTAAACTTGGCTGTTGAAATGCCTTGCCCAGCTCCCGTAAGAATACTAGACTAGCCAATTCTCATTCAGCACACAGCAGATCACATCTGTGTGCTCTTAATGTGTGCTAAAGGGGCCTGCATCCTCCTTAATCAGTTCACTTAAGTGACGACAACACACAGCATAACACTTTATTGGCTGTTAGCTTGTTGTGTGGTTTGCACATGCTTCTGTTATGCACCTTATCTCCATCAAGTGTTTTTTAAACAAAGAAATGTGTAATCTATCTTTTTTTTGGTTTTTCTTGTTTTTTTATTTTCCCTTTTTCTCTTTTTTTTAATGGAGGTGTCTAGTCACATACAGGTCTTAGCAAGAAAGAAAGTTCGAGAAATCCAAGCTGCCATTAAGGTACGTCTGGCTTTGCCCAGTTGTAGGGGGCTTTTCATTGCCATGGTTACAGGCTCTTCCTTTGTTTTCCTCCCCTCCCCTACCCCGCAGGTGTCTAGTCACATTCAGGTTCTTGCCAGAAGGAAATCTCGTGAGTTTCATTCCAAGCTAAAGGTATGCGCTTTTCTGCTTTTGGGCTTGTTGGTTGCTGTGCGTCTTAACTTCCTGTTTCCTGTGGTGACAGAGTGAATGCCTGGTGCTCTGATTCTCCCTAACTGCTGACTGTAGTCTGTTCAGATTTTCTAATCCCCCTGCACCTTCTCACTCCATCTCTCACCCATACTCAGACATGCTGTCACTGTCCTGTCCACTTGTTTCATCCATATTCACTTTTCTTCACGGCCTTTGCTTTGAGAGCGGCTGTTCATCATATCAATAACTTACTACAGTATAGTGAAGACATTTTACTTTTTTTTCCACTAATGAAAGAAATGGATTAATAGCAAACACTCCAAAGCAAATGTTACTGGTAGTTTCTATGATTAGTTTTTGATTGTACAAGAGCCTGACCGATATTGGATTTTTGATGCCTTTACTGATGCTGAGAGTTTAAAAATCTGACAACTATACTGAATATTGGCCAACATTTGCTAACTAACACATAATATGTAAAAGATGTCAGTAAGCATTCCTTAAATTTATGTTCAATTTTTTTTATTTGTTTTGTTTGTTTATTGTTTGTTTTTAATGAATTGTGACCAATATACAGTATGTAAATTATACGGTTGAACAAGAATTTAGCCATGCTAGCAACTCTGTAAGACTGCTCTTAAACACAGCAGTGCTTTGAGCTAATAGCTCACATCAGGATGCTAACATATTTTGAAAGGTCTGACCTGATGGTAGCGCTAAACAAAAAGCAAGGGGATCACTAAAAATCTCTAAATTCATCCTGAGGGGGGCATGAATGTGCGTCCCATATGTCACAGCAATTTATCCAATAGTTGAGACATTTCTCTGAAAACCATAAATTTCAACCTCATTGTGGCGCTAGTTGAAAAGTCAGGGGATCACTTAACTCAGTAGGATTCATCCTCTGGAGACCATGAATGTATGTACCAAATTTCATGGCAATCCATTAGAAATTTGTTGCGATATCTCTGTCTGGACCAAAGTGGTGGACAGATTGATGCGAGCATTGCTTAAAAAAACGCTCCTCTTTTTGCATTTCTGTCCTGCAGTTTCTTGTTACCTGATGTATGATGATCATAATAAGATGACAACGGCGAATTTTATCGGCTCGGTTTATTTATTGGTCAGGCTCTAATTTTTACTCTCCATATCTGTAAACATTTAGTAAAACCACAGTTAATGTGCAAATGTCGGGAAGCATGCTGGCATTGGCTGTTGGTGAGTGGCTGAGAGCTGAAGGTCAGAGGAAATTGGTCTGCTTACATCTCTCACTAAGCAGAGTTCGTTAAAAAAAAATGGGGCTTGGCAAAGGGGGCTTGTGTTGAAAAAAAATGAAAAGGCGATTACACCTCTACCTCCTTTGACAATATAACCCAACTTTTCCCCGCTGTCAAAGGCTCAGTTGTGCACATTCAGAGTGGAGAATGGCCGTGAAGCTGGCTGTTTCTGAAATGCCCTCTCTGCTTTCTTGTTCTCCCTTCTATCTGTTGATAACTCCAGGCTCTCACAATGCCATGGCTGTCAGTCGCTTTCCCTCTCCCAGTCCAGATGTCGTCATTTCATAGCTCCTGTCAATTATTTTAGCAATAGTGAAATCCGTTAAAATCACTAAAGAATGGCATATTAAAATGGGAGAACCATTGTAAAAGAAGTAATCTTGAATAATATTGACTGTAATATAAGGTATTTTATGAAGTAATGCTTGTAAATCAAATACTCCACCTATGTGCAATTTTCTTCTTTACTTGGGGAGCCTAGTATACGTTTTGACTTTCACACTTTGCTCCACTCCCGTATTCAACACGAATTAATGACCCCTCATTAATCTGTGTGTGTGTGTGTGTGTGTGTGTGTGTGTGTGTGTGTTGAGAGACAGACAGAGTCAGACAGGCAGCTAGCCACATGAATGCCTGGTCTTTCAGGGGCACAGGCGGCAGTCTGAAGAAAAACAGACAGCTTTTGTATGAATCCCTGTCTTTTCTCATTTAAAGCAAATTAGAGTTCAGTGGCAAAGAGAAGTACAAGTGTGCCCTTCATTTTAGGGGGCATCAATGGAAACCTGCTGTTTCTGGTCTTGTCTATGGCGTTTTAGTGAAATTACAGTCATTATGTTACTGTTCTGTTGTTTTGTCTCGAGTGAAGACTGCTGATCAGATTGTGAAAATTATAGAGAGCAAGACATTCGCCACAGAGACCAAGGATAATTTGTAAATACAAATTTTATAATCCTTTGTTATGAAGTATTCATTACACATCTGTGTTTGTTGTACTGTGTGAAGAAAGCTAGACACTGGTCAAATTGAAGAATTTTTATTTATTTATTTATTTTTTACTGATGATTTCAGCTGTAACATTGAAACTTTTTCATGCATAGCTCAGACTTTAAGAGTTTGAAAATGTTGAATTACTCTAATTTACAATTTTACAATAAAACCCTGTTTGTTTGCATTTAGGTTACAAGCATGGTAAGTATTCATTTTCTGTTTGTGCTTTAATTAGGGCCTGCCTCATCCTTCGGCTGCTAGTTTTGCATTTGTGCTCCTGCCATAGTGACACAATAGCTGCTGCCCAGTGTTTTCCCAGTTTATTGGTGTCTCTGTGCGTCATCACATTGCTACACACTTATATTGTAGCTTGACTCTGTTCCACCAACATCTTATGCCAGCATGCTTACCTTTAACGTCTGCCACCAGTGAGTCTGCATGGGTTTGCTAGCATGTATGGTGTGTGTGCATTTCTGAATTTTGCAGGGCCAGTATAACTTAAAATAACCTTGTTAATGCACTTTAACAAAGGACTATGTCCAAAACAACATACAATGCTGCAATTAGTGCTCTTCTGCAGACCTTTTTGGTTCTCCATGAATTACTATTCCATAAATTAAGCCATTTACAATTCATGCAGATACAATCTGATCATTTAAAGATCTCTTGTCCAAAGATTAAAGGAAAGGAACTGAGTGGAGCTGAAAGATCCTTAAACTAGCATGATTTGTGTCCTTCAGTTCAGAGAAATTCTTTGCGATGTTTCAGTGTGTTTTGACATGCAGACAAATGCAGCCTTGATAGAAGTATTGCTGAATGAGTTTTTTTAAAAGTATTTTAGCGGTGGATTAGTCAACAAGCAAACTCATTTAAGTGCATACCACTTCTAACCACTGTACAGTAGAATTCAATGGTAATTGTTTGGCACATTCCTTTAAAAAAAAAGCCTACACTTAAATAGCAATACTGATGCATCTTCTTTTAACCTGCTTGCTGTTTACTGTTGTGAGAGAGGTCAGTGGTGCTTTCAGTGTGTTGTTTAGAGTCTGGTTGTTGCTACCTCTGCAACATACCCCACCTCCCCTTTCTGTGTGAGTGCTAAGCCTTTTGTGACTGCTGTTTAAGGACCAAGCCGTGAAGGACAAAGCCCTCCAGAGCATGGCCTCCATGTCCTCGGCTCAGATCGTCTCTGCCACGGCTATTCACAACAAGCTCGGCCTGCCAGGCATCCCGCGCCCAGCCTTCCCTGGAGCAGGGGTAAGAGCCTCAACGGCACCACTTTTGATCCATCCAGTCCAGCTTCACCCAGGGCAGCCATGGGGCCAAACACACCGACACCCGGGCCAAATCACATTACACACCACAGCTTATCTTCCCCTATCAGATAAGCACATGATCAAAAGGAGTGGTAGTCAAGATAACTACATCCACTGAACATGGAGCTAAAAGCCATTTTGATCTTGTCGCTCACAGCTGCTCACAATTGGATGTTGTTTTTTCTTTGTTGTTCTTTGCTGTCTATTTATACATCTAATTCTCTAGTTATGGCAGGGTATGATATCGGCTGGTCAGCCAGGATCATCACAAGAGTAAGTATCAGACTTTGGTGTCAGAAAAGAAAACCTAAACTCTCTTAAAGCAATGAGTTTAATATGTTGTTCTGGGAAGTTGTTTTTTTCCTAATGGGATCTACCTTTCTCTGCTCCAGTATTAAGCCTTTCACCCAGCAAGCCTATCCCACCCAGCCAACAGTCACAACAGCCATTTCAAGTAAGAATTTACTAATTTACTACTCTGTCAACTTCTTTGTACAACAGCTGCACAACATAATAAATGTGCTAACTGTACAGCAGTCTGTGAAACTCACTCCCTCTCCACTTCATCTTTTCCCTACTTGGTTTGAAACATTTCAGAGCCTCCTAGCTTCTTACTGTAAAACAAATATGCTGATAGACAGAGGTCTGCTTAGAGATAGCAGTGACAATAAAGGTGGGTTTGATACTTTGAACCTACTTGCCTTTCCCCCAGAGCACCTTATCTACTGTGTAGCTCCAGGAGGGATGAAGTTAATGACTTTAAGGATAATCTAGTTTGAGACTAAAATCAAATGGTTTTCAGCAACTCATATTTTTTTCTCAGCTACATTTACTTTACTTTTTGAAAATTTCAAATTCTTTAGCAGCCAAGGTTTATTTTTTAATTGTAAGATTTTAAGCACTTCATGTTCCTCAAACATTATCTATTAGAAGAGAGAAATAACCAAAACTGCAGAAAATCCTGTGATGCAACATATTAAGTCTCTGTTCAAACTTGCAAATTTAAACTGGATGAAAAAAAAGAAAGGCAACATGCACTAAAACATGCAAAAAAATGCACAGACCACCGATTTAATCCTATACATCTTCATCAGGTTTTTGTGAAAAAAAGTTGTATGTATTTGTTATCTCTTGCCTAGAACTTGCTACAAACAATACAAGTAACAATCTGGAAGTAAGAAAATATTGATGAATCCCACAAACAAAGTTACCCACAAGGTATGAATAGATCTATACATACAAACATTTCCCCATATGTGGCATTGCTATGACCTAAAAGAAATGCTTTCATGGACAGGTACAGCTGTAATTTGCACATAAATATTTAATTCATTTTGGTTTTACAGTTTCCTGTGCAGTTTTATTTAAAGTAATGAGTACTATTGCCAATAACATCAGGACAGGAGGAAATCTGAGTCCCAACAGATGTCCTCAAAAAAACAAAACAAAAGAAAAAACAAAACCTTAAACTATATCTAATATCACATAAAGGTATTATTTGCTTTGAAACATATTCATGCTGTGAAACAACCCACAGAGAGGATGACTCTTATTCTGGTTTTTACTTCAGGTTACGAGCCCACAGCAGCTCCAGCGCCCACAGCACCAGCATGGCAGGGCCGCTCCATTGGTACATCTAAACTCCGACTGGTGGAGTTCTCCGCCTTCCTCGAGCAACAGAGGGACCCAGACTCAGTGAGTGGGGCATTATACTAAAGCATGAAATATCACTATCTCATGGTGTTAATTCCCACTTCTTATCATCCAGTCCTTTCCTCTATGAATACACTGGGACATTTTCCCAGGCACACAGTCAGCTGAGAGGAGGCCAAAACAAGCTGAGAAGAGAGAAGTCTGGCCTGTAGGGACGCACGGCAGGAAAACCTGCAGTAATAATGAACGACTGTATATTAATCAGTTCCCTAAAAGGCATGCCAGAACTATATTTAAACTGCAGACTTCAGCTCAGCAGGACAATCCACAGACTCGGTGTGGACTGCGAGTTAACAAATCAGCAGCTTGCATTTTTTTCGATTTTTTTTCCGATTCCTTTATTGTCATTGCACAGAGTACAGTACAACTGAGTGGCAATGTAGACAGTGCATTCACTCATAACAAACAGCAATTAAAACAGAAGAATTTAAAGTGCAGAATCTATAAATAAATTATAAAATGTATACATTTGAACAATAAGATATAAAAACAATACGATGCAGTAAAAAAAGCAGCTGAGTTATTGCATTTGAGGATATTGCACTTTTGCTGAGTTACAGTGGTTCTATGTTCAAGAAGTGCAATTAGGAATATATACATATAAAAAGGTGCATTGTTCTGTGTTCCAGACAGTCAGTGTAAGTGTTTGGCAGTGTTCAGTTCTCATGTGGCTCTGGGGTAGAAGCCAGGGTGTCCAAGGTGGGATGGGTCTTTCAGTATGTTGGCTGCTCTACTGAGGCAGCAGGAGCTGAATAAGTTCTCTAAAGAGGGCAGTGAACAGCTGATGATCTTCTGGGCAATATTCATGACCCTCTGAAGGGCTCTCCTGTCCGCTGCTGAGCATCTGGTATACCACGCAGAGATGCAGTACATCAGCACACTCTTGATGGAACATGGGCAACCTGCGTACCCAGGATTTTGAAAATGGGGACCCTTTCCACACAGTCTCGCTTAATGTATAATGGATCAGGTTCTCCACTATTCATCTGAAAGTCTGTTATGAGTTCAGACCACAGTGGTGTCGTCCGTGAACTTGATGATGATGGTGTTGGTGGGATGAGTGGGGGCACAGTAATGACTGTAGAGGGCATAGAGAAGGCAGGTGGCAGGTGGGTTAGGAAAGTCCTAAATCAGTAAGTTTAGTGACCAGTCTGCTCACGATGACAGTGTTAAAGTTGAAGTCTATGAGAAGCATCCTCACATAGCTCCTCTGGTGTTCAAGGCGGTTCAGTGCAGTGTGAAGAGCAGTGGCAATGGCATCCTCTGTAGACCTTTTTGCCCTGTAGGAAAACCGGTGTGGGCCGAAGGTAGGTGGGAGGCTGACTTTGATTTCCTGCAGGACCAGTCTTGAAACACTTCATGATGAAAGGTGTAAGTGCGAGCAGACGGTAGTCATCGAACCCGCTGCTTTCACCTCATAGTGAGCAAAAAAAAAAAAAAAACAAGTTCCAGCGAGGCGTTATCGTTGACAGTTGTGCAGTTGCTGGACTTGTAGTTGGTAATGTGCTGGATGCCCTGCCACACCTACCGTGGGTTGTTGTTGGTGAAGTGGCCCTCAATCTTCCTCTTGCAGGCCACGTTAGCCTCCCTGATGTCTGTCTTCAGGTTGGCTCCAGAAGCTCTGTATATACAGACCTGAAGCTGGCGTTACAGTTCTTGAGAGTTTTGACGTCCTTTTCATCCAAGGCTTCTGGTTGGGATACACCCGGATGCTGGGGTTAAGAGTACGGATAAGTGATCTGACTGGCCTTCGCATGGTAGTGTTGTTGACCTTATGTCTTAAACCGTTATTGTAAACTTTGTGAGTTTTGAGTAAACTTTCTCAAGTGGCCCCAAAAACAGCACATTTGATGTGTTTGAATTTTGGGAGAACTGCCTTTACTTCATGGTTAAAATCACAGCTAATGTTATTATTTGCTTTAGCAATTCTTTTAATGTTTCTCCACATTTTCCTGTGCCCTTTCTTTTGGTATTGATATCACATGACAACAGCCATTAATCTTACATGCAGCATTGCCCTGAAGGCTACATACTAGAGTGGCTGTTCCGTGAGCTTTTAGACTGAAGTGCAGGGCCACATGAAAGGTTTCATACGGTCACGACAAGGGCAAAAACCTCTGAAAATCAAATGTTGTTCTCAGATTTTATGCTCCTTTTTCTGCTTTTGGCCATGCATCAAAACCAAATATTCTCAGTTGAAAAGTTTAAAGGAATAGAGCAAAAATCTCTGTATTATTTCATTCCATATTGTCAATTTAGGTTGATTGTAGTTGCCTTTGATGCAGAAATATTGCTTTTCATTTGAGTGAAGACTGAATTACACTATTACCTTTTGACAAAATGATTTTTTTTTACTGTATGGGTTTAGCTCATTTAATTTTGAGATAGATGTATCTTTGTCAGACTTTCTTGGTTTCACAACTGTCTTGTTTATAATTTCACACGTTAATCTTATAGAATTTGGGTGAAGCAGTCGCGCATTTCCCGGCTTGGTTTAATACAAATAAAGGGATCAGTTTGTTTTTGGCTTTAGTGGAGCAGAAAGGCATTGCCTAATTTGTACATCATAAAATAGAAAAGAGGCCTAAAACCTTGCAGACAGCCAAATAAAAAGCAATGATGTGTAGGCTTATTTCTCATCTAATTCTGGCTACCACTTGCTTATTATGGTGGTTATTTGTCAGAATTGGTTTATTTTACTTCAACAACCCTTTCTGGATATTGATATTTGATACTGTTTTAGGTTGCTTCTATGTCTTTTTATGTGAGATTCTAATTTTAAATTCAGACAAGATGGACTGTATTTTACTTTTCTAAATCACAATAATGCAACCTGAAAAAGATTATTCTTTTTAAAGACCAGATTGAAAATATGTTTCTAATACCATTTCCTATTTACTTTTTCAGTACAACAAGCACCTATTTGTACATATCGGGCAGACAAATCATTCCTACAGTGACGCCCTGCTGGAGTCGGTGGACATTCGTCAGATTTATGATAAATTTCCAGAAAAGAAAGGAGGACTGAAGGAGCTGTACGGAAAAGGTCCCCAGAATTCCTTCTTCCTTATAAAATTCTGGGTGAGTGTTATTTGTCAGCCACACTGATTAAATTAATAAGTATCATATAAAACGGCAGTGTTGCAGCTTGATGATGTTACGCACGCACACACGCACGCACACACACACACACAGATCTTAAGATGATTGGTAACGTTTTGCACATAGTCAAATGTTTGACAGCAGAATCGTGTTCAGTAACATTCTGTTCAGGTTCGTCTTTAGTGATTAGGTGTAATCAAACTACACAGAGAAGACTGCTCTCTTAATGTTTGCAGAATGCACTGTGCTATATTTGGACTTGCATAGCAGGAGAGCTTTTGATCAAAGCACTCACTAATTCAATGTAATATCTCCAAACAATGGAGTGACCCAGTTGCACTCCTAATGGCTGTTTAAACATTGCATGTATTTCCTCCTTGATGCAAAATGCTAACTAGCGGCAGCCAACAAAGTAGGGACCGTATGCACTTGGACCAAGTCCCCTCAAATCTTTTGAAGTGACCGACCAATCTAAATTTCAAATGAAAGACAGAATCTGCACAATAATGAATGTATAACTGCTTTGCTTAATGAAGGAGGAGAATGTTGTAGGAGGATGTCTCCTCTTTTTGTATCCATAATGAACAGGATGTTCAGGGCATAGAAAGGCTGCCCTCTGGGAGCAGACCCGTTCAACCTTATAAATCAGTCTTTTAATGTAACTTCATTTAATCCTCTTTAGAATCTTGTTTCCAATATGGACACATTAACATGCTTATTCAGATGTGGGCTGAGATATTCTAATTTGATATGCCATGGACATGCATAATCTCCACAGCCCTGTGATCACAAATTCTTAATTTAACACATTTTTCAGTTACCAGATGTAAACCAAATTCTGGCTCCCTTTAAAAGTGCACATATGTGCTGTGTTCCAGTTCAATACTACTGTATGCGCTGTATGTACAGGTTTCTCCACTTGATAGATATTTTTATAATAGCAATGTATCAAATGACAAAACAATGTGTGTGTTCAGTGATGAACCTAAAGAAAAGTATCACCTGAATCTGCAGCTGTCCAGTCTGCAACTTTACTGTTTGTGTTCACTCTCGCTGCTGTTCAAGCATTGTTTTCTGCTGCAGCAGGCAGATGTTTTCAGACCAAAAGCTCTAAACTCTGCTGTTTGACAGGTTTATCTATGTATTGCTTATTCCTCTAAAGTGGACCCTAAACAAAAAATGTGCATTGACATGCAATGCTCTCTTTTTTTTTTTC
Organism: Seriola dumerili; assembly: GCF_002260705.1. Classification (NCBI taxonomy): domain Eukaryota; kingdom Metazoa; phylum Chordata; class Actinopteri; order Carangiformes; family Carangidae; genus Seriola; species Seriola dumerili. The sequence goes on from NW_019174929.1 coordinate 938,715, forward strand.
TGCTCGCTAGGCTGACTTGAACTGCAACATTCAAGATGATACTGGATCTTTCTATGGAGTCACTAGTCAGTATGAGAGCTCGGAGAACATGACCATTACATGTTCAACAAAGGTCTGCTCCTTTGGCAAACAGGTGGTCGAGAAAGTTGAGGTACGGACTCAAATCTTTCCATCCTGTGATTCGGAACAATGCCTAAAAAGCTGTGAACTACAATGAGAAAATGCACCACACATTTGTATTTTACCTTTCTGTTGTATACTTCTTTTTTATCTCCTTAAACTTTTCTCTTGTTCCTCAGACTGAATATGCACGCTTTGAGAATGGACGCTTTGTCTACCGAATAAGCCGGTCTCCCATGTGTGAATACATGATCAACTTCATCCATAAGCTAAAACATCTACCAGAGAAATATATGATGAACAGTGTGCTGGAGAACTTCACTATCTTATTGGTAATCACCTCACTGACCTGAGTGGGTGAGGTCCCTCCCCAGGATCCTCATTCTTCTTCTTCTTCTTCTTCGTCTTCTCTTTGCTGTCAAGGGTGTGTTGGTGGCTCCAGCTGGCTTTATAAAAAAATGGGGGGGTGGGGGTGGTTTGGCTGAGCCTTGAGATGAGTTCCTCTCGCTGGTCTCACATTCCTCTCATTCCACAGGGGATGAAACGCCATGTGAGGAGCCTCATTATCTGCAGGGGAAAAGGGAGGATAAGAGGAGGCAGGAGAAACCCCTGTTATTAGCCCTCACATGGGGTCTTAAAATGTCATTCACCACTACTGACAAAGCAAAAAGTAAATAAAAAGACAGGCACAGATCCATATGTGGGGGTGCGCACTCAAGATGGCAAGCAGGGCCCCCATTTCCCAAAAGCATGTAAAAGCTAGGATGATTGTAAAATCCACCTCACAAAGTCTTTAAGCTTTTAGAAATGATGCAGGGAAAACAAAAAAGGTTTTATTTTGGTTCATTTTAAAGTCTATACCTTAATCCAACCACTGATGCTCTCTGTTAAATGACGTTTAAATTAATAATCAAAAATTAACTTAACAATTGACATGCGCAATCAATCTAATATTTTCCGTCATCATTGCCCTCTCCCTCTACATATGTCTTTTGCTTTCCTGATGTTATATTTTCAGGTTCTATATATTCACTTTTCTTTTTAATTTATGTTGTGTATCTTTATATTTTCCACAAGCTAATACACCCCAGGTAAAATACAGATAAGTTGATATTCATGTCAGATGAGGTGGATACTCATTAAACTCTTCATGGCTTGTTTCTGGGTTGAGTATATCTGCCTCAAGTAGCGCTTTAATCAATCCTCTTACCTTCTTAAACCTACACGAATTAAACTCTCTGACTGTGGACTGATCATGCTTTGAATGATTCCAAGTGTAAAACATTTCTTTGTGTTGTTTATAATTTTTAAGTTATCTGATTTTAAGAAGCTCTCAACAGCATCACATGCGCTCTTTATTGCTACTTTATGTGTAAGAAAAAAGAAAAAAAAAAGACTGAAAATCAATCAATATCAGGAATCAGTGAGTCAGGAATCAGGAATGGCTGATGGGTGTGTCTATATCCTTTTATGGTTACCCGCGGGAGGGGTCATGAGGCTCTGCACTCGCGCCCAGCTAGCTACACGGAGATTGAAATTTATGAAACAGACCTACACATATGCACGACTTCATAACACTGACAAGAAGAACGCATATTTCAGTCTTTTGTTTTAATTTTGAGTTTCTTACATCTGACTGCTGGTGTTTTGGTTCTATACCTATATGTTGATGGTTTTTAAAACAAGCAAAGTCCTTTTTCTCTCTCGTGTCTGTCCACACTAATTACACTGCCTCTCAACTAGAAAGTGACTCTTTTTCGTCTTTTCGTTTGCAGGTGGTGACGAATAGAGATACCCAGGAGACGCTGCTATGTATGGCGTGTGTGTTTGAGGTTTCAAACAGCGAGCACGGCGCCCAGCATCATATCTACAGACTGGTCAAGGAATGAGAGCTTCCCTTCAACCCCCTTCTTTTCATAGACTTACCAACCTCAAAACAAGTGGCAGTGCCTCTACCTGAAAGTCACACCTACAATGCTTTTTGGTCATGGTATCGGGTGAAGTCAGTTGTTTTAAATTTGTTTTGATATAAGTGTTTGTTATTTGACTGCAGCTGTGAATTGCGGTACAGTTGTTTTATGTTTAAATACGGGAATTCGCGTTTAAAAGATGTTGAGTTGGTCTCTGTTGAGTATAAATGTGGCCGTTCTTAAAGAATTTACTAGATTCATTTGGTAAATGGAAATATGTGTGTTGTCTTCTTCTGCTTTGTTACGTAGACTAAAGGAAAAAAAAACAAAAAAAAAAAAACAGATGCTGGCCTTTTCTACCAGCAACCTGATGTGGTCTTTGTAATATGTTTGAGTGTGTTTTTATATGTCTGTAGTTCATAATTTATGAGCATACATACTGTAGATATACAGACATGCACCCACAGTCAATAGATTTTCCAAAGAAACAATACTAACACAACACTACATATATAGTAGCTGAAAGCAAGTGGTTGTGAATATTGCAAAATTACAGTTATATTAAAAAAAAAAAAAATCAGCTTTCAGAAGTATATTTATCCCCGTTGAAGCACTCCAAGTCTTAGACACTAAGAGCAGAATGAATGCACTGTGAAAATACTACAAATGTTTTGCCTGCGTCTGCTCCTTAAATGTAGAGAAGTCTTACCACCTGCTAAGCATTTCTGTGCTGCAAACGAGTCTTTCCTCTGTGACAACTGATAAGAGAATTTTTAGGTTTTAGACAGGTGAAAGTACTGCTAAAAATTACACTAACCGGACTCTCATCTTGTCCAAAAGCACTTTGTTCCCCTTCCTGGACTTGCCTTAGTAATGTTTTTTTTTTGTTTTGTTTTTTTTTGTTAGAGCTGTGGTTTTAGAACAGGTTAAATATCATGACACTATAAATCACTTGTAGACAGCAGGCTTTGTTCAATATGCTGTGGCTTTGCCCCTTGAAAGACTCAGAATATCTTTTCCCCTCTGGGATCACGGTGTAATAACTCCAAGCCAGAGAGTTGCTGCCTTCATGTTCACACTATGTTCACATGTTTCTGTGGCCTACACCGATCCTGAGCCTTAAACATGTTATACCTGTGTGTGAACTCCAAAAGATGCCACTAAAACTGTGATCTCTACGTGGGAATACTCTTCATACGTTTGCATTGTGTAAGAAATTCACAATACAATCTGCCAAAGTGTAAGTGTACAGTGCCTTAGAATATATTCTAATATTACCATTTGTTTTGTTTTAAGTCTAAAAATCAGTTAAGTGGATGAGACGGGCAAAAATGTCTCACTGCTTGTACTTGGTACATTTCCACATCTGAGAAATTGTTTCTTATAATTGGTACAGTCCTAAAAATACAGTTTTTGTTGGTTTTTCAGAGGCAGCATACTAATGTTAAATTACGTTTGCAAAATTAAGGTCAAAAACGGTCATAATACAGGTTATATTTTTCTCTAACTGTAATATGTTCCTCAAATGTCAGCCTTTTTCTGAGAGTGTACTACAAACACAGACCGACTGCCTTTCCTGTTGTAAAAGACCAAAAATACAGAGATACAGTCAATCTTTTGTCATGTCCTGCATGGTAGCAAGGAAGTGCCTTTGGTTTAAATTTTTTCCAGCTTCAAAAAGATCAAACACAAACTAAAAATTAAATGTTGCTAGACCAAAAATGAGACATAAGTGAAACCAATCACCACATTGCCTTTTCAAAGGATTATAATGACAGCAGGGGAAAGCTGGTTACTGGTAAAATAAATAAATGGTATAATCATTTTTATTACATTGTAAATTGATTTCACAAATGATGTATTTGAAGAAAACCTATTTCTTTGCTTGAGGTCAAAGACTGAAAAACCTGCTGATAACATACAGCCGCTGACTGCATGCAGGATGTCAACTCCAAAAACACTGCAGCTGTCTGCTTCTTGCACACTTGCAGGTTCAAGTGTTTTGTTTTGGGTTTTTTTAAAAAAAGAAACATTGGGGTTTCCTCTTTCCCGCGACCACGTGCTCGCACGATGTGAAAACCACAGAAAACATCAGACTCTCTCAATGTTACCTTTGACGATGCAGACACAGCTGTGATGTCGACGAGGCAGGGACCAACACGAGCTTTTATCATTTATTATCTCTCACAATGAAAAGTGAAAGTTTATTTAACAGTAAGTCTACAGAACAATTTGGAACTGTTTTAATGTGGCTAAAGCTGAAATTGTTTCCAAAACCTGTTTGAGATGCTGTTTCAGAAACTAATTTTTCACAACTGCCAGTGTGGACGAGGCCGTCAAGGTTAATATACTTTTCACCGTAAGGACCATAGATGCTCAGACATTTACTGTTTCTTAAAAAAATAAAAAGTTACAATCATCTAAAGTATTTTAATAGAAGAAGCTCTAAATAATTGCAGACAATGTCTCTGGTGGACGCAGATAAAGTTCAATCATTCAGTATTTTTGCCACAGTCCTGTGGACACTGTGGGGTTTTAATAGGCTTTTTTATGTTTACCCTGTGTATCCGTTCACATTTATTGATTACTTAGTGAGATGTTCCTGTTTTCTTATTGTACTTGTATACAGTTGTACTTGGTTTTGTGATGACATTGTCTGTATATTGCAAGCCCAATAAGATGGTAATGATGTTACTGCTGCACTGCTGGTACATTTTAACATGTCGTTTCAACACTTAAAAAAAAAACAGCAGGGCTGATGCCTTCCATGGCATGAATGTCTGGTGGACCATTTGAAGAGAAAATGGACACACACACACACACACACACACACACACGCGCGCGCACACAGAAAAATCAGCTAAGTCAAGGAATCATGCTACAAACATATCAGCAGTTTAGCTCTTGTTATTTGTAATTCTGTTGAAGAGTAGGTACTGGTACCTTTTTGTTTTATGACCATTTTCAGATGGTGGCTTTAAATGATTCTTCACATAGCTCACATATAGTTGTCATACACACATTTGGGTTTTGTGTGCAGATGTTTTTTTTTGTTTGTTTGTTTTTTTTTTTGTAAAAAGGTGCTTTGTACAAAATTATCTTAGCTTTTCTTGGTACAGATGTGTGATATATTTCCATATCCATGACAGTAAAGTGTTGGAGCAAAGGAGAGAAAAGAGGCTTTGCTATGTTTCTGTGTTCTGCGTATGGTCGTGTCTTTGCTCCGTAACATTATGATGCCTTCTTGATAATAGTAGTTATTTTGTAGCTTTCTAGATACTTTGTATGTATGCAATATTGAAGTTAAATAAATCTGAAAAATACTGACTCCTTTTTGTTGTCACTTCAGTGAAGCATTTAATATAATTATTGTGCTGAAGCAATAACCATAGCAGTATTTTCAGGCACGCGATGGTCGATTCTGAGCAGTCGGGTCTGATGCACCGTGTTTAACTCTTTGACTGCAAAGCCCTCAGGTCAACAGTAGATGGAGCCTGTCACTCGCTTTATGTTTAACTGCCCATGTCCCTGCATCACACAGACATGAGGATACAGATGTAGAGCACTGTAGTAACCGAAACCATCACTAAAGGGACAACATGCCAAATTAAAAGCAAATACATCAGGCACCAGCAAATATGGCGCGTGTGTAAAGTGTAACCACATAACATTTGAGAGCAAACCTCTGGCGCTGCAATTAAAATATTTCATAGAGAACAAAAATTGTTTCGATTTTAAAGAAGGACTGACAGAATAAAGTCCTTACTGGTGATTATTTTGAACATGCAGTACAAACACAAAGTTTTAGTGATAAATCAGCATGCTGTGTTTGTCTAATGAAACTGGAAATACTGGCCCGTTGTTCTGCTTTGTTCACACACAATGATTAAAGAAAAACTTAAAACAGAAATCATCAATAAAGTCCTCAAACGAGAAAACCTTTCCCCGTTTAGAAGTGGCTCATAAAGGTGATTGTGGACCAAATTATTTCTGGTTAGAGAGGCACTCCAACTCAGTAGCTGCTGCAAATTATCCACAGGGCGGCGGCTTAGAACTGGAAGATTTAGTCCTGTTGACCATTTGGAGCCTAAAGATTTGTTATCTCCTCTGAACAGATTATACTTTCAGCCATGTTTGTCTTAGTGTGGGATTTCAATTTCAATTTACAGTCCAAAAACTGATTAGTCTTTGTAGCACATTGCGCCACCATGTGGACATTTGTAGCATATTACACTTTCACTGATGTGAGAGGTATAGAAAATTCTTATTTTGTGGTTCAAAGCCATTTTTCATGTGTACATATAAAACTCTAACTGCTCCAAATTTTGATATAATTTTAGTTTAAATTTTTTAGATATTCATCATTATACACATTGTGTTTCATTGAAATGACAAATTTATAGGATTGTGCACTTTTGGTGCTTCATAGTTTCAGGGATGGTCTGACGAGGCTCTGTAGTATAAAGTGGTTAAAGCAGAGACACTGAGGACTTCAACTACTACTGTCACCAAAACCCAGTGTTGAAGGGGGGGTTTAAAGGCAAATCACATATACGCACTACATGCATGTGCAAAAACCTCTTAAACCACAAGTGTCTTTGGATTTGCTTTACTTGCTTGTGAGTAACAAGACTCCAGCAGAGACACAGAGCAGCACTGACAACCCAACAAAATCAGATGTAAAGTATGTCTTCCAGGTGTTTCTTCAAGATACAACTTTCTTTACCAACAAAGGGTCACAAGTTCAAGACTCACCAAGGCTGAAGTCTGAGGGTGGCTCTGCCGATAGCCAATGAGAAGAAAACAAGAGAAGCTAAAGGCAAACAATTATGAGAGAGTCCTCAACAAAGACAAAAGATGACAACATCTTTTAACACAGTATCACTGAAATATCAGTCACAGCCTCATCTAACACTTGTACAACATTAAATTCATTCTCAGCTGCTCTCCTTTAATACTCTTTACCTGTTGTACAATGTTTTTTAACCCTCCAGGTGTCCTGACTGTAAACCTTTAAATCACTTGTGGATCTGAAAATATCATTTACACTATGAAGAGTCTGAGCCCTGTTACTCATATCGACAGCAAACTGAGTCTGAATATCTCCGCTGAACACAAAAGTGTAACTCAACAGAAAGAGAGGTCACCACTGCTCTGCTCAGATTGATCTTTGTTTCACTTTTGTGTCACTGCTGATGTTTCAGAAGCAACAGCTTGGTGCGGCATCAGATCCAAAAAAAAAACATCACTATTTGAGCTCCTGTAGATGTTTTAGCCAAATTGGTTTCACAGGATGAGTTCAGTCCCTGGCTGGTAATCATCTCTCACTGCACATAAAAATAACAAGTCAAGGATCAAGTACAATATTTTCTCCTAACTCAGAGGGCGAGAGACAGCAGGGGTAACCAGCTGTAACCATTTCTACTTGACACCACTACGAAAACATTTAGTTCCAAAACAACCTTCTTTTACAGATGCAAACATGGACTGCTCAAAAAGCCCTGCGGTCATAGAACAAAGTGAAAAAAGGTAAATATATAAAACCACTGCGTGTACTGGTTCAAACCTGACTGCACTACATGGTCAGTGCACTAGAGCAGAATCAGACAAAATAAAACCTATAAAGTTTTGTAAGGATTTTTATGGGAGCTGGAAGACCAAACAACAGCATACGGGTTTGTCCAGGCTTGGTGTCTTTCTGTCCCTATGCGGTCGATCAATAAATATTCTATATAATGCACAATCCAGCTTAAAAAAAACATTGCTACAAGGACTATTAAAACGTAGTTGCAGTGCCTTGTCAGCTCAGTAAAATTTTGAATGAAGAATCCAACCATAATTTTTGATCCTATTAATTATCTCATGGTGGTTTAAACACTGGTTTGAATCGGGGAAATATTCATGACATTTATCACATAAACCCTGAGGTTACATCAAGGAGCAGAGATTGCTGCCATAACACAGTACAGCTCCAGGATACTGGACAAAACTGTTGGCAAACTGGTTTTTAATCCTGTGCATTTACAACTGAAATCATCTGGGCTTCAGCCTGTGGCTCATCTCAACACAAAGCCACACATCACAATATGAAGTCCTCTTTACCGACACTTGCTAGTGGTCATGTGACCACCGCAGTGTTTCCTTGACTCAGCATCAGGAAAGTGCACAAGAGGACACATGGGGCTCCAAACCTCCAGCCCCGTCCGCAACTTCTCAGATGTGTCTGGGACGCAGCGCGCATGCACACTGAGGAAATGAGTCCGGACACCGCTGCGTTTTCTCCAGACATCCGTTTCAAGAACTGCTGTTTTCTTTCTTTATTCAGAAGAGACACAGTTTAACAGTAATCGATGATGGAGTCGGAGGAGAGTAAGATATCGGTGTGGGTCTGCAGAGAGGAGAAGCTCATCCACGGCTTGTCAAAGCGCACAACCTGCGCTGATGTTATTAAAGTGCTTCTGGAAGACCAAAACTCACAGCACGGACTTTCTGCAGCGCAGTCGTACTGCATCGTGGAGAAATGGAGAGGTTTCGAGAGGATTTTGCCGAACAAAACAAAGATTTTACGGCTTTGGGTCGCGTGGGGAGAGGAGCAGGGGAACGTGAAGTTTGTGCTGGTGAAAAGCGAGGCGTCTTTGGCGAACCACGGAGCCCGGAGCGCGGAGGCGCGTGTGGTGCTCAGCAAACAGAGCCCCTGTGTCACCAAGGGCACCGCGCGGTCTCCCATGGGGGGCATCTCACCTGAAAAACAGCGTCGGATTGTGAGGAAAGCTTTCAGAAAGTTGGAGAAGATCAACAAAAGGAAGGCGCGCGCGGCGCACAGAGACGCGTCCTCTGCGGAGAAGATGGAAACTTTGGTTCATGTTGTGGTTTCTCAGGATCACACGATCCGCCAGCAGATCCAGAGGATTAAGGAGCTGGACGCCGAGATCGAAAGGTGTGAGGCAAAGGTGCATTTTGACAGAATCAAAAGACACGGGATTAATTATGTTCAGGACACGTATTTGGTGGATGCTGCTGCAGCTTCCAGCCGAGAGGAAGACAAACTCTGTTCAACTGAGACACTTGCCAAGTTTGAAGAGTATGTCCGGCGCTGTGAGGAGGTGGTTCGACTACAAGAGGAGCTGTGGGAGCAGGACGCTCTCATAGAGATCCTCACGGTGCAGATCCAGGAGGAGCTGAACCACCGCTGGATGCAGCGGAGGACAGAGGGCGCACAATCTGTCCCCAGCACCGAGGCAGAGACAACATCAGAAAACGAGCTGTTTTTGGAAGAAGAGAGGATCAAAACGCAGCTAGATGCGAGTTTATACATCGGTCTGCGCCTCAACACGGATTTAGAAGCTATTAGGAGCGATTTAGAGCTGACCCAGGAGATTTGCAGGGCGAGGGAGAAGGAGATGAGGGATTTGCTGGAGGAAGTGAACACTTTGGACATAGAGGAAGGGACAGCCAGCGAGGAAAGATGTAGCCACGAGAAGGATGATAAGACGGGGATGATGAGCACTTTGGAGAGGAAAAGCGAGTGGGTGGAGCAGGCCAGGGGTCTGTCAAAAGCTCACAGCGTGAACGACGACGACTCAGACACTGGCTTAAGTTCTCTGCACAGTCAGGACTCAGACAGCCACCCCGTGTGGGAGTCTCTGGTTTAGAGTTTTACCAGCTTATCTGTTCTTTAACTAGAGAGAAAATAAGAACCTCTACAGTCTCAGGGATCATAATTACTCTGAAGTAAACGAAAATTCAGTGTAATAATTCCACATGGATGACAGTGAATTGAAACTGAACCCATCTTACTTCATGGTGTTTTTTTTTTTTTATATTTGTATGGCATCATTATAATCCCCATATTATTATTTTTTACATCCTTCTTAAACCAGTTTAAGAACAAATACAGTTTTTTTTTATTAAAAGCTGTTGTTTTGATATATATAAATAAAAAATACTGGTTTTGAGTTCATGTGTCTCTATTCTCTTGTGAATGTCTCATACAGGACTGCAGGCTGCAGGTTAAGAGATGAGATGATGACATCATTGTATGAAATATGCCAAAATCAGATCATTTCCACAACTTCTTCAGAGACAGCAGGGTGACACAGCCAAAACACGTTTTTGGGATTATTCTGTGGATTGTCAACCTCTCCGTTTTCACTGTGACCCAGACACTAAGCGATAAAGAAAATCTCTTCGCTGTGAATCATGAAGTCATAATAATATCTGAAGTCAAAACAGAGATCTGCGACTCACTAAGCTGAAATGACCACACGAATGATAAGAAGTGACATTTCACACACTGACATGTAGCTTTGTTTACAAAAAAAGTTGTGAGACAGCAGCACACAGTCTCCAAGTATCTGCCTGCTGCCCCTATACACACACACACACACACACACACACACACACATACATATATATATATATATATAAAAAGAGTAAAAAGAGGCTTCACCACTTCCCCTCGAATGAAAGCCCGTGGAGTGAAAACTTTTTCAAATGCAATGAATCAGGAACAACTAGTGTAAAAGACATTTATACATCAACATACTAATTCCACTTTATCAAACCACAATAACTTTACAGTAAGAATACTTACTGTAATTCTGTGAGGCCAAGAGGAATTTCTTCTCCCTTTTGTTTTTCCCTCCTCTACGCTTTACTCCCTGACATCCACTGAGCTCATGTGCCCTATACAATATACATGGTGTTTATTTGAAGTTCTTACATAGTTCATCACATCTCAGTGTGCAACAAACTGTTGATATCTTCTCTGTGAGATTAATCATTGTGGTTAACAGGACAGTAAACAGAAGACACAGCTGCCCCTCCTAACCCCAACCACACCTGCCTCCGACTCATTTCTTAGGGCCACATTCCTTCCTGACCTCCAGTTACTTTACATAAAAATGATGCCAGCGAGTTGCACACAGTGTGGTGCACGAGAGGTATGGGATCAGAACTCAGTATCAGATACTCTTATAGTTGACGTATCATTATTGGGAGAGAAAAAGTTGGACCAATACATCCCTATTGATAACTTCAAATCCTGCCTTTACATATTGTGGCTGCATACTCATACTGTACGGTGTAATACATGCTGTCAAAGATGTCTGGCAGTATTTTCTTTATAATGTATGAGATTTATTAGCTTTCATATATTTCAGGCTCTAGTATTATTGTGTACCAAAGTTTTACAGAAGCAAGTTCATTCCAAATAACTATGAATTAGTTGGAGACCTACATACTCTATGTTCAATGGGATTTCAGCTTTGTGTCATAAAACATGGTAGACTCGCTTTAAGCTACACACACAGACACAGACACACACACACACACACACACACGTAACCTTGAAACATCATCCAAGGCCTTTTACATAAACACTTGTGCTCTAGACGCTATGGTGAAGTGCGTTAGATGACGTCCCTGCTGCCCTCACGCAGCCGCTGAACACCTACCATCTGCAGTGAAAGAAAATTTGTTGCTATTGCTCAATCTTCAGTTCATTTACTGTTAGAAAAAGTTTCAAGGCTCAGCCCTGGAGAGAGAGAGAAAAATGAAGCAGCATTGAATTTCCTCCCTTGATAAATCCACCCATGTGCTGCTTTATAACTGAATACACGGTGATACATAAGACAACACAAAAGTATACATTACAACCTCTCAGAGTTGTATACCTACTTAATAGATGTATTGACTTTTTCAAAACCACAGGAAGAATAAAAGCTGAATCAAGGGTTTTCTCAGCATATACAGTGACTGAGTGGCACAGCGGCCGAGAAAATGTTACACAACTATGTGCGTGAATATTGGCGGATCATTTCGTGTAAAGCCCCAAAAGTTCCCAGTGTACCGTGTTACACAAGGAACTGTTTATATCACAATGACATTTTGCTCACTCTGTAAGTCCTTTAATCTTTCAGAGATTTTCTGTTTATCACTTTTATTAATTATTGGAAAAACATCTGGAGCAAAAAAACCAGTCGCATTAGTGGATTTTTGTGTTCTGTCACGATGTTTTATACTTTATAATCTTCAACAACTTTGTCCAAATTAGACAAAAATCTGAAAATACAAAGCAGAGTGCATATTAGGAGACTGAGCACTCGCGCACCACAGTTGTTTGAAATGCTGCTGAAGATGTTAAAATGTGAATGTTAGATATAATTCACGCAGAGAGATACGCATCAACTGCAATAACAGTTTGCTTCCTTCTTAGTAGAGGTGCGTATTAAAGTCTTAAACTACGGGTGAAAGGACGTACTCCGTGTCCACAAGATCTGAATGTCCTTATATTGTCAAATGATTGGAGAGTGTAGTGAGGGAAAGCTCTTTGTATTTTATTCAAACTAAAAAAAGGTATTGAAATGCCATGAAAACAGTCCAGATGGGACTGAACTGGGGCCTTGTTAGGGTTTTTTTGTGATTAAAAACAGAACAGCTTTATTGTGCCGTGCAGCAGAGAACTGCTTTGAGAGCACGCTCCAGGCTGTTCGAGTTAACTAATGTGTCTACAGCTGCTGATTTTTAGTGGCTGTGATCTGTCTGTGTGCACTAAGTTGCTTTTGTCTTGCTTTGCAGCTTAAACCCTGGAGAGAGCTTTGTTTAAAAAGGGCCAAAAAAAAAAAAAAAAATGATCTCAGTGCAGACAACATGTCTGACAGGGAAGAGGTTGAGGGATGTGAGTTTTTGACACATCCGCATGTCACTTTGATTCAGGGGCATCGTAGCCGGACATATTGTGCGTTGAACTGTAGAGTACTCTGCAGCCTCTTCCTTCGACTCTCTCTTATGTGTATCATCGTTCATAAAGGACACAGATATTATCCCTAACTTGCAGACTCAACAACCAGCTGAGAGTTATTCCACTGCCAGAGCAGCAGATGTGACCTATACAGAAACTCAAAAGCTCCACACAGCAGGAATTACAGCACTACCATCTCTCCTTCCTGTCAGCAGCTTGTAACCACCTACTGCCAAAGCCAAGGTTTTTTTTTTTTTTTGCTCTCGACGGGTCCAACAAAAAGGTAAATCTAATCAGTTTCAACAAGCACCATTTTACTGCACCCTGTTCCTGTTTTACTGTCCGCGGGATGAAGGCGTTACTGATCCGAGTCTGACCCCAGAAACCTTGACACGGGTTTTATGTCATAAGGCAGCTCATATGCTCTCCAGTATTTAAGATTCTTAAAAACAAACTCTAACATACAGGTCAGCACAGTCGTATAACTATTGTGGATGAATATGGTTTACTGAAGAAGGCACCTTGAGACACAGTAGACAAAATGTTTAAACTAGTTTTCTGTCCAAGTGTTTTTGAAAAGGGACCAAGGGCTATGCTATTTATTTCCTGCACTTACATACATTAAATAAACAATTTCTTGTGAAATCGGTTATTGTGGTTTTTTGAATAATGGTTGTTGGTGTTGTTAATGCACTAACTCTACTTAAAATCATGTTTACTTTCCTTTAAATATTCCTGACACTTTATGATAGATAATGATAGATATTTGCATATTTACAAGAAAGAGCTTTCTTGACTATCTTATCTTTGATGTTCAATATAGTGTACTTTACGGGAGAATATTAACTGTAAATAAAAAATATTAACAGACAAACGGTTTTGATTGAGAATTGAGTATTTTTGCAGCCCTCAGTAGTGTCTGCAGGTGTTCCTGTCAGGCTGCATACAGCACCATCGGACTTTGCCAATGAGGTGATGGAGATATATCCGAACCGATATGCAATTCAGGACATAAATGTACCACTGGCTGCACCGCTCCTCTCCTGCTCCTTAAGAGACTCTGGTAAGGAAATCAACCTGGAGCAATAAAAGTGAGGGGGACAAAATGAGAAGAAATGATTGGATCTCTAAAAGAGGAGCATCATGTAAAAAAAAAAAAAAATTCATATTCATTAAATGGCATTTTACCACATTGTGACTGAAATTTCTTCATTCGGACCCAACAGGGTGAAAAGGCAAAGAAACATTTTGGAGAGCAGATTGCGCTTTGATTATAATAATCATGCTTTCACAACTAAAACAGAGAAGCATTAAAATGATTCAGTCTGCTGCGGAGTTACTTCACTATCAACACAAAAGTGAGGTTTCTCACAGTAGTACCTCACTTCCTCTATTCATGTGGGTATCCTCATTGACCTAACGCATTCCCACGCAACCACCCACAACTTTAACCGCATGATACAACGCAAATCGAACCTACTGTAAAAACAAGTCTTAACCCTCAAACAATCCCTTTGAATGAGTGAGGATCATCATCAGTGGCACATCAATGTCCTGACTGTCAAGTTCTGAAGCTCAAATTGGTCCACACAATGATAGAAGTACAAACACACACGCACGCACGCACGCACGCTAGCACGCACGCACGCACAAGCCACCGTAAGTGTCTTTGTTGTCTGAATTTAGGGCAGCATCATTCTCAAACAAGGGGAAGTACTGTATTACATGCTCTGTGAATGGCAGCCTTCCCGCCTCTCGGCACACACCGCAGCAGTCTCCTCTGTGCTCGCCTCTCATGTGGCTCTCTTTTCATTGGCCACTTTGTTACACTGAGGAACATAAATTAACCTGACCTGATAGAAAAAAAAGAAAGAAAAAAAGAAACCTTTATCTCACATGTGACCAGCGACACTGCAATACTACTAAAGTATTCTCAGAGGAAAACAGAACAGCACATTCCTTGACTTTTGTTTCCAAAGCGCAGTCTGTGCGGAGGGTTTTCTCACATTGCTGAATGAGGTTCCATAAATGTCAAGTTTTGATTATGTGAAGTGTCACCACAACTCTGGAGCCACTTGAGAGGACTTTCAGGAATCTGAAGTGTCCTTCTCTAAAGCTTTTCACTCAGCTGGCCTGATTAAAGAGACAAAAGGTTTTCAGGAATGTCAGTAATAAGTTTTACTATTTTTCTCTATGGTATGCAGTCAGAGCTTCCTGCGGACCATTATCACAAAAGAACACCCAAAATTCTATCTTTTATTACATCTTCCGAGCATGTACAGAAACTCGTACAACCCACATCCCTGTGCATGCTAACAAAAACATGTCAGGCCCTAATAAAGAAAATGTCACAGTCTTTGTTCGGGGTTCATCACAAGGTTCACAGGTCATGTTATCAGAGGTTAAAGTTACTGAAGCATCGCTGCCATCTGACTCTTTCTGCCAGGAGGGTCATGAAGGTGAACAGTAGGGAAGCAGAAGCTGAGGGAGGAAGCACACTTTAAGCAGCAGGGCTCACTGACTCTGGCTCTGGCCCTCTGACAGAGCAGAGGGTTTCCTGTGGGACCAGAGGTCTCTGCTCGGCCACTAAATCATTATGTCACCTTAGTTAACTCCAGAGAGAGGTGAATCTTTCCATGCATCAACTCCGTCTAAAGGAGGAAATGACATCCTGAAGAATAACCTCCTCCGAGGTCGAGGCTTTCACATGTCAGCAGGTGGCATGTTCACATAAATACTATGGTTTCTGCAGGGTTCACCAAGTTAAATGTAAGACTTTAAAAAAATACCTTTTCAATACTTTTTTCTTTCACTTATTCTGTAGCACTAAGAAAATAATTCATGAACACTACCATGCATGCATTTGAGAATGTACACACAGTGAGGTGCATGTCCATCACCCCAGAGCCCAGTCATCGGATAAAACATGGTATCTTGAGATTTACCACCTCATGGCTGTATGCCTCCACCAACCAGTCAAGTTGCAGGTTACAATCATGTCTGTCCAGACTCGTAATCGTTGTAGTGAAGACTTTGAAGGAATTTAAGAAAGTGTATTTCATCATAACTTGCATATCATCAAATCAAGTTATGGCCAAACAAATTTTGTCTTATGTGTGGTCACAGTTCATCCTGAGGTCCAAGTGAACATTTGTGCTAAATTTGAAGAAATTCCCTCAAGGTATAAAGTGCCTCAGGCCACCGCTGATGCCTTTGCGGCGGCATTAAAACTACTGTCAAAAGATGGCAACGCTGTTTTCTGTAAAAAGTATTGATGGTGACTCACAAGTCACAGATTTATAGATAAATAACCAGATACAAACTCAGACACTGGTGAAGAACAGAGAGCTAAAAAATATTTGGTGAAGAGAGCACTGTATCGTGAAACTGGACTCGGAGATCCAAAATGACTTGCATGATTAATTGATTATCAAACTAGTTGCCAATTAACTTTCTATTAACTGATCAATCAACTCATCACTTTAGCTGTAGTGTTGCAGGTAGGACAATCTCCCATTTTTATGTGAACTTTCAACTCTACTAACTGTCCCAAACATGTTCGAAATGGTGCGGTGATATGATCCGATATGATGAAACATGTCAACTCCACTACATCCAACTGTTGAGTGGAAGAAAAATCACCTCATCAAATTAATTACACTGAAATGTATTATTTTTCCTGTTGTCAAAGCAAATTCCTTGCATTTCAAGAAAAAAAAAAAACTTTTTTCTTTCTTTTTTTTTTTTTTTTTTTTTAATGGCAAACCTGCCAGAGCGCTCTAATCCCTGGAATGTGTCACTCTGTGCTCCTGGCAGCCTTTGTTCGGCTTCAGAGAGTGATCTGCCATGAAGTCACTAATGAAGGTATTGACTCGAGAGCCAGGACTTCAATACCAGCACTGAGGTGTGAGCCACTCAGAAAGCACTTGGCCTGCTGCTAACAGACCGGGGCCGCCAGTGTGCGCTCATTAGACCTCATTGTGCTGGTGGCAGGTGTGTTAATCCTGTAAGGCAGGGTGCTGACCCCACGACCTCGCCTGTGGGATACTGTACAGCCTCTCTTCAAGCCACTCAAGGCCTGTCGCCTCCTGTAGGAAAAGATGTAGCCCAGATCTGTCACCAACAGCCTCATTACCCTCCAATAACCTTCTTCAGAGGGGCTAAGGGACCGGTTTATGTTCTCTCAGATCTAGTTCATAAGACATATTGTCTGGCCACGTCGGAAATCAAATGTGTTTATAGTTGTTCCAAATGGCCACAATGGATGGTAGAGTTAAAGGCCGGATGTCACAGACGGTGGAAGACGATATATGATGCATATTTTCAGACACTCTCTCCAGGAAGACATTCATAGTGCTGCAATTGGTTGTAAACACAAAAACAGTTATAGAGAGAAATTCAATTCAGAAATCCCAACTAGTGGAGTCACAGTGGAGTGTAGGACAGTCTCATGCCACTCTTTATTTACTTAACCTCATCAAAAAACATTATAACTGGTGTCATAGATATCTAACAGCCATCTGAAGAAACCACGCAAAGTCATTTGCAGAGGATCTGTTTTTCACAGGTAATAATTAATAAACATCACTCGAGTTATAGCAATCAATAAGTCACCATGGTTCATCCCACAGGGACACAGACACATGCATAACAACGACTCCAAACACACAGCTGGAGTCATAAAGAACCATCTTCAGTGACGAAAAGAACAAGGAGTCCTGCAACAGAGGAGCAGGCCCCCACAGACCCCTGATCTCAACATCATGGACTCAGTCTGGGATTATATAAAGAGACAGAAGACACTGAGACAGCCTGAAGCCACAGAAAAACTGTGATATGTTCTCCAACAACCTACATGCCGAGTACCCTGAAAAACTACACAAATCTAGCGAGGGGAACTGACACTGTATAAAGGGTGTTCACGCCAAATACTGATTTGATAGAGAGTTTTTGTGACAAACATAATCACTGGCGAGATGATGTTGAGAGACATTTTCTTAAAAGAATGAAGGGCTACATTTATGAACTGAGCCCAAGTTGCTGGGAGGACGTCAGACTGGATGGAGGAAGTAGCAGGACTGTGACACAAGAGACCAGAGCTTGCATCCTGCAAATGAGGCATCAAAAGCACTTAGGTCAAGATTTCGGTTAAATGTTAATGAACACGCTGCATCTCAAGGCGCTACAGGTGTTGTCTGTATCAAACCAGTGCCTAAACATAACCATAAAAATGTTGAATAATTCTGTACTCACTGCTAGTGGATTTTATACTGCAAGATTAGATTATTATGGCGGACTTTTACTGATGCATTCAATATCAACATTTTTGCAACTTGCCAAATACATTAATTAGAAACATTTCCTCATTAAGTTATTAGTATATTAATCCAATATTAAGACAAAACAAATTTTAAAAAGTCAAGTCAAACTAGAAGTAACTGACTCTTGTCATCATTGCTGCAGTGCTGGTGGTGCTAGGGAAAAAGTCATGTAGAGACTTCCTGAAGAGACCATGAATGTCTGTACAAAACCTTCTTGGAAATCCAACAGTTGTCGAGATACGATGTTAGATGGACCAAAGTTGCGGACAAACCCACCGACTGATCAGTATCCTGTCCTGCATGCCATCACTAGAGCCATGCAGCTAGCATGGCTAACACAAAAAAAAGCTTTAACAAAAAAGATCCTGGAAAGGCAGAGAGGTCTGCCTGCTGGGCATTCAGTATGCTGCAGCAGCTCTCGTTACACTCCCCATTGGTCAAACTCCTCTCACTTGGCTTTCCATGGCTCTTTGCCTGGCTTCACTTGGTGGCACTGTGTTCAGTTTGAATTGAAGTATTTCAGGGTTTAGTGGAAAGAAAGACCACTTTACATCTTACAAGTATTCAACATTTTCAGGTGGTCTGTGTAAAAGGTGCCACACATGAGAAGAAAGGATAGCTGTGGCTGTTCTGCAGCTCGGTATGTTGACTCAGTTATCTCCTCCAACAACACACAGACAGAGGTTTTCATGGGTGTGCTTAGTGTATCAGTTACAGAAAAACTCATGATATCTGGGTGTTTCTGGAATTCACTGAATTATCTTCCTCTCCATAAAAGTGAATGGATTCTGCTCAAGGCAAAAATCACATGGTCTTTTCTCCAGAACAATTGTTGTAACCCCCCGCCACCCTGCTTATCACCTAATGGGAAAGTTTGGTTTCACAAACAATGGGAATGGATTGTGTTGCAGTACTTTTGTGGGTCACACAATTTCTCCTTTTGACACACACAGACAGTTGTAAGCAGATATCACTTTACCTGATTGCAACTACATTGTACTTTTATTAAAAACGTATTCATTAAGATATTATTAACCATTTATTAAATGTATACTGGTAATGCTAAAGAGGGGGACAAAGTACATGTCTGGCTGGGGAAATATCAATCTGTGACAGTGAAGATGAAAAGTTTTGAATCTTGATATTACTATTTTGTCTTGACTGCTGAACAGTACATTTATAATCATCCATCCACCCATCCATCCAATACAGTTGCAAACCTGCTAAAGCAATCCCAAGCAAAAAAACAAAAAACAAAAAAAAAACCTTACAATATACCGTGCTCAGAGCAGACAATTTGACGTCATAGCAGGAAAAGCTCAGATGTAGTTAAAAACATCAATAATGGTTGTATTGCACTTTGGTGATGCAGTTCCAGGGCTCTGGTATCGTTTATGCACTCACTTGTTTAACAGTGAGCCAGGATGCACAAAGCCAGGACCCTGAAACTGAAGCACCTAAATGGAAATCAGCTGCTTTTTCACTGGTTGATGTGAGAAATAACTTTGTGTCAGACATCTCTCAAAAAAAATTAAACACTGATTTCTGTCAGCATAGTAAACCACACCTCTGTGCTCAGTAAAAATTCATGACAGTCCATGTCTGGAAGTATAATTAGTTCACTCATGTGACACAAATCTGCAGTTCTTAATCTTTGCAGCTTCAGATATTGATCTGAGGAACAGATACAGAAATCCTGATTCTGTAGTCAAACAAAAGTATGCATTTAATTCATAAGCCATAAACTGCCATTTGTTTCCCCCTCTCCTGCCCATTTAATTGTAAACATTTTTATTAGCGTTTCACTGTATTCTGTACTGAGTGTATATATACCTACTGTTTAGTATTTAGAAAACAACCTACAACAGAGTTCAGTCACACAAAAACACTCCCCATCTTTGGAGAGGAGACATTGTTTGGGGAGGAATTGTTGTGTCAATAAAATTGACATAATACATACCTATAGCTAGATTTATTATGGTGTATGATTCTCATGACTCATTCACTGCAACTTCACTAGCTTAATCAAGATAATTTGGAGCAGACACTAGCGGCCACAACAGAAAGTTTAAGTGAGACAAGAAAATTAAGCACAGACATATATTTTTTCTAAAGTTGGATAGAGCAGCTGGATAGGGTGTATTTACATTTGGCTTATCAGTGAAATAAAACAGACCAGACACAGCTTGACTCTGAGTGGTGATATCTGACCTCAAAAGGCCACTTTTACAACAACACGTCAACTGCACAGCTCAGCAGAGCCCTGAAGGTCTGAGTCTGAATGTGTGTGTTGTTTTCCAAATGCATGATTATGGATTGTTCAACAAGTCCTTATACCTGAAAGGTATAATAGGTTGTTTGTCAGTGGCTTCAAAAATGACACCTTTGTCCATTAGAAAAACAACTCATATTATGATTATGAAAAACATGCTAAAATAAACAACTTCTTGTACCAAGACCTTTGCGCAAAATTTCAGACAAGGAAAAAAAAAAAAAAAAAGCTTAGTATCTAACTTTTTCCATTGAGATTCAGTTAAAGCTGTGCTCAGAGAGACAACAGCACTGCATGAAAGAAATGCAGCCCCACAGGGTCATCTGGTGAAGAAGTTGAACCTGGCTGAACTTTTGCAAGAATACAATCCATCATGGCGCTGTGTTAGCCAGTCAAATTGATGCAAGTGCACATTCCTGGTAATTGTTTTGTAACGTGAATGTCTTCTTTCTACTGATAATCTAGTGAAGGTCATGATGACTGATGAATTCAATGCCATTGTTGCCATCGCCCAGGTGGTAAAATTTTGTCTTGTATTATAAGCTTTTGTACAGAGTTTTCATGTCTGATAAGCCTTCAAACTCAAGTATTGTGTCAGTAGCCTCTATAGTAAAGAAAAGTCAACTGCAGCCTCTTAAAGTACATGTGGATGTAGAGGAGACAGATGGAGCTTTGCTGTGGATGAGACTTCAAAGTGCAATTTTCTTCTGCCTTACAACCACAACCCATTCCTAAGTGGATTTTATGCTGTTGGGACACTATTCCAAAGATAGAGAAGCGAATCAAACCCAGGAAAAAAAATTTTTTTTTACTCTCTTAGCTACAGAACTACACCTTTACGTTGGCAAATAACCCCAGAGATGACACTGATCAAAGACACATCATCAAAAACCACCTATCCAGACTTTGAAGTGAGGACTCTACACATTCTGTGGTGAAATCTTGCTCAGCAGCCAATAGGTGTGAACACAGAACAGTAGCCAATGTCTTAGCTTCCTTCTTTTCCTGAGGCCATTACTTATTCTCTGTTTGAATATGGAAAAAGGTCAGACATTAATGTCCTTGTAGGATCACTTTGACAAAAATTAATATAAACAAAACTTAAAATGACGCTTTGACCAAGATTTTTGTCCCAAGGACAAACGATAAAGAAATTCTGGAAGGAGAAGAAGAAAAGGAAAGAAAAAAGAATTTCTGCCAGATCAGTATGTACAGGCAGGAGAGCACTCTTGACACTCAAGTGCAAGCCTCCCTAATATGATAAAAGGTGGGGCCTCTTCTGGGTGTTGTCGTGGAAACCAGTCAATTGGACATCTATGGGAACCTAAACATTATGAGGAAAGCAGATTCTAAAAGGCGACGAAAGAAGAAACTCAAACAAGGAGAAATATTAAATGAATTTTGCTTTTGTGTTGTCTTTCAAATCGCAAGGAGGATTCAAATATTTCTTGAAAATATTCTGGAAGAAAAACAAAACATATTCGGAGAAGTAGCAGACTGGGGCCAACAGTTGTTTTATGAGGGGCCAGATGAATTAACTCTGAAACTAAGTGCTCATTTTAGCAGAACAGAGGCCAAGTCAGTCATCTTAAGGAATTAAAATAAAGACTACGTGTCATTTTGCCAACAAACTTGTGGCATTAACCCCTTAAAACCCCATTGACCCAGCATGAGCAACCCAACGGTGTGCTCACATGACCCCAAACATCCCAGAGTTATGAACCAGCATAAATCAACCTAACTACCCGTTCACATAAAACAACACTTTTTTGAGTGTAAGCCTGCACCACACTGACTGACACTCACAGCTGTTACAGCGAGAGTCCGAACGTTTCATTTATTTGAACAAACTCAGCGGCAGCTCTGTAACATGGTGTCATTGTCACTGCCACTTCCTTGGCAGCTTTCACTATTTTAATAATGGATTAATCCTTTCAGTCATTTCTCAAGCAAAAATGTTAAAGAATAACTATTTTGTGATGATGATTCTAAACTGAGGATTTGCTCCTTTCTTTGTCATGTATGATAATAACAAGAAACATCTTATAAACAAAACGTTAATTAATCAAGAAAGTAATCATCAGATGAAGGAGAAAATAACTGCTAGTTGCTTTGGTTAGACCTTCAAATAATCATCCAAATGAAAGCAGAAGTGCTTGACTTGGTGTTAAAACTGATTTAATCAGGCACACAGATACTGTGACTACTGTTACCTGACAGGCGGCCACTGGCTGCTTCTTCTGTCTGGCTGCCTGAAGGTAACAGCCCTCAGAGAATGGACACTTGTGGTGAAGCACTGCAAGAAATACCAGAAAAGTACAATTTGAAGCCATATATTGATAAATTAACTAAACACTTATTCATTTAAAGGAACACATTATGACTGCTGTAAATGCAACATGTCAAGTCATATTATAAAAAAAGGAAACAGTGAGAAGACTACAAACTTTTAGCTGTCGATAAGAACATTTAGTCATAAGACTTAGTTTTGACTAGTTGTTGATCAGATCAACGTTGTGATTCAGTGTCTTAAATTCAGCGGCCACAGAGTTTTCACCAGCGTGAACTCGGGCAGACAATAACAAAGTTTAATCATCATCTGATCAGAGTTGCCAGAGAAAGTCTCTTGGAGCTAAATGAAACCCAAATGTCACAAACACAGCACGCTCCTGGATATGGCAAAAATAATCCTCTAGTCTTTCAGACTTTTTTGCATCCAGAGGCATTATGTTTTGGGGTTGTCCCTCTGTCCCATTCTCTTGAACACAATATCTCAAGGAATTTCTTCAAATTTGGCACAAACACTCACTTGGATGAACTGATTAGAATTTAGTGGTCAAAGGTCAAAGGTCAAAGTTACTGGGACCGCACAAATCAATTTTAGGTCACAACTCACAAATTCATACACTAATTATGACACAATTTAAACACAAATATCTAGAAGGATAAAATTATGAAGTGATGACATTTTATAACCACATGGTGAAGGGTCACCATCACTCTGACATTATTATGGTCTGCAAAAACACTTCTGGCCATTATGTTCAATGCTGTAACTCATCGAGGGGCGATTGTGACCATATTTCCTGCAACTTGGCTGGTTGGCGGAGGCGTACAACTGTGGGGTGGTAATTCTAGTTTCCTCATGACTCACTCCTGACAGATGGAGCGGCTGTATTAGGGTTCATGATAACAATCAAGCAGTATTTTTCAAGCTGGACAAAGAATTTGTGCCAAAGGAATATTTGACATTCTGTGAGCAGGTTAAGACGTTTAAACCAGATATCATTATTATTGTTACCAGATTAAAGCCTAGGCAACAGAAAAAAGTACTGAAATCTGTATATAGAACAACAGTATGCTGTATCTTCATTAATGTAGCTCAGCCCATGACTGCTTGATGAATTTACACTCTAAGCTCTACCTCAAGAGTACGAATGAAATTCCTTCAAATATGTCCAAGTGAGACTGAGGCAATAATCATCAGACATGCTGATACCATGCAGCTGAAATGCCCATAATACTGTTTAAAACTTTAACATTGTAATCACATTCAAACATGTATTTTCCACTATAGCAGAGTATCAAGCATTCATTTTGATGATTGTTATGATGCGGTTCAGTCAACAGACACAAATCCGCCCATTAGCACATGTAGTCTCATATTACTTTTGTCCGACTGTGACACTTGACCTTTTGCATTGTTACCTCATCTCAGGTTTCACATTGTGTCTCCGTTTTTGTTTCTTTGTTGTTGTTGTTTTAAAATCAGGAATACAAACAATACAAACTGTTTTGGTGTTTTGGTTACAGGAGGCTGAGAGGAGAGCTAAATTAGACATATAGTTATATTGAGCCTCATACAGAGCATCTTTTTAAACATACTGTCGATAAAGATGCTCAGTCATCAGGGTCATAGGATAAAGTAGGACAAAGCCTTTCTGACGCCCCCAGTGATGAGATATCTTGAGGAATAAAATAGCATATTCACTTTGACACACAGTAATAATTTTAGATATTTTCACTTATGGCAGTGGGTTGTTTAGTTCATATATGATTCAGATGGATATGTCTCAGCCACAGAGGGTTCAGGTTTGTTTTTTCATTTTAAATGTTTTGAATTTTTCCTGAAACACAACAGGTTATCACACCGTCAAGTGAACATTCAAGGCTAAACTGTTTATGTCTAAATGCTTTTCTCTCATATTATTTCCACTTATGTAGATTTGATCTGCTGAGCAAAACTAGACTGACGTAGCAGAAGCATATTCTTCTTAATCCTGAAACACACACTATGAAATGAAAGCAAACAACACTAGTGCAAACAAATTGCAAGTTGTTGTACGCTAATAATTATAAAAACAATTATAAATAAGAACCTGCGAGTATTCATTTGATTTAATTACATAAAAGACTCGTAATGCAGCGTTTTCTGTATCCTGAAATAAAACAGGCCACACAGTTTTCATTTTGTTTCATCCATGTCAATATGTGGCGCTCTGACACTCTATCCTACAAAAAGAGCAGATGGTTGGATTCAGTTAAATAAGGTGTAATGTTGCATGTTCACATCACTCTGGCTGAATTATATTAAATTAGAAGACACCAGAGCCAGTCCCCCATCTGTTAAAAAAAAAAAAAAAAAAAAAAAAAAGGGGTGAAAACAAGCAAAAAGCCGACCAATGACAACTCACTTCTGAATCTACATCACATTTTCAAAACTGCAGAGGCTATTTGAGGCTATTCAGAAAATGCAACCCCTCTCTCTAAAGTTCTGAATAATAACACTGATTTGGCTTAAACAGTAACCATGTCTTGTTTTGTCTGATCCGCAGTCACCAACCTAAAGATATTTAGTTTAATGTACTGGTCTGAACTCAGTGCTCTGTGTGTGCGAGTTATTACATCAGTCTGATCCATGTGTCATTTACATGGGTCCTGTCATCTCACGGCTGCACTTAGAGGATGAGGACGTTCTTACAGCTAAATGTAGATCACAGGTCTTCCTCAGCAGATCCAGCCTTTTACCTTGTTTTCAAGATTAGTTCACTCCCAACCGTTTGCGTCACCCATTTGAACATGTAACCAAATCTCCGCTGAATTTTCTGAATTGTTGCTGTGTGTATAAATCGCATTGTGTGACATGACCCAACTGTAGACATGTTACAGGGTTATATGAATCTTCATATGTGCCTGTGACATATGCTCTAGTCAGACAGCTAGTGCACCAGATGTTGCTGGTGTAAATGAGAACAAACGGCAAAGGGTCTGTGGTGGAGGGAAGCTGTACTTATGACCAAAGTCTGGAGGAGTATTACAGTGTGTGTGTGTGTGTGTGTGTGTGTGTGTGTGTGTATGTGTGTGTATCAGCTAGCGATACAACGTGCGCTGGATTGTTCCATAAAAATATGCAGAATTGAAAACATGTCAGGTGCAAACTTGCTGAGTAATTGAGATTAAAAGAGATTAAATGTGAGTCACTTACTGACATCTTATCAGTATTATTTCTGGCATCTTCTGTAGCACAGCACAGTTCAGGTGAGACCTAAATTTGCACCTTAAATATATCATAGTACAAATCAATGAGTTCGATAGATTACAGTTATTTATTACAGTGCTTTGATCCATGAGTTAAAAAAAAAAAAAAAAGACAGACCTCAGGTACATTTTAAACTTGTTGGATAAATTCAGCACTCAGTATATGAGTACCAGTTTCTCTCATGTTTGTTGCGCTCTACTGCCGGCATGTGGTGAAAAGGGGTGATGGCACAAAAGTTTCTGCTAAAGATTCGTTCTTTCACTAGGTCATATGAAAACAATGTGAAGTTTTGAAAGGCAACACTTTTGATTTCTTGACTTTCTGTCTGATATAACTTTGATCATTGTGCTCTTCCTTCTCACAGTAACTAAAACAACAACAACAACTGCTCCTGCTGCTGCAGCTGCTACAGACAACAATAATCATGGTGGCAAGTTAACCGAGGTCTAGCAGCATTTTTTCGATTGATTTTTCCCCCCCCCAAAGACCATTTATGAAGCAATTTCCTAGAATCACATAAAAATCGAGGGGGGCAGCCATCATTGCTAATTATTCTGGGACATTTGTTCCTCATGAATCAATATAGTTATAAAAATAAACCACTAACAGTGGCTGAACAAGGTATATCAATCCCAGTAACCTCTTCAGTTATATCCAGGTTTTGGGCGATTATAGTTTCACACACTTGTGTAAAAGCATGCAAACCTGTTGAGTCTTGTGGCTACCATGAAAGACCTCAGAGGTTCTCGTCTGTTGCGTCCTAACCACAATGTACAGTATAGTCCATTTGCAAAATCCTGCCATGACTGTTTTTACCTTCAGTTTTTTATTTTTCCATTTTGAGTAGGGGCTCGGGGCCGACATTAGTGTGAGATTAATGTATAGGATGCAGGAGCGCTTCTTGCTTCTGTTACATGCACTTCTGTCACTCAACAGGTTTACTCAGAGGAGAATATACAGCTCACAAGGTTATGAAAGCAAACCAGTCCTATGGCCAAGACTAGAACAGCAACAATTAGTCAATCGACAGAAAATTAATCAGTAACTATTTTTGAAAAACAATCGTTTTAGTAATTTTTTTAAGCAACGTGTCAAATGTTTTATGTTTCTAGCTTCTCAAATGTGAGGATCCTTTCTTTGTCACACATGATGGTAAACAGAATATCTTTGGATTTGGGACTGTTGGTCAAACAAAACAAGACATTTGAAGGGTCTGTGGGAAATTATAATCAAAAAATAATAATTATTCAATAATGAAAACAGTTGCAGCCCTATATCTAAGACTCCATCAATTTTTAATGTCCTCCTCTAAATTCAGTTTTTCAGCTTTTCTCTAGCTGCTAGTGTTTTCTGTATTTGCAGTCTACCTCTTTATGCGACGTGTGTTGTCAAATAGCTGAATGTGCTTTTCATTTTGCTGTTTGCTTTATCTATTTTACTTTTTACTTTTTATATCTGATTCTTAGCTACCTTATTCAGATGTGTGTACTGACTATCAAGCAGGTGAATGAGATGTGCGGTGAGCCTCTGCCTCTATCGAATCTGTCAGCTGTTAGAGCTGTTGTTGTTCATGCAGCTTTAAGTTTGAAATCTAAAACTTCCAGTCTTTGGCTCAGTTGTTTGAGACATGTTTAATAATGACCAGATGAATGTGTTAGTCTCATAACTAGAGAAGAAAGTCATATAGTTATTTTTCATGGTCAGAGTAGTTCGATGGTGAAATTTAGAGCCATGATTGGGCCATGACCAACAAGGGGAGGGGGTCTCTCTTTGGAAGTGATAGGTTCCAAGCTCATGGTTTGAATAGTTGTAGTCACAATGACATTTATGCTTACATTTAGATCACTGAATGTACCTTTAAAGCTGCTATTATCAGTATATTGCATATTAACAGTGGACGACTCTGCTGTTCCCCTCAGCTCTACGAGCGTTTATAGTCCTTCAGCTCAGTGCTTTGATTCGAATCCACTGTCCAACATCAAACAACCGACAAAGTTAGCAACTAGCTGGTGACCATGATGGAATATTTAGCAGCTGAAAAGCCTGATATTTTTCTCAGGAGTTAGTCGAGAGTAAAACAGATGAAGTGAAAGTACATTCATCAAACGGACACAAACAGGGCTCCTGAATGCTAAATTTCACCATAGAAACTTATAAGTGATAATATGTCAGTGTTTTGTTTGCAGCTTGTTGCACTGTCCGCAGGTGGCCAAAAATCAATTCGTGCAGCTTTAAAGGATTTTTTAATGGCTTTAGTAATTAGCAAGGAAAGCAAGGATCATGGGATTACAGGCGGTTAGGAACAGCAGCTATAGTAATACAGTAGCTGTATCAAACTGTGGAGGTAAAAAGACAGCCGAGCTATATTTCTGAATTACTCTCGTCACCCTGTTGCTCCTACATCAATAAGTCCCCCGAAAATCAATCAAGGGTTAGGGTTTATTTGCACCAAAAATACAATCTTGTTTAGTGCCATGAGGAGCCTTGGGTCAGCTCTGACTGCATGGTTTTTCGATCATTTAAAATTAATAACCTGTGATCTTTCTCTGTGAAAACCCTCTTGGCTTTGATCTGTGCTCCTCTCCGCCTGACCCTCACCTGTTGTTGACAGATAGCTGATGGATTTCTGTTTGCTGTTGACTGTGATCAAGGGAAAATACTGTTTGTTTCTGAATCAGTACACAAGATCCTAAACTCGAGCCAGGTAGGTGCTATTCAGTATTTCTGTAATGTTAAATCATAAATTAAAACATTTTGAAATCATACACCTGTGTGCTTCATAGTTTATTTGGCTTAACTAGTGCACATTTTGAAATTAAATGGCATTTTGTGGATACTGAAATGTGTAATATGGTATTAGATAATAAAAATCACATCTTGCACTCTCACTCTGGGGACTGTTCCCTTACTTAGTGCCTGAAGCATCCCTTTGACCAGTACATTGTGTACTGCTGATTAATCAAATCTGATGCTCACACATTAATAATACTTTTTTAGAATACATCTGACCACGTTCCTTTATTCATGGCTTATTGTAAGGGTTTCTGCACCATTAAAAAGCTGGTCCCCAAATGAGATGGATCTGGACAGTGATGGACGTAACTTAAGCTGTCTGTTGATCTGTCGCATTCCCATACTGTTTTCAGCCAGTGCAGAATCATGTCAAAGTCAGGCCCATGGAGTTTGTTTCACCTCATGATATTCCCGGGAAGTTTGTCTTTGTAGATCAAAGGTGAGAACTTCTACCACAAAGTCTGTCTATAGTCTATAAATCTATCTTAAATAGTAATGCTTAGATTTCATTTTTTCAATCCATGAATAATCCAATTAAACTAAAATATATCAAAAGATAATAACAATCAAAGTGAATATGCTCATTTTCTACTTAAGAGCCACTGCCATTTTGGCTTCGCTTAATTACCTCAAGAGCTGCTGGGAACATCATTTTGTGAATACTTTCATGATGATGACATTGTTCATTTAGGAGAATGTCACAGACGAGGTATGTATCTTACAGAAGGGACAATGCAAAACTAAAGCCACGGATTTCTGTCCATGACAATAATTATACTGCTTAGTTTGTGGCAGTCTGATCTGCTTTGGTGGCATTACAGTGGTTTGTTGCAATTTCTGTAGCAGAATGAAGCAAAATGGGTGAAAATGGTGCTGCAGTTAATCTTACCTGTGAACAGTTCATCCATTATCAGCCCTTGTCCCCCTCCGTCTCCGTCTGATGTAAGTGCTGCAGATGAAAGAAAAGATCAATACAAACTGC
Organism: Seriola dumerili; assembly: GCF_002260705.1. Lineage (NCBI taxonomy): Eukaryota > Metazoa > Chordata > Actinopteri > Carangiformes > Carangidae > Seriola > Seriola dumerili. The sequence continues at coordinate 968,393 of NW_019174929.1, forward strand.
TACAAGTTAAAAACAAAAAGAAGGCTCATCATTCATCACACTAAGAAGCTGCTGGTTCAGTTTTATGAACCCTTGGACCAAAGAGGTGGAGTACATTGCTTGTAGTCACTTATAATATAATATCACATTGTAGCACCCTGTATTATGACATCATTTTTTTTACTGTTTCTAGTTTAAAATTTTATGGGGTACCTTTTTTTCATTAAACATTTGTTGCTATCCAAGTTATTAAAATGTATCCTCTCTGGACCATGGATGTGTGCACCAAATTTCACAGTAAACCATCCAATAGTTGTCCACATATTTCATTAAAGACCTAAAAAGTCAACCTCATAGTCGCACCACAGAAAAAGTAAGAGCATCACAAACAGGATACATTGTCTGGGAACCATAGATATCTGTACCAAAATTGTTTTCCAATCCATGAGGTAAGTTTTGAGATAAACAACAGGATAAATGAAAAGTTTGACCTGCTGGTAGTGCTACTAATTATTGGAGATCCTGAGGTAACCACCATCTAACAAATTTTCTAAGGATAACAAATCATGTCTCAATGGACATTTTTAAGATTTCAAAAATGTTTTAATAAATTGGTATTGGACATCGGATAATACATCACTTTCAGGATCCTATTTTAACCATGAAGGAGTAACAACAATAAGCACAGAGAACATCTTTATTGCATGAACTGTTGAGGTGTCTCCATCTGCACCTGCTGTTTTGGTTCATGTTGGTGCAGCAGCATAAAGTGCAAGAGGTAGGATATAAATCAGAGGGTGTGGTGATTAATAAAATCACTCTTAGAGGTCGCATCACTGATCGAATCACTCTGAAACAGCTGAGCCAATCACAGTGACGAATGATAACAGCCCAACAAATGGAATGAGGCTTCTACAGGAAATTACATTGTTGTCTGGATGGTATTGAACAGTACCTGAAATCTGGTGTTTATATGACCACATAAACCTGACTCTATTTGTTTAATTTCTACTGCATATCACGCCATTAATTGTCACACTGTAAAAATGTGACACCACAGCTTTTCCACCATAATGCATTTCAAGAATTAAACGTGAAATGCTGCTTTTGTTAAAAATAAAGTCGAAAAGGAGGCAATGACGCACAGGATTGATGAGGAGCTGTAATCTAATATCTTCCACTTAAACACCAGAATAGAGTCATAACAGACCAGTATGATGTACTGTATGGAGCTACTTTGTTGCAGCCTAGTGTCGTATGCATCTAACTTATTGAAGGTAAACACTGTGTTCTGACGTGGCAGCTCTCAAATCCCTAGTTGCAGATTTATCAACCTGTGTTGCTGCTTTCAGACACCTGCAGGTATTTAATGAACTGGAGCTTTCACACAGTATAAAGCAGCTGTCAACAGATACTGGAAGAGTCACTCATACTAGTGTATAGATAAATGCAGGCTCATGAACCGACATTCCTGCCTTAAATACAGATTTTCTAATGCCAATTTAAATGCCTACTGGCTGCAGAGTGGTTAGTTAAAATGGTTTATTTACATTTTAACCATCAGTGCTGCACATTTGCTCAGTGTATTAATTTTGCTCTTGTTGACAAAATCACTAAAGTCACAGCAGATTGACAGAGGTGGTTCTGAGATGTCTATTCTCAGTGCCCTCATTATTAATTGACTTTGAATTAATACAGGTGTACTAGATCCAGTCCTAGGTCTAGATTGCATAACAGTGCATGTGGCGTCAAACTGCTGTTGTGGGTCTCCACAAGAATATAAGCAGTCGCCCAAAGCTTCTCACTAAAACAGAGCATTTCAATTCATTGTTTTAAGGAACCCAGTGAAAGCACCACAACACCCACAAGAAGCACAACTGAGGAAAATGACCCTGAGTACAAGAGCCAACAACAACACCACGCCGATACAACCATTAGCCCTTACTAGCACGGCAATGCTGGCAGTAAGCTAGCTAGCGATAGCAACATTCGCCGAACAAATTCATAATATCAATAGCAGCAAGTTAACTAATGTTATTATGACTACTGTAGCCAATCAAAAACAGACGTAACATCATGCAGCCATCATGTTACTTACCCTTGAAGGAGAAGAAGCGCCAGTTCCGAGTCAAGCTGGAGCCCTCAGCAGCTCACAGCACTCTCCATCTAAGTAAAGACAGACTTGACTCCATTATCGGACTGGTAAAAAAGTTCAACCATGGACTTATACATGGGTCCGGCCGCACAAACTACACTGACAGAACCGTAAAAACTTTTTGGGTGATTTGATGGTTCACAAGTGGACCAAGATTTGAGCCAGTGGACCCCATGGCAAGTCCGCCTATGCTCTGGTCTTATCTCTTTCCTTGACTGAGGCCTTTTTGAACAAAAAGTGGTTTCATCAGTGAAGGTAATTCTGGAGGGTCCCTTTCACCTGAGTGCTGCTTACTGCCCTGAGCCATCTCACATGCTGGCTCCCTGGTCCCTATCTGTTTAAATGTGGGGAGGACCAACTTTTAGTAGAAGGGACTCATCTGCACTAACATGCACAGGCACATGCATATGTCACTGTCCCTGAAATGAAAACAAAGAACAAGATTACAACATACTTAGTTCTCTGCCCAAGATGCTTTTACACAACTATATCTTTACATAGAAAATAGTTTGCTATTTTATTGTATACAATCTTGTTTACAGAACCTTAAAAGTTAAGATACTGTATAATTTATGTGTGAATGAGGAGTGATATATTGATTTAGTTTCATAAATTGACTTTCTTTACTTTTTGACGATAACCATATTGTATCATACTTTTTTATTGGGGATAAAATAGAACTACAAGAACTTTTCTGAAACATATAGTACAAGAAATAGACAAATAGACCACTTTATTTCAAGCCTAAGAGAAGGTTGTGCAAAATATCTTCAGCCCAATGATCGAGACACTGTTTTGGGGGAAAAAAAGCCAGAGAAGTCAGAATAGGTGCCAGGTAAGGAGGGTAATGCACATATTCATATATTAGGTGGCCAACCGACCATGACAAACTCAGGCCAGAGAGATAAAACAAAACAGACCGCTGAAAGGTGAAGGCTGCTTCTTCACCTTGACAGCTTCCCTCACCCATTGTCCTTCTTGGTGTTCTTGGGTTGCTGCTTTGACAGGGACGGATGAGCTTCTGTCCACAACTCCGAGCGGTCATGTCGGCAACAGATGTTTTCACTGGGCCTATTTGGACTTCATGGGCTGAACCTCTCTACGAAGGCAGGAAAAACTGCTCAAGAGATGAAATTTGAGGAGCTTGTGGACAAGGGCGTCATCAGAGAGACATTCCCAGTTCCCCCACACTGTATGTTGCTTTTATCCAGGTCTGTGCATCAGCTTCCCCTGTCACCTGATCACTTCCCAGTGGCAAACACTTGACAGCAGGGTTGCCAGATTGGCTAGGTTTCTACTTTTTCTTTATTTGGATAATTAAAAAATGATTAGGGTGGGTTACAGTTTGGGCTCCTTTTTGTAAACTACAATTACAGTGGTTTTTACCTTCGACAAGTCTGACTCTATTTCAGAGGTTGTCCAACTGTAGGAGAGGTTCAGCGAGGGAGACTTGAGCCAAAGATACAGAGTGAGGTGAAAGGGACATGTGCATGCAGGTTTTCTAAAAACAATTGGAAGTTAGTTATTTTAGTTTTGCTGATTACCAACAAGATCAAAAACTGCAGCAGTTGCAATGAAGGTAGACTGCTGTAAAGTCACTTAGCACCATATTACCACAATTTTTGTCCAACTCAGTGAAATCTGAACACAGAAATAATACACATTTAGATTCAGTGTGGTTTACATTTCCCAGGATATTATTATCTCATCACAAATAAACATCCATAGACCTGCTTAGAAATCAGAGAAAAAAGAAACTCCTTTTAACTCCAGAACTTGCCTGTGAATCATCAGGTTTTTGCATTTTCTTCATTATCAAAGTAATTCATTGATAGCTGTCAGAAAACCCAATGGTGCAGAGCAAACATAAACTTGTGACTTTGGCTTAATTAAGTTTTTCAAAATGTAAACAGATATAGGCTAAAAGAAAACAGGGCTCAAGCTGTAGCACACAGCATAACTCAGTGAACATTATACAGTCCTTATAATCCCCTGTCTTTGTGAGACAAGTTTGTCTGTCAATATAACAACCAAACTATTTAAATTCACTAACAATCTTCATATCCGTTCATACCGTTCAACCCCCTCCAGGTGTCTTTTGCTACACCCCTACTTGGGAACTAACTGGGAAGGTATTGGTACAAGGCATTCATTTTGAAAAATGTTTTTTCTTTTTTGTTTGAGAAGCTTAAAGGATAAATACCCATTCACACTTAAAAAACAGGATCTTGTGAGGATCCTATACATTTAACTACATAGTTATTTGCCTGTAAACAATCCTAATTTTAATGTTGTCTTTCTGCATTTTTAGCATTCAATCCATCTGAACTGATTATTGGTAATTGCTTGGTAAAAACTGAATAAAGGAGATAACCCTTAGTTTCAAGTCAATCCAATGGTATTTATTGTTATCGTTTAAAATGTGAGCTGTTTGGCATGATTCTGTACTTGGTAATTAGTACTTCCTTAGTGGCACATGGATACTGAAAGCACACACAAGAAACAGTTTTAGGAGATAATTGTCAGTAATAGATGTGGTTCATATGGTTCACTTCATATTTTATCTTTGTATCAGGCTAGAAGAGTGTGAGGTGTCAGGGGAACCTTTAAGATGATTACATTGAATAGCTAAATAAATCTCTGGACAGTTTACCATAGGCAGATGTTTGGCCACTGCGGGTCTTCAGCGACAAGGCCCAACCCATCTCAAATTCATTATGTTCGATGTGTGGCTCTTATGAACACTGTCATGGATCAATCATGGATCAAATATACAAAAAAAAGTTATTTTGACGTCTTTATTTCATGATTTTGTTTTATTTTTAAACAACAATTTCAAGCTTTGCACAAAAAGATTCTGACCACAATAGCCTGTGCTCTGCTTAATATCTTGGCCGCGGGAGGAGCATAACATCACATTTCAGATCCAGCCAATGACTACATACCCCATTACAAGATTCAAAGACATCTGAGAGGAGTTAAACTGGAGATCATGACACTATAAGTGGTGATAACTGATTTTCTCCATGACCAGAAAGTCACATTAGCGAGTCTTGTATTCTTCCCCCCCGAAGCACATTTAGTAGTTAGGCCACCCAAGACAATCAAAATCAAAATTATCAGTAAAATAAAACCTGTGAGAAAACAGTGACACCACTGTGCTCAGCCAAACTCATCAAATTAAGGTACAACAACACTGTAAATAATAATGTTAATAATAATAGCCTAAGTGTTTTACTGATTTTTTTTTTTCAGAACAGAAAAATAAATTCCTTTGGTCAAGTAAAAAACAAAATGAAAATAATAGTGAACTCTTCCTTTCACCTTATATCCCTCATGTTTCTTCTTCTACAGTCAACCAGGTTCTTGAGGCTCTAAGGCTGCAAAGGAGGTGTCAAGGCAATATGGTTATGGTGCCCCTGGCGCTCCATGCTGCAGCATGCTGGGAATAGGTCTAGAGGAGGAGGAGAGGAGCAGAGGCATTGAAAGAGGACTAGTATGTCCTCACACAGCAGGTGAAGGTGCATCAGGGTCAGGCTCATTGCTGTAGTTGTTGCTGTAGTGATTCCCACTAGGTGGTTGATTAGGTAGGATATCCAGTTCATCCACTTGGGGGCCAGGGTGCATCACCACTAGCTGGTCCTGGGGGATGTCTGCTGCTGCTGCCGCCAGGTTTGTAATGGACTTGGATTTAACACACTGGAAGTCCACATGGCGGCTTTTACCCTCTTCCTTTTCCCAGGACATGCGGATGAAGGGCCTCTGGACGTAGTTATAAATTACCTCTGGACGACCCCCTGGTCTTTTCTTGACCTTCTCTTTGTATGTAGGGTAACCTATCAATGCCGCAGACAGGACAAAACCATTAGCTCAGTTTATGGTAACAGGTTTTTTTCACCCCCCAGTCATAGGTCGACACATCAACTGGTAGGTGAAGTGATCAAACAAACTAGGCAGAAGCATTTCATATCAACCTAATTTAATATTGTGAAATAGGATGTATTTTGTTCCATGCCTACAGTTGCTTTGACTACTACAGGCTATTATATAATACAGCATCCCTTACATGCTAAAATGAATTACATCATGAAAAATGGATTTCAAATAATTTAGTTAACATGTCATTTCGCAGCTTGGCAGATACTATTCTTAGTGATATGTTCTAATGATATGTTTTTTAATGTATGATAACGGTTTTCTCTGCCTTCCCAATCCGTAAACAAACAAACAGACAGGTCTGTGGTATACTTTTGTTTTCTCTGTTTTCTGGACAACAGCTGTTTGATAAAACCCAAGCACCCAAAATAACCACTACATTCAGTGTAGTATTCTGCTTGTACTTGCTATTAGTGAAACCTTTGGCTTACTTTGGTGTCAATACCTCAAACGATTACTTATCTGAATGATATGGATTTTGCCAAAAGTCCACTTTTCTGATAAAACATCATTCTTCATTACTGAAAAGTTCCACTTACCTTCAATGCCCAGTCTTATTTTCTTTAATCCTCTGTCCTTTAAAACTGACTTGGCAACATCACGGTTCTCAATATATTTGAAAAATCTGTACAGTTTTGTGCTGTAGATGACTGCAAAGAGAAGGACAAAAACAACCTTGTTTATCATGTATTGGTGTTCTGTATCTGCCGAGATATGGGAGTCTGTATTCTGTATTAATGTGTACTCACTCTGTGAATACTCTTCTCCCATCTGTGGTGGATATTCTTCATCCCAGTCCACCACATCATCGTCAGTGAGGACAACAATGTGACATTCCCTCTCTCCACTCTGAGCACTGGCCACCATCAAAGGCAGAACCATTTCCTCTAGGTAAAACTCAAACTGTCGTCGAGCTCCATCATTAGACAACTCATGCATGAGGGCACCTGATAACAAAAGAGATTGAGAACACTGGTTATAAGATGTAAGCCACATTATGGAAGCACTCAGAATTGTCCATCATGCATCGCATTAAAGCCTAAAAAAATTAATTAATAAAAACACTGGCACAGGTAATGCAAGCAGGCCATCTGCCATGACTTCAGGTACTAACAGCCTTTGTCTTTCCCCAACATGCTAACATGTACAACAAGTACAACATCTTGAATTTTCCATTTCATTGACTTGAATTTTTGATGTTGCCTTAATTGGTTTTAAACTGTCAACTGTCATAGAGATAAATAAATAAAAAGCCTGAGGTTCAATAGATATCTACTCTGACAGGGTGTTTCAGGAAATGAAACGTGCTTGAGTTAACAAAAATAGTAGCCTTGCCTCCATTTCAGCAACATTTGTGATGGAAAATGTTTCAAACCTGTTTGATATTAAGCCAAACATCGGACCGGACTACCGAATTTTACCACTAGGTGTCACACTTCACTCAACAGACTCAAATGGAACATAATGAGACAGGGAACCCCTGAATGCGAGTGTAGCTACTCCAGTTCACTTGGTGGTGGTAATGCACGTCTAGGCTGTTTTACCAGCAGCCAATACTGAAATTTGACCTCCTTCAAGCTGCAGGCCTCAGCTCCGTAGAAAATTGTGCACAGCTCGCCAGCCACAAGTGGCTCCGGTAGTTTGTTTATAAACAAACATAATATAACGTTAATCACGTTTTCATATTGCTTATTAATAATGCAATACAATGCCGATGAAGGGTACTTTTTAGTTTGCTAGTTTGCTGCAGTTCTTGATCTTGTTGATAAACTAGCAAGTATGGTTCAGCACAAAAACTTGCAACCTACACTGGACTGGACCGGCAAAACAGGAAATCTACCCAACTCTAATAAGTAGACCTAACATCCTACTAAAGTACTGCTGAACAAATGCAGTCTGAACCATGTCCAGACACAGCAGCCATAACAGTTCCAGGCACTCTTCTTCCACAGACATGACACTCAAAACTATATACAACACTAGCACTCACTAAAACATAGCAGAAAACGTATGCGAACTGAGACGATCTATATCATGTTTCGTGGGAATGTTGAATGTGTAACACTACCAGCTTCTGCACCCCTGAGGATATACTCACTAAGGTCTCTGCATTTGATGGTGCTGTAGTCGAAAGAGATACACAGATAGTCACACGCCTCCCGTAACTCAGGGATGGAGATTCCATCAGGACAACGGATTATCCCAGATTTGTAGTAATCCTGTCAATTAGACAGAAATCACAACAAAGGCTGTAATTTCAAACACTGTTATTCCATTAACCCGTAACATTAAATATACATGAAAGAATCAAGGGCCTACCCCAAAGGTCAAAGCTTTCAATATAAAACCATAAATACAACTCTGTAGACTGTTGGCACAGTGAAAATTGAGATCCACAGGTTAAACTTTACTCATTAATTACTTTATGTATGTGAGAGAGAGTTGGTTTGTGATGCAAGACAAACTTCAGAGGAATTTGACAGCACAATGTGACCTCATCTAAATCATAGCAGTTCCAGAGCAGTCACCAAAAGCCCACTTTTTTGTTCTATCACAAAGTAACTTATTTCCCTATATTAAGTCTAGTAATATTTCAAAAATATACACTTGGTTGCCAGTTTATGCTGTATAGCTAGCAAACTGTAATGTAATCAACATAAATTCAACATCCCTATAAATCCTGCATTTATGAAGTTTATAATGGTTGTTCTTTGTTGAAGCTACCTTCAAAGGGTTGCTGATTTAACTTTATGGACATTTTTGAAGTTATAGTTTGTCCTGTTGTTAAATTTTTATTTCATAATACTAAGAGGAGTTTAAATTCTTTAGTCTACAGTAATGTTAATAAAGACAAAGACTGACCAGAATAGCTCTGAAAACCGTTGAGCTGATGCCCTCTGCCACCTCATACTCCCCCTTCTCGTTGGGCCGTGTGAAATTATGTTCTCTTCCAGATCCAAACATTCTGAAATAAAGAAGCACTGGTTTGTTTTCTGCATCACAGAAACAAGAAATCCAAAATTTCCATAATACTTATGTAAACATAGATTTAATTTTTACATTAGTGATTAGTAAAATACTTTCAATAACAGTGCAATAACTGCTATAATGAGTAAGGACAAAGAATTTTGATGATAAAAGTGTATTGTACCTGCCCAACATTGTATTGGGTTGTGCTGTGAAGATGGAAGGATCGACTACAAAGCGTGTGTTGTCAACAATCAGAGTCACTCTTTCTGAGGTCCTAATGTTTCGGTTCCCGACAGTGGCACTTGCTCCTCCCTCCTTGGGATTCTCATAGACAAAAACCATTTCTCCAACTCCCAAGCTTTTGAAGGTGCCTTCAGTACTGGACAAGCTGCTGTTGCGACTGCTTACCACCCCACTGCTGCTGGAGCCGCTGGGAGAGACTCTCTGAGGTCGTGGACTACTGGGCCTCGATGATGGGCCCCCATCTCGTTCACGGTCTACACACAGACAGGCAGACACTCAGGCACAGGCATGACTCAGACACTGCAGTTTTTCCTTTTAACTTTGGAAATCCCATCAGAAACAAGTGACTATTCACAAACATTTTTGGTTGTTTTGCAGCTTGTATTCATGAGAAACATTGGTACCATCTTAGGAATCCATTTGAGTAATGGTCCATGGCTACTAATGTCAGCTCTAAAACAACGAAATTGGAAAGGGCCCCACTCAAAACATTTGCCTCGTATCCAAACTGTCAAACTACAAGTTGTCTTGGTCTAAACACAAACAGGTGGATTAATGCTGACTTGATCCATTCAGAGCCAAAAACAGGAGAGATATAAACCATGTCTGAGCTGTGAGGTGATAAATGCAGTCAGCTGTTCTCAACAGTAGCTGCCAAGAGCTGCAGACCTCTAACATGACATCCATATAAGCCCTCTATTCTTTCCATGCATACTCACCACTGTTGTGTTGGCGGGTGGGTGAAGTGACGTTTCGAATGCAGGGGGTGAGCTGGCCTTCTCTCTCGTGTGAGGAATCCCTGGAGCGATCGCTGGAGCGGCGGCGGTCACGTGAACGGTCACAGCCCCCACTGGCACCATGTAGGCTCATCTTCCTCTGTTCTGCCTCCACTCGAGATGCTCGGGCCTGACTGCTGGTTTCCAAAACAAAAGCATAGTTAACGTTCTTCTCTATTCCTCAAGGCCAGACGATACTTTTATTTTATAATTGTAAAGTTATTATGATACGTAGGCACCCAGTCACACTGTTTATCTTCAGTCATTTGTTTACACACACTAATTCTCAACAGTTAGGGGTGTGTAAAACATTAGTACTAGTATACAGGCTTAGATAAGATTCCTTAAAAATGTATGTAAATCAGATCTACCACATTCTCCAAGTTCATAAGAGAATGACATACAATTACAATGCAGCCAAGTCATGTTTCCATTAACTTTGATGTCTAATCTGACACAAAATCAGAGAAGCCTGAATGTTGACAAACTATTTGTGTGATTTAAATAAACCTTGTAAGGACTGCTATAGAAGGAAGTGGATTCAAGAGCAAAAAGATTGCAAAAGCATCAGAAGACATAAGGTCGCTACTTGACTCTTCCTTTAAAACTAATCTCTGACACACTAAATCCACTTTCAGACTTTCAGAATTAGCATCAGTTCACATGCTAATTCCATAAATGGGATAAAAAGGTATGGGTGATAGGAACAGCTTCAGGGTAATGTGTAGGCGGTGCAAACCCACCCACAGACCACGGGAAAAATCACAGGTGCATACCCCCTTGGCCTGAGATCAAATACACAAGTCTCGACTCTTCCCGTCTTCTCTATTCTGTCATCCTATCTGCCGTTCTGTTGTTCCTTAAGCAGGAAAAACAAACAAACAAAAATTCTAATGCTAGAGGACAGGAACCTCACAGGGCAGGATGAAAGAGCCTATGCTATAAATTTGATTATGGATTAGGGTTTACATTATTTAACAGTGGAGAGTGGAAAGAAACACCTTCCATAACCAAAGCTAACCTTGATGTTATCAATGATACCAATGATACCAATGCCATTATCGATTCTGCTTATCAGTCTGATTTTTTTTATTGATTCCCTTATTCCTGATCAGTTTTCTGCATGGAAAATAAAGATAATCAGCAATATTGATAATTGTTGAATTGTTTATGTCCATTTTAGGGCAAACCACCAAATACTTGATGGTTCCAGCTAACCCAATGTGAGGGTTTCCCACTTTTTTCAATTTCACATTGTAGTAAACTAAATATCTGTGTTTTATAATGTTTTACAGATCACACAACTACTGGACTGACAGCAGAATAATTGGCAAAGTAATCAATGATGAACAGTTGCAAACCAAATACAGAGATAAAATAAGCAAATGATAATCTCTGCTCATTCAAGGAACTTTAATAGATTTACAAATAATACCATTAAACAAAGAGATAGTCATAGTTTTTTTAACCTTTATCCTAGGATATAATTTCAAATTTCTAAGTAACAAACATGAGACTTATCTATAGCCCAGCATCACAGTGTCTGACATTACATTGCTTGCATGAACTATAGGGATCAGACAGATTTTCAGCTGGCTCACCTCGAATGCTTGCAGAGTTTGCGGGGTCGGGTTGTCGCTTTTCGTTCCCAGTTTTCGGTGTCACTGGAGTTGCTGTCATATGACTGCAGACGTGCTGCCATCACCCGTACAGAGGGGAGTCCGGTCTGGATCTTTCACCGTTCATAATCTGGTTAATGGCGAAATCAACAAGTCAGTTGGATCCCCTGATCAACCCCTGGCAAACCACGGGCTGCTAACAAAATATTTTCTAACTGAGTTCACGTGTGCTGTCAACTTGTAATGTAAACGAAGCTGGGTGATCCCCGGGCTTAAATGGCTACATAAGTGCCTCACATCTCAGAACAAAGTCTTGACATCGTTGCTGTCGGACTGAGTCAGCCTACGATCAGGTTAGCTAGTGCGCTGTGTTAGCATACGTAGCAAGCTAACATTAGCTGGCACTGCTAGTAGTACTTTACAATGCTATTAACATAATATTCTGAGACAGCTGCGTAGCTGGTGGAGTTATCCCAACAGTATTGACATAAAGGCTGTCATGTTCTAGGCAGATACGACAAAAATATTAAACATAGCTACCTAGCTGGCTACAATTTCCGCTGAAGTGTAATCCCAATCGCTGAGCAGCTAACCAGCCATCTCCTTTCAAAACACTCACCCAGCTGACGTCCAACGTGACGACCGTTAACGGCCTGACGTGATGACGCAGTCAAAGATTTAAATTGGAGCTACTGCTAAACTTTCTAATTAAATAAAACTTTGTCTGAAAAGTTAACTGGATTTTAAAATAAAAATATTTTAAAGGTGACTAACTTCTTTCCACCTGCTAGTAGACGGTTCTTACTTTTTTCCTAATAATGGAGTTGGAGATTCGGGCAGGTCTCGCGATTTGTTGCATGTGCATTTTTTTTGTTTTGTTTTGTTTTGCTCACTTTATTAAAAATGTATCCACATACAAAAGTATATACAATATACAAGCACAGGGAAATAAAATCATAAAAAAAATAACATAAAAATAATGATATAATAAAATGATGTATATTATATCATATTATATATCATAATACATTAACAGATATTAATTGCCATGGAAAAACCAAAACATACACTAATGAAAAGGATAAGCTGGACAAATTATTCACATTAAAGTAAACAAGTTGTTACACACGAATAAAGTTGAAAGTCTCTTTGCTACAAGATTCAGCAGTTCTAATGTTCTTATTCCTTGTGAAGAGATTCAAGTCAAACTATAAATAAAATTCCTCTCTTCAGATATGAGAAAATTATAAAATCTCAGGAACACATTATGGTAATACAGATATCACAGCAAGTAAAGCAACCTATAATCAAATCAAGCAACATCTTGCCAAAATATTATTGTGGGAACAAGCCAAAAATAAATCTAGTGGTGGCTCAGAATGTGCATGACATAAACTCACAGTGGTATAATCTCTCTGGATGATCTTACTTTTGTATTTTATTTTTATTTTATTATTATTTTGAAGTATTTTGATACAAATTTCATGTACTTCTATTTGATAGTTACAGCTACTTACTTACTTTAAAATTCAGATTTTTTGTACAAAAATGTGAAGATTTTTAAGAGTGAAATGCTGCTTACACATTAATGCATTATAATAATTGTATCATATAATATATAATATGATATATGTGATATAGTATGATGCTCACTTGGACCATTTCTCTGTATTGAGTACTTTTAAAGAACAAGTCAAAAACCAAGCCATGAGGTGGAAGGAAGTGCCTGAGGAGCTCAGAGAGAGGATTGCATAGAGGCACACATCTGGGGAAGGTTACAAAAGGCTAAAAAAATTCTGTTGCATTGAAGGTTCCCAAGAGCACAGCGGCCTCCATAATTCTTAAATGGAAGAACTTTGGAATAACTAGGACTCTACCCTGGGCGCCCGGCCAAATTGAACTGAATTCTGAAAACTGAATACTGAATGCCAAATGCTGAATGCTGAATGCTGAACATGTTAATGTGATATTTCAGTTTTTCTTTTTAATAAATTAGCAAAAAAAAAATTCTAAAATTCTGTTTTCATTTCGTCATTATGGGGTATTGAGGGTAGACTGATGAGGGAGGTTTTTTTTTTATTTCAGCATAAGGCTGCAACATAACAAAATGTGAAAAAATTGAAGGTGTCTGAACACAGAAAGTTCAGTACGATACACTTCAAACTCAATCAACATCTCAGTTGATGTTTTTTTTTGTAGGTTCTAGCTCATAAAGGGAAACAACAGGAATACAAAGTGGTGAACATGTTACAGTGCTAGGGATGTACAATGGTGAGATTCAGCAAAGAGTGAGGTGAGGGAGTTCAGACAAAGATAAGGCATCAATCTGACAAAATTACAAGCAAAAAAGATCATGCCAATAAAAACTAGAATACAAACACATTATTCCTACAAGCAATTAAATGAAAGGATGCCTATGATGTGCAAGTGAAACAATACATACAGTAAGACTGGCTGTTTAGTTGGTCCTTATTTGTACATTACAATATACAGTAAACAACATATATTTTAAATGATGAATTTTGACACCTATAGTCAGAGCAAGAGGTAATATTTAACTTAAGCAAAAATAAATGAATAAATAAAAAAACTTATGTATGAAGGCCTACTTTTTCTCCCATATGATGGCCTGAGATATTGACTTTAATAGTTGAAATCATATTGCTAGACATCGCAAAAGAATGTAAACACAAATGAAAAATAAATAAATAAATATTCAACATACAAGGAATACATTTTTAAAAAAAAGAAAATAACATAACAAAACATGACTGAAATAATCAATACAAATTGAAATAAATAAATAAACTAAATAAATAAATAGATAAACAATAATAAAAAAAAAAAAAACATAAAAAAGGGGCTTCTGTTTGATAGGATTCAGGATAGCAAATAAGTTCGACTCAGCTTTTCCACATGTTTGATCCAAGACCATAATTTGGAAAAAGACTTTTAATATTCCCTGAATGTCCATGTTGTGGTTTGGCACTGGCAACAATGATGTCTCTTAACTTTTCCTGAAGCCAGTCCTGTCTTTCTCCCACTTGTTTGTGTTCCCGAACATTGTGCATAAGCTGTACCTCACTGATTGTTCTCTTTCTGTAGAAATACAAAATACCACTGTTAACTCAAGGAAGAACTCCATCATCAGTGACTTATCTAATTATAATTAGCCATTAAAAATCATGTATTTTCACTCCAAAAATTATATTTCACAAAGTGAAGACACAAGCTAAAAACAGAATTTACCTCAGTGGTTTCGCCTCTGTATGTAAACTGAGGAGGAAGATTATAAGAACCAACGTTTCCAAGTACCTCAATGAAAACATGTTGAGTAACTGAAACAAATTAAATGCAACAGTGGTTAGAAAATGTATCATTTGTTTATATTATTTATTTTTTCATTTATTTTTAATTTTACTCCAAATCCATTTGTACAAAGATAAATTCAAATAATGAGCCACTGTCATGCCTTTCTTACCAGATTTTTTGTCCTTATATCCAGGAAAAAGTATGGCAAGTTTTGTTGATACAGTACTGTATCAGTGAGGCAAAGAAGTCAAACTTGTTGATCAGTCTTTTCGTGCGAGGAAGGTTCTCCCTTTTATATACAGCGTAGCCCTCCCCTGGTCATCAATGAGCCATTTTCACTGTTGATGTTGATGTCACTTTTCCAATGCATTGATGGGGACAGGCATCTGCATGACACCACCTCCACCACCACTCACTACTAACTCATCTTTCAACACCTCTGCAAAGTGCCCTGTTCGTCGCACTGTTTTTGAACATGTTCCATTTCCACCCTTCATGCTGAATAATGAGAGTTTGGTTGTGACGCTTACGCATATCTTATGAAACACTATGTTCAACAGAACTCCTTATTGGTCGGAATATCTCTAATTGGATATGTCTCATGCATTGGGGCCGCAGTGAAAACATATACTCTTTGAAATGGCAATGACTGTCACGCTTAGTTTATTGGCAATGCAATTTATTTTATGGTTCACCTCATGCAAGCATCTAAAGGTCATGAAGAGGTGCAAGTGGGCCAGCCCTAAGGGAATGAAGCAGAGAGACCAGTCCATTGCTGATTAATAGTTACTCTCACCCAGAGAGGATCTCAGAAGGGATAGCCACTATTATTAAGTGCAGGATGTTCATAGAGTCAGGAGACAACACCTGCTCTTTGACTGAATTTCAATTACAGATCTGAGACTTCTCTTACACTTTCCAAATTTGCTGTTGTTGACAAAGTCCCGCAGTAGAACCTGTCAGCTGTGGAGCTGTCACAGGTATCTGATCTTCACATTTTAATTAAACTAACACATCACTGAAATGAATGTCTATTTGACCATTTCTGTTGCCTTTAATAACAAAAAATGGAGCCATGTTTAAATTTATCTGTATTTTGTCTTCTCATAGAAATCAGCTGCATGGCGTGTGGATTTCCACAGCACACCCATCTGTAGTTTCACACGCAATATCAGAAAGAAAAGGTTGAAAAAAAATGTTTCAACAAACATACTAACTTACTCTTTTTAAATGTGTAGCATTGCAGTTGCATGACGTATGGGTTGTGGATAACCTTGTCACGGTGTCACAAGGTGCATTAGGTAACCATGAAAGACATTTTCTAAATGTGGCAAAGGAATGGCTATGCCATGACAGAAGGAATAAGTGCCACAGAAGGACCTATATCTTTCTGTCATTAAGGTTCCTGGCACAACGTGCTATGTATTTACAGTGTCCTCTAGCAATTATTCACACTTTCAAGTTATTTATCAATAGCTCAATTCAGTGTCAGACCAACTATTGAATTATGTGAGATTGCCTTGTGTATTGTAAACATCACTGGTCTTCCACAGAAACCCATGTAAGAGTGTAAGGTTATTATAACGGGCCAGTATACCTGGCTCAGGCTAGCCCCCCTCTGGGAGAAACAGAAGGGCAGAGTACATGTAGGGCCATATTGCTGATGCTGACCTGTGTCTTTATCAGCCCTCTCCATCATGCACGTAAAAAGCACTCGGCACCACCTGTGGTTTCAACTGAGCTAGATTTTTTGTACACGTGTAGTATACTCAACCGAGTAGCTCTCATTACCTCATGCGGTCACAATGTGAGCCATCTCAGTAATGGTATGCCGCTGGTGTGCAAGAGGACTTGACAGGGATTGATGGGAAGAATTGCACGCAAATCATTAACTTGGGTCACCCCCATGTCACAAAGAAAGTAATGCACATAAAAATGACTCATCTCTTTGAACTATATATAAGTATATTGGCTGTAAATAGGCTGCCTATATACATATTAAGGTTCTCAAAGAGTTTTCAGAGATTTTCAGATCACCATACTTTCTATTCATTTAATGTTTTGTTGTACCTGTTGTGTTCTGTTCTATATATATTCATTACAGTAATTTGGAAAGTAAATACGATCCAGTTTAATTCGATTGAACTTAATGTGTGAGATATGTTTTCTCAATGAGCGACAGATTCATTTCTCTGGCCTCTGTATTGTATGTTTAAAGGTATGGAAGGACACCAAGTCCATGTAATGCTTTCCCTGAAATCTATAAATGGAGTTACTTTTGTCATGAAATGAGGTCACCTCGCTTGCAGATATCATGTAACGAAATAGAATATATTTAGATTGTCGACATCATCCCACCTTTGCCCATGTGAAACCAAACAAACACATAGAATACATATCTAAATCATGCCATTTGGATAGAAATTATTGCTTACGAAGGGGGTAGACTCCAGTGGAGCAGTAAATCATTCACATGTCTGTGCATCCAAGTCTTTTTGGACTTACTCAACAGTTTCTTTGCCAAACTAAATGTTTTATTCATCCATGAAACGGGTTTGCAGGGATATGCCAGTCTTGTCAGTGTCATTTCATATGGATAGCCACACTCACATCAATCTATCACATACTTTTGCAATGCCCATCTGACTACCAGGCACAGGTGGTGGTGGTGTCAAGTTTGTAGTCAGTACCTCTTCACTGTTGTGCAGACAGAACATTGACTCCACAGATGACAAAGAAAGAGCCTGCCAGGAGAGGGCCAGTTTCTTCATAATTATCATAATCACCACAATAATCTTCAAAGACAACATGATAATTACCAATATAATAATCTCTGATTAACTCTTTAATGTACTTAATGTACTTTTTCATTGAAAAGGGAAACTCCACCAATTTTACACATGAAAGTCTGTTTACAGATCTTGGGGAGTGTTACTGGAGATGTGAAAAAAGTTGTAAAAAGCCTTCTGTGGTTCCAGAAGAAGGTGCTGGAAGTCTGATTAATGTCCTCAAATGATGTCACTTGGGTCAGCGTCGGTTGAGTCTGAAGACTACAAGTTTGAAAATGAAAAAAAATCTGATGGTGAGGAGTTAGATAGAAGTGAGCTTACCAGACCTCTGTCATCCGCTCCTCATCTCTGCTGGAGGCTAACGGCTCAAGGCTATATTAGCTGCCACTAGCATAACACCCAACTGATCAGTCGAGTTGCATTGTGGGTAATGTAGGCAGCAGGTTTTGATTGAGAAGACTGATGCATGGAACAAAAGTAACAAAATCTCTGGTTCCGCTGCATCAACTTTGGTGCTTTTTGTTCTTTCTCATCAGTCCCACATTATTTCTGCAGCAGGACAACGACCTTACAGTCAGATTCATAAAGCACTATCTCCAGCAACAAGAAGAACAAGGAGTCCTGCAACAGATTGGGCCCCCACAGACTCCTGATCTCAGCATCATCAGGTCAAGGTGGGATTACATGAAGAGACAGAAGACACTGAAACAACCTAAATCCACAGAAGAACAAGTTCTCCAAGAGTCTACGTACCAGGTACCTTGAAAAATTGCACAAGGGTAGCTGGGGAACAGCTGGGTGCCGTTTTAAAGGCAAAGGGTGGTCACACCAAATATTGATTTGATTTAGCAATTTTTTTGTTTGAATGGACTTCATGGCATTATTTTTTAACGCATCCTCACTTGACTTGAAGTGCCTAAAACTTTTGCACATGTACTCTATATTATAATCCCTTACACCTTGTTCCAATTTGTGTGTGGCTGATGTCCTCAAATGCATGAAATATTCAATTCAGGTTATGATTTTCTTTTATGGCTGCACCATTGCATCACATGGAAACATTCTAGTGAAAAATGATTATGTTATTATTTCATTTTTATTTTAGATTTTGGTTTTGGAATTTCTACTGGAATTTAAAATAAGGTTCTGCAGGTTTGGTTTTGTGGGCTGAGCAGCATGACTTTTTAATGGGTTAGTGTGGTTAAAGGAGTAAAATGCTTTGTCCGTGCAGCAAGTACAGCAAGTGGTAAAAAATATGGCAGTCTTGCAAGAAAGAAACAAAACATTTATATTAAACTGTAATACTATTGACACAAATGCAAATCTGTCCAGGAGGCGGGTAGAGCAGCTGTCAGAAGTAACTGCTTCTGCTCTGTACACATAGTTCGTGTAACATGTAATATGTTTATATGTTCATCCAGCTGAAGTTAAGTGTGTTTCTGGTTATGCTCTCCTGGAGGGGCAGTTGTCCCTTCACACCCTGGGCCTCCCTAGTTGAACCTGGCTTTTTCTAATGTTGTAAACAGTTTCAGAGGAGCGGCTTTGTTAACAATGGCAGTATAATGGTAACGGTTGATGTTGTGGCATTATGCATACAATTTAACCTACAGTGTAAGTCAGTGGTGTCAGACTATCATCAGAAGGTTTGCGTTGTTTGTTGTTTGTTCAGTATCACTGCAGTATTTAGTGTATAGTGTATTTCCCCACACTCACACATTATAATTTTAAGTTTTATCCACAAGAGGTCAGTCTGATTCAACTGTTCAGTTAAGCAGACCCAACTGTACTGAAATTCCTATTTTAACAAGTTGCCATTAAAATACATTGTTGGAAAGACTTTAAGAATTAGTATGCCTGGAACAACACTGAGCTCATAGTCTGCACTTTAATATGTGATAAATACAAAGTGATAAAGCAAAAAAAAGAAAAAAGAAAAAAGAACGATATGAAAACACCAAGAGAAGAGGCTCTGTGGGCTGACAATACAATAACAATAAAACCAAGGGCAAAAACACAGAATGACAATCTAAACCTGTAAATTAACTGGAGACTTGAGATTTCTCCCAGATCGTGACCCAAGAGCACTATGTCATCTAGCTTCTGAATTTAATACCAGGTCAATACCATCCATTGCACATTTAATTTGCCCTTTATAGCCTGATAGACAACATTTTTCACCAATACCAGAAATACCACAGTCATTCCAAAGTAGTGCATGTACACAAAGAATCATTTTGTATGAATCATGCAAAATGATGAATCATTCAGAAAGGCCCCATAAACAAGCAAAGCTCCTACAATCTGTAATCAAACCACAAAATGCTCCAATTGTCAAGGGCAACCATTGGCACAGCCTAAGCAGTTTAAGCTTACACATTGCAAACTGTACAAATGTGCAGATTAACATATGATTTTCATTTGCGCACACTGTATTTAGTATTAGCCTCTGCCAGAACGTGTAGTATTTACCCAATAAACAATGTATCCTATATACAGTAATCAAACTAGACAAGACTATTTTTGGTTTCCTTATGTAGAGTATGGTCTGTTTTTAAATTAAAGGTATCAGAGCAGCATTGTCTGGGGAAAAACAGTACAAAAACAGAATGCACAAAATACAACTATACAAGCATCCACTATTAGATGAAGAGATAAACACCTCCTGTTGGGCCTTTCCAGCTGCTCTGGGTACTCAGTGGAAAGTTTGGTCCCATGTGGTTTGATATGAATGAAACACGAAGACAGTGAGAAGGTTTCAGAGCAAATGGAATTTAAAATAGAAAAGGTTTACCCAGTTACATAAATATATGAGTGATTTAATTGAGCCATGGAGCATTTTAGCTATCATTCCCATATCATTTATTTTATAATGCTGTTGCTGGTGTCACTGTGTTTTCCATTTTTCATTCATTCATGCTTCTTACATTTTGTGCTGTATGTACCCTGTGCCAGTCCTGCAGGAAAGTGAATGTGGGAGTAATTTATTGAATATAATATGAAATCTATTTAATTTTTCATTTTCTACTATGCCCCACTATTTTAAACGGCCTAATTGATACAACAGGCAGTTTACACGGGATGTAGACTAAATAAACATAAACTGAGCTCAAGAAAGTCTGACAGCTGTCACTTTTCCCGATTTGCTTTTCATATTTTTGTTTGGATCTGTGCCACATAAATGTTACCTTGATAATGATAATGTATACTGACTCAGACTGATCCACTGCTGTGCAAGCCAAATGGCAGAGTTGGCTCACTAACCCCCTCTCCTGCTGTGTGAGAAGGAGCCTATGGAGCTTACTGTCGGACAAACTACCTGTAGAAGCTGCAGCTGAGACAATGCTCCAACCAGTGAACGGGTCAAATATTCTAGTGTTCAGGGAATTTCATTTTTGTCTGTTATGAGTGCTCTTTTGGCTGATGTCATATCCCACAGCATTTCAGTTTCACACAGCAGATCCACAGGGCAGAAGTGCACAGCCAGAGATACTGAGCTCATCATGGGCTGCACTGGTCATGCATGTAAAATAAACTGATGCAAAATTACCATCCCTCCACCAGCATTTGCCTGAATCATCTCCAGGCTATTGCCTCAGTGAGTCATCACTGCCCATTCTTTACTGCATATCTGCATTCATAAACTTATTCTGAAATATAACTTCCTTTTTGCCCGATCCTACTTTACCGTCCCATCAAATAATCAGCAGTAAGGAGTTATGTGAGGGACTATTTCTTTTTTCCAGTCTTTATGCTAAGCTAAGTGTCTCTGAAGTAAAATAAAAACAACATTCATCAAGTAAACACTTGATGAATGTTTTGACGGTCCACCAGCCGACCGACATTTGAGCCAGTAGTCCCCATGGCCAGTCCAGCTGTGCTCTGGCCTTGTCTCTGTCTTTGTCGGGGAAAAGTGGTTTCTTCGGTAAAGGAAATTCTGGAAGGTTGCTTTCACATGAACGTCGCATACTGCACAGTGCCATCTTGAGTGCCCTTGTGTGTATATTAACTTATAGGGAGCACCACTGGTTTAACTAGAGGGACTCACATGCACTAACATGCACACACTACCAGACTGGCTACCAAAACAATGAACGGAGAGACTCTGACTGCAACACACACACAGGGTTTTGACTTGGTTCTCTGCTCAGGAACGCCATTACTCCATTACAACTGTACACAGAAAATAGTTGTTTGCTGATATATTATTGTTTAAAATCTCATTTACAGAACCTTTAAAGTTAAATATATTGTCAGTACACAATGTACAATAACATTTACCAGTTGACTTGAAATGTATTGAAGTGCTGTTATTAAGCCTGAATCAACATTGCATTAGCATGCTCTAACTAGTCCACACTCTCTCCACAGTACTCAAAAACAACAGCAAAAGCAGATTAGTAAGGCATGGTTTCAAATAAAAACCCTCAAGACTGTTCTCGCTGGTGTTCTGCATCACATATTGATTTTCCCTCAAATTTATTTAGAGAGATCGGTGCATTGCTCACAGCCCAAAATGAAATTCATGGGTAGTCCAAATGAAATTCATAGGAAAATGTTGGTAGTTCCAGACTGCAATTAGTTGCGATCAGTATGGTCAATGTTAGAAAATGATTTAGCGTGACTGACTTTCTATCTTCTCATGCACTGTTGCTTTCACAGTTTTTTTTTTTTTTTTTAAAGAAATCACCAGTCCAATCTTGATTGTTGCATGTGCAACAAGAACAAAGCTTATAGACACAAAGCCTGACTCCTCTAACATAAATAATACAGCCGGTACATTGTTTACGTGTTTAAATCCAGATAATTCATACAGCAATTACCATGTAAAAATATTTGCGTTATAAGTTCCAGTTTAGTACAGTTGTTGAGCAATGTTTGGCTGGCACTCACTTCTGTTTACACACTGAAACTGAACAAAGCTGAGAGCAGATGCAGCGAGCATGTGATTCATCATTTGAAGCCCTGAGCTTTTGATCATTTGAACATTTATGAATTTTAAAGTGCACAATTTGATACTCTCACTGCATTTACAGATTAAATAAATAATGCTTCACCACAAATGGCTCGTGGAGCACACCTCACTTAGAAATATTTGTGTCATTCCTTCAAAAGAAAAATTTACTCGCATAAAGTTTTGAGTTTGAAGGTGCTGAATGCTGAAACCTGACACATCCTTTTCAATGGGAATGGAAACTTCTTCTATCTAGCCAATGAATATTTAATGCAGGGGAAGGTTGCTTTAATAAAATAGTGTGCAGGCCAGTCAAAGACATGTTGGACGAAGAGTGTCTTGGGGGAGCTTCTGTTGCTTCTGTGAAAGAAATGTATCAGCCTGTGAATACTAAAAGGGACAATAACAAAGCAGAAGAGAAAAAGACAGAGAGAAAAAGAGAGAGGAGGAGAGATTCATCTGCATGTTTATGTGGTACTTTGAAGTACAATCACTTTTGAAAACTGATCTTTTTTTTTTTTGTAGTTCTTCTTCAGATTCCACCACTGCTGTGTCTTTAAGTTAAGCACGTATTATTTTCTGATGGGTTATAATATATGTCTCACAACTCTCTGCTGTCACTTTATCCGGCTGTCATTTAATAAAACACTCGACGAGCAATTAAAGTGTGGCCAGCAGCTCTGTTTCACTTTCTACGCAACACTGCACTATACACAAGAGGAAGTTGAACTACATAATGCATACAGGATTTTCAAAGATCCAGGTAAGAATCGGCTGAGATGAGAACATAAACACAGGATGCATTGAAGACAATTTACTGAGGCACATAACAGACTTATAGTTCTGCAGCAGTTTGGCAGGCAGAACACTCAAACACTCAATGGAGGTACGACAGGAAGCCACATTGTGAATGGGACCTCAGAATAACATCCTGACTCTACCTACTTTATGCAAATGGGACAATGAGACTAACCGATCATGCTTGTTTTGATCGACTCTGACTTGATTTTTACCCCTACTGACTATGTGAAATTACAAAATGGATGGGAATCTGGACATCACAGTCAACAGCTTTATGATTCACTATGATAGGCTATAACTTCAAAGAGCTACTGGGACTTGAATTAGAGAAACACTACATGAAAACTACATTGCTCATGGAAATTAACTGCTTTGTTGTTCATCATTATAGCCATACCAGGAAACAATAAATATGTAGATCATGCGCTGAAAGCTGCAGGCTCGTGAGAGGAGAAGAGAAAGTCTGCAGCTCAGAAACGTGTGTGAACAGCAGGTCATGTGGGTCACAGATGGTCCAGACATGGGTAAAAGTAAACAGGCTGGTTTTGAGGAGCAGGGAAGAGGTTGGCAGGCTATAGGAACAGGCAAGGACAGCTGGAACACAAAGGCAGTGAGTCAATGAAGGAGGGGGGGGGGGGGGGGGGGGGGGGGGGGGCGTGGTGGGGGGTGGGGGGGGGGGGGGGGGGGGGGGGGGGGACTGGTATACTGGAAACTGTATGCTCATGCTGGATTCACATCGAGTCATTCGCACTGTTCCTACTAACAGTGAGAAACACCTAATATATCAGCTTCCTATTGTACTTCTGAGTTTGGAATCTCTGTCATCTACATCACATTTCCCTGTTAGACACAGAAGTAAACCGGGTTGGCATGGTGGGGCGGCACGGTGGAGCAGTGGTTAGAGCTGTTGCCTCACAGTGAGAAGGTTCGAACCCCGGTTGTGGCTTTTCTGTGTGGAGTTGGCATGTTTTCCCTGTGCCTGCATTTGCCTCGCACGTGTGCCTCCCACAGTCCAAAAACATGTACAATAATTAGCAAGTGCCAGTGAATGAGAGTGTGAATCTCTGAATCTCTATATGTCATCCCTCTGATAGACTGTACCCAGCCCTCTCCCGGTGTCAGCTGGGATTGACTCCAGCCCCCCGCGACCAGGTATAGATAATGGATGGATGGATCTAATGATATGGATTTGAGTAATGCTTGAGTTGCATGGAGCAGGGTTGGGTGACTGGCAAAGTGTGTCGATCTCTGAGGTCACCTGGTGGACAGGTGAAGAATAACAGGGTCAAGTAATGCAGGACCTCCATCACAAAGCAATAAAATGGTCCTTCAACAAATACTCACTTTGTGACTCTGATCATGTTAAATTTTGTTGACCCTGTGTCACAAATGTTACAGGATTGGATCTTATAGATTAGTAAGGTATTTCTATTATTTTTTCAGTGTCCTTTGTGTATAGGTTTGAACAAAATAAGAAGTCTTTGCTTCGAGCAATGCATTTCTGTGTGGCGCCTGTGTAGGATCCGTTTACTTTTCACTGAGTCTAAATTGCGGTAACATTACTGATACACCAGATGATGAGCCTTGAAATGAGACATGGGGAGTAATCTAATGAAAACAGATGCTTTCTTACTTATTGAACACATGTTTGACCAGCACAGATCTATTTTCACATCTGACATGTAATCAGTGACCAACACATTGAACATGTACACTATGTCTTGAAATTTATGTCACAAATTAATTTAAAGCCACTGACATGATATAATGATGAAAAGAACCTTATTGATTGATGATGAAAAATCAATGACTACACTGCTAAATGCCCTTCACTTAATGGTATGACACTAATGGCTGGCATGTGTCAACAGTTCCTAACTGTCAACACGCTCCCCCCCGTTAGTTTTCTCCTCAGGTGCTCCTCTTGATCTTTCTCTTGCACGTCAAGCAGCTCTTTGATTTCTTGTTTTCTTTTGTGGTTTGAGGTTGGAGTTTTGTTAGTCATATTTTTGTTTGTTAGTTTAGTGGTAAGTTTATGTCAGGTTAGTTTAGGGGGAATGTTCTGGGTCCTATGGTCCATTGCATATAATTTGGTTATATATTTTTTTGGTAATATTTGTTTTTGTGTTGAACATAAACAAAACTTTTGTTACATTGAACTTCGGGTGGCGTACTTGTATGTTGCTGCACACATGTGTTGTGGCTGTAACATTAATGAAATTAACAAAAAAGATGAAGAGCAATCTGTCAGTAGCACTTATACAAGGTGTCAAAGTTACAAAGTACTTGAAGAGTCAATGACTAGAAGAAAAAATAGCAAGAAAAGCAAAAAACACAAAAAAAGGCAATTAAAGCAGGACTCAAGCAAATTACTAAGTCTGAATAAATCTTTTATTTACAACAATAGGCAGCGAGGGAGAGAGCAATTTAGGATTACGCATAAAATAATGAATTTACAAAAATGAAAATGACAAAAACTAAAGCTTACAGCCAGAGAAAAGAGGCTGTGGTTATTGTCTCATTTATTCTGGAGTTTGCTCTGAGCTCTGCAGCTGCTGCTTTGGCCAATACAGAGGGAGTTACTATAGTCTAGATGAGATGAGATGCATGGATGGATAACCTTGTCAAGGTCTGTGAGGGACAGACAGGGGCCCATTCAAGTGCTGCTCTACCTGTGCAGCAGAGAATGTGTGACTGTGGACTTAAGAATAATTTGGAACAGAAAAAACTAAAAACTATTTACCCGTAAAGCTATAAACTGCTATGAGCTACAAACTACTGTATCTCTAAAGACATAGATTAATGTGGCGGTGAAATCACAGATTAGAGATCTTGTTTCACTCTTGTTTAATTATTAACTAACAAAGCAAAACATAGTTTACATGTTTTTGTCTACAAAACCAATTTGTTATGGTGACTGCTAAGCTCACACAGCCTCACACAGCATGCAAAAAATGCAACTCTGAATAAAACAAGAAAAGGAAAATAAACATGCCTTAGGCTATTATGCAAATATATTTCATATTTATACTCTTTGATATTGTTTATACTCCTATTGTATGCCTGAATTTGTATAACTGATTTACAGTCATCCTCACTATTATATAAAACAAAAACAATTAGGCCTAATTATTTATCATGGATATTATTAAGCACTTTGAAGACTACATTTCACATTGTTGTTTATGATGCTTGATTGTAATGGTTACACACTTCTTATATAAACCATATCAATTAATTGTATGAACGGAGTCTGATATTTTTCTAGACATTTACAGTTTGAGCTGCATAGCCACACATAACACTGTGAGAGCTGACCTTGGCTAAAAGGTCAAAAATGTTCCCATTTTTCTCTCTGTTATTCTAATGATTTGATTTGATTTCCCGTTTCAATGCGCTAGAGGTATTTGTACTGCAGACCATTCATGCCAGAGATAACCGAGTGCTTGAGTCTCATACACTGCTAAGAAAAAAATGTATGTTACATCTTTATACATTTCCAGGCACCGAAACCTTAAGCACCTCAAATGTAATGGTCAACTTAAAGGAATAGTTCACAGTTTACGAACTATGCTCATATTGCTTCCTTGTTAGAAAAGAAGATCTATATAACTCTCATATGTGTAGGTGTCCTCAGCAGTAAAACCACAATCAATTTTACACTTTGTTTTTTAATATATGTTATGAACCATTTATTAAGTGTTTATATACTGCTTATAAATCCTGAACATAGGGGGTTAAATTAAGGTCTTCTTCACACAGATGTGAGAATGAAACTATAGAAACACGTTGAAAAACAGCTTCCTATCTCCATGGTTACTATAAGATCTCTGTAACCATGGTTTGCAATTGTCTGACATGTGAGCAAGAGTGAGACACGTCTTTACCAAGATGTATTTATTGTATAAAGCATACAGTAGCCTTTATACTGCGTTAAAAAGCAACCACTTAAGCATTTTCTCTGTATTGGAAGTTAAACTGGAAAGCTTATCTAGCGCTCATTGGCCTTCAACTGTGCAGGTCAGAGCAGCTGCAGGGGTTTCAGTACACTGAAATCAAGAATGATAAGAGGTTATCTGCAGTTTATGTTTGAGAGCCATGCAGACAAAAAAAAAACCCAGAAAAAGCTGGAAGTGCTGTACTGCTCTAACAAGTAGTGATTTCCAACCCGAAGACTTGAGCAGGTGACAGAGATGAGTGCTGAGGCTGAAATAAATTGCAGAGCTGTCAACTAGAATAAACCACAGAGCTTACTGGCAAACCGTCCCCCAACAGTTTGTGCACAGAGGCTGCATAAGAATTACATCACCATGGATGAAAATATAAAACGTCTTTACCTGGATCCTCCCAGGATAGTTCTGTCTTATGCAAAACTATTATTTTTTTTGTTTTGGACTGGTTCAATACTAAAATGTAAATCCCAGTGGCTAAGCTGTTTTAAGAAAATACCCTCTTCGTACCAGACAGTGGAACATGCAAAATTGTGGCAGCTGCCTTTATAGGAAGAAAATAAAAGCCACTCACATTCAATGCTTTACAATAATACAACTGTAAATTGCTACAAATGGTTCTGCAGTGAAGTTTGAAAATGTTTTATTTTTGTTGGAGTCTGCATAAATAAAACTTGTTGGTATCAAATTGTTTTGATAGATTATGGTCTGAACAAAGTGTTAGAGGGGTAAACAATGGCCAAAGGATAAACACAGAGACAGAAAAGAATAGAGCTTTGCCTCGGAGAATCTGAGTTTTGGTATACTTCATACCAATCAAAACCTTCTATAGATTAGAGGGCACATAGGGACACAGAGCGACTGCTTACTAGAAACCTTATTTTGGTGTGAAAATGCAATAACTCTTAAAAATGTAATGGACAGAGGAGTATAGATTTGCATTTCATACATTCAAGATTCAAGAGGTATATTTGTCACATGCTCAAATTGCAGTGTATACAGTATATACAGTATAAAAGGCAAGAAGGGGAGTGTGCAATAATTAATAATTAAAATCATGATAAACATTAGATTTAGAAAAGGTATCATACAGAATTCAAAGAGAAAACATGATTAATAAGTATTGAAATGCTACAGTGTATATTGTCACAGCTCAAAGTGCTTAATAAGAAAAGTTAACCAAATAAAAGTGTAGGACACAATAGGGCAGTATAGTAGTGCAGTGGTTAGAACTGTGGTCTCACAATCGGAACAGAAAGTTGTAGAGCTTGCATGCTTTTCTTAAATGTTTACTCCAGGTGCTCTGGCTTTCTCCCATAGGCCGAAGACTTTGAATTACCTAGGCCTGTGTGTGAATGTGAATGGTTGTATCTATGTGTCAGCCCTCTGATAGACAAGCGATCATAGACTGTAATTAGAAATGGACATAGCCTCCTGGACATCACACAGGTTTCTGTAGAGCGGTTTTTTGAAGCTCAGAGTGGGCTGCCCTGCCGTCGCCATCTTGGCAGTGCCTGATTCTGCCTAATTACTTCCTAATCCAAAAATGGGCAAAGAAGTGTGGTGTGTGTGGAGCGGTTTATGCTCTCCCACCTGTCACTCAAAGTGACACACCTCAATTATGCATAACTTTAAGCCTTAATAAAATGTAAACGAGTGAATTATATAAAGAGTCACCCCGTGTACAGTTACCACGAAGAGACAAATTAGCCCAACTGTTTTTTGTACCAGGCTGTAAAAATGTTTATTTCTTAGGAACTGCAGTTTTTGGCACTTCCATGTTGGCTTCGTTTTTCAGCCTCAGAGGTTGCTGCTTGCCAGCAGATGGATTGATGGTATTTTTCAGTATGTAATGAATTAAAATCTACATATGGCAAGAGGTCAGAGTTTGCCATCCTGATGGAAAGAGACTTTCTATCTCTCTGTTGAACTTAGAGTTTAGAGGCAGGAATAATCTACAGCTGGGATGGTGAGGATCCATCTTAATCCTGCTAGTTCCAGACCAAGCAGCAGAGTAGATGGTCTTTATGACCCCCAGAGAGCTGTCTGAGGTGATAAAGCCGCTGCCTTGCCTTTCTCACCACAATGACTATGTGCTTGGACCATGTCCGATTCTCTGGACGTGGACTCCCATATACCTGGAGTTGAGCACCCCCTCCTCAAGTGTCCTGTTGATCCTCAGGGATGGGCACTTATCCGCAACCATCTCCTTTAGTTTTGCTGACATTCAATAAGCAGGTTTTTGGATTTGCACCAGAAACTTTCAATAAATGCTACTTGACTCCATATAATGAGAGAGTGCTACAATGAGTAAAAGTTTTTTAAAACCACACACTATTACAGCGAGATTGTGGTAAAACTGAGACACTTCTCTCTCTATATATATAGTACAGTATAGTGTATAATGTACACATGTCAGTGATACTAGCACGATCAGTTAGCATGGGTCCATAAACTCATTCACTTGGCTGATGAAGCATTAGATGCGTAATATCCTCATGGCTTTAACCACCTAGTTACCTGCTAAGACTCACCAATTTTTCACATCCTATGGTTTAACAACCACTCACTTAAACTATGAATTAAAATTCATTATGCAGGTCTGTACAGTTATTTAATCTTTAAAGGGTGTAAGTGAATAATTTTCTTCGGAGGGAATCCTGGTTTTTAGAGATTAGGCTCCCTACGGCTCCAAAAGAATTTTAAATTTGAGAAAGTTGCATGCACAAAGTGACTGCAGTCTCCCATACACACTGCTATCAGTGAATACCTTTGTTCTCGCAGATATCTGAGCTTAGACCACAACTTTCCACAAGGCCTGAAGTCAACAAAGAGTCTGTAGAGTTTTGTTCCAAGGTGATGTTTGCAGAGGTTGTTTGCTCACGAAATTGAAAATAACTTCTACACAGGATACCTACGGTGTGTGCTGTGCTTACACATCATGATACAGTTGTGCAGATTTTGGTGATGCATATGCTAAAAGCTAAATAACAAAATTTCCATTCAATCCATAGCTTTAAACCTATGAGAAAAAGGTAATTTGCATGTTAGGAATCACTCACAGTCTCGTCTCATGAAAATAATTATTTCTACCTTAGAGCAGAAAACAATGCACAGCAACAACAGATATCTGTGAGTATGGGATGCTGTTATAGAGACGAAGAGGTGTATTAGAGCCAAGTAGTTCATAAAGGACCTATGTTATATATTTTGTTCAGTTGTGTTACTTACATTATCCCAAATGTTTCGAGAAATTTTCAAACCTAAAGAAATCCATAATTTTAATCAAAGTAATGGTGCGTTTCATTTGGTCACCTGTCAGTGGCATCATATCCCCTTTGTACATGTGTCAGCATCGTGGTTGCCTGCCAGTGGCATTTTATCCAGTTTTAAGCCACATTTTTATGATACAGTTTTTAGATCTTGGTCGTTTTATAAATATTTTGACCGGATGAAGGATTTTAGTCATCAGATGTCTGGATCATGAATTATTAGAGAAATAAGCTGAGCAAACGTTAGTGACAGTCTTGGGTCCACTGAACAGAGTAAAAGAAACACAGATTTTTAACCTGAAACTACTTTATTCAGTGTTTTTATCTGATTTAATCACCAGGTCGATTTATTTTGAAGAGGAGGAGACATCTGTGGATAATAAGTTAAAACCTCCTAATTGATTGGCACTGAAGGTATCCTGACCGGTAGAAGCTAGTGAAAGCAACAACTCCCATGATCCCACACTACTTCATGATGTAACCAAACTGTGTCTTTTCTTATTGTTTTAATTGAGAGACCCGTTGTGGCAGAACATTACATTTGTGACTATAAGCTGACTTTAGTGTACATCATAGAGGAAGTTTGACTTTGATTTCTTTTGCATACAAGTAATGCTTAAATTATATATCGATGAGTGCAGATTTCTAATTATGCACAGTAATTATTAATCCTCTCTAACATTAGTATTATGAGCACGATGAGTTATGGCTGACTGGTTTCCCAATCATCCAACCTGAATATTAATCCAACAACTCCCTACACTGATGTCTCTGTGCCCAATTATTATGTTAAAAGATAAAATATGTGTTACTACTTTTCTGTGACATGTTTCAAGACTGTGTTGTCTGACGAAGAATATATCAGTGACCAAACTTTTAAAACATGCATCTTAACAAAATTATCCAAAAGTTAGATTATGTTAATTGAATAAGAACCTTTACAAATTTTCTACGTTAAGCAAGACACAGAGACATGCTGATTTTCTTTTCATACCTCATATGTTTTTGCGGTTATAAAAGATTCTGTAAAGGGGCTGCGATTTTATCATTCTGCTACAGTAAAGTGACTTGGCTACAACAGTAACTGAAAATGTTTTACCTTTGACTGCTGAAGAGAAAAAAAGCTCTTGATTGTTAGTTGTCATGAAGCGCAAAGCAAGCAACATCAGAGACATAAATTCTGTGTTGCCAGAATTGATCTGTACCAAACTGCATCTAAGAGGGAAAAAACAGACGCCAGTCTTCACTGCAGTAATATTGTGAGACAGGGGACTTTTATACTCCTTTGAAACATTGATTTTATTGACCTGATATCATGTTTTCACAGCAAACAAAGACTTTACATTATCCAGGAGTCCAAGTCAAGAAATGAAAGTCCCTTCAGTGCAGCGAATGAGAAACCTTTATTTTGAAAGTAAAACAATTTGTGCAGACATGATCAATAAGGCACAATAGACCAATAATCCTTGCCAACATTGGTTAAGCACAATGTTGGAGGGTATAAATGCAAGAACCAGTAGGATAAAGTAATTGCATGCTCTATAATGTGCACTTGTTCATTGCAGCATATGTTATGGACAATAGACAAGTTCTGATGATTCCCAGTGCAACAAAAAAACATAAAGGACTCAATTACAATCTTTATCGTTTAGAAGAATGAGAAAAAAACAGCTGCATTGTCATCAATAAATAAAAGCAGTAATTCTCACATGAATAATGCTTTGCCATAATGAGCTACACAGCGGCAGTGAGGCATGTCTTTACACTTCTCAAAACAAAGATCCTTGTTTATTGTGGGCATTGATTTTCTTAATGCAGTCACACTCTGAGTTACAGGCCCAGTAATTAAAACACAAGGTCTACGGTACAACTACAGCGTTCACAGCCTGCTTGTCGCGGTCTCATTCATTTCATTATGATGACTCTGAAAAGCATCCACTCAATCAAAAAATGTTTAACAGGAACCTAACAAAAAATGAAAAGCATATTCTTGTAAACAGTTGTGATTAAATTTAATGGGTAGGTATTTAATAACTGAGTTTTCTGTTCATCAGGTTCACCTCCCAAAGGGTGGTTTTAAGCTCCTTATCGCCTCCTGAAATATTTGTAGCTAGGTATATATAGTAATTTATTATTCACTATTCCTCATTGTCTGTGCTATTTTTTGCCCACAGCTGAAAGAAAAAAAAGAGAAGTCACTGAAATGATAAATAGCAGAAATTTGTGAAAATTGGAGGGCACTTTTAAGAACTCATAAAAAATGAAACTATACAGAAACTAGGGGATTCAGCTCTTAAAAAGTCCTGCAAAATGTGACCTTATTAGACACCCCTGATAGAAAATCACTTTTTAATGTGGTGTGGCGACTCGTGCTGATAATGAATATATGGAAAGATTTGTCTCCATACAGAAATGTAGAAGTATAATTAAAGTAATGGTCTTTTCACCCTCTCTAATTTCATAAATGCTTATACTACTAATGTTATGGCAAATAGCCCATTTCTAACATATCCAGGCTCGTACATGGAGAGCCGCTCACCACAGGCTGTAATGAGTCTCTGGCTGGCACCAGTGGGTGGGCAGGGAGCAGAACAGATTCACAGCCTAAGGAGGACTTTCCTTGTAAAAGACTTTCTTATAATGTGAGCTGCATCGAATGAACATCTGTTGGCAGACACACATGTAGAGTTTTAGAAACACTAGTATTCAGCATGAAACCGCATGAAATGTTGTTCGCTGCTTGCTACTGTCGCTACATATGTCATGATATATGTTCAGTTTACTGTGATAACGGTTGCGGATTCAACAGTGAAAAATTCTGTGTCTTCAGTTTCACACAGAAGTGGAAAAAACCCAGGTTG
Source organism: Seriola dumerili (assembly GCF_002260705.1). Taxonomy (NCBI): domain Eukaryota; kingdom Metazoa; phylum Chordata; class Actinopteri; order Carangiformes; family Carangidae; genus Seriola; species Seriola dumerili. The sequence continues at coordinate 1,002,007 of NW_019174929.1, forward strand.
CTCTTTTCTGATGGATGCAGATTTCATTAGCTGTAATAACAACTCTTGCTGGCAGATTTTAGGAGCTTTAGCTAGCTACTCTGAAAATTCAGCAGACTTAGACACACACATACAGGACTACATACTGATGTAATGCTAATAGACTGAAGCTGGAGCTCTTTAGCCCTACTGTATTATAGAACAGTATAAACAAAAATGTAATTTAAAGGTTATTTACTCTAACATGAAACCTGGACGGTCTCGGATGCTTTCTGTAGATTAAATCACACTTGGACGGGAAACACGGTGGTTAGAGTTATGCTTTATAGTTAGATAGTTTTAAACAAATGTTCCTGGGGATGCTGGAGTCTCAGGACAGAGCTGCTATTGTCACTCTCATTTCTGACATAGTTGCATTGTGGCTCACAGAGTCCTGAAGTTATTCTTACAGTTAGCATTGATACAGAATACAATGAACATAAGATTACATATATAATTTCTCAGCAGAAGCCATTTATATCAACAACCAATGAATTTCTGTCCTTCAACTCCATGCCTCTTGCCTTTGGTAATATGCTATTGTGTGTAGTAGCTGTGCAGACGAACATTTGCAGCTAACTTAACGGCACAAAAACACACAGTTTAATCCCTTCTTGACACTTTTGCTCTTGTTTTCCTGGTTTTGAAAGGCTATGAAAGGACACTATCCTCCATACTCTTGAATATTGCTTTTATTAGAGCCCCACACACACAGTTTGATTTGGAACAAGAAGAAAGGAGTGGGGAGCTGAGAGGAGCTGCTGTAGAGCTTAAGACAACAAAATCTCAAAGAAAATTTTATACATAAGGCAACATAAAAGAGACATTCATAATCGCTGTCAGTCACAGACACATGCTTTCAGGTAAACACTGCTTGACTCCATATTAAGTGAGCTAAAGATGACAGCTGTATAATACAGAGTAAAATTACATACAAGCCTAAATCACTGCGACAAAGGTAGGAACTGGGCTCTTCTTCATGGATTTTTCTTTTGGTAACTGCCCATTTATAGAAGATGGACACAATGACATAAATGCGTGCGCCACACAACACAGAACAATAGCTCTGGGATACAGTAAATACTACCTTTGTGAAGCCTTTTTGTTGTCGCTACCAGAGCTGTTGTTTGAGGATGTAGCTTTGTGGTGTTGCGTTGGATTGCAAGGTGTTCATTTTATTCTCTCCGCCCCCTGATGTGATGAACCTGAGAGAAACATGAACTGCCACAGTACAGTTTAATGTATAATAATTACTGAGGATTTTTTTCAACAGCTCATGACTTAAGTAATGACCCCTGCGTTTCCTGCTTGGACCTCAAACTGCCCTGTGCTTCACACAGAGCCGCAGGCACAAACACAAACACACAGAGAAGAAACACACACAAGCTTTCATCTTTCTATGTGCCTTGCAGACATGACAACTGTGGTCAAAACAGGGAGGGGAGACAGGTTTTCATCTGTCCCCAGGCCTCCGGCTCCAGCTGAAAAAGAAGAGCTGGATCTTTGATTTAAATCGACTCTGTAGGACTGGAGGTCATTCTGCACTGGCAGAAGAATTCTCCTAGAAACTAAAAGCCTAAATATCGAAATAAATCATACGCTGCTGTGAGATATAGGATGACAACTTGCTTGCCATCAAGCTTGTTATCACCAAATTCAGCAAAAACTACAAACTACAGTACATACAGCATCTTTGACAGTTTGGCTGATCTTCAATGTGATATAGCCTTTATTTAAAAGTGTAGAAACACTATGTTTCCAATGCTGTAGAAGTCCATCAAAGCAGTCAGTGCCAGAGATATCATTAGAATTATTTCAACAGAATGCAGAATGACTCAGTAATGTTATCTCAAGGCACACTTACTAACTTTTAACATCATTTTCAACCACATCTCATGGTCAGTGACTTTGTTCAGTCATCACTTTGTGACTTTTCTGTGGGTGGTCATAAATGTGTGGTTGAGGACCGATGCTCTAGTCTCTGCCCAAGGACGAGCTTTGATGACAGCTGAACCAATATTCCATTCCAATTTGGTTGAAAGCTTTTTTGGGCCTTGGATTGAGATACTTTGACCGCAGGCAGCCATGTCTCCTAGAAATTTTGTTTCTATACAACTAAACTACAGCAAACATGTTTTGTAGGAACAGCAGTATACTGTATGTGTTTGACATGTCGCAGATACAGTGACACTGAACATACAAGCAAAATGTTCCCAGACAACTTATTTGTTTGCCATCAGAATATCCCATCCTTGCAGTACAATGCTCACTTATAGCACTGCAGCATTATTAAACTTTAGCGCTTGGTTTGCTTTGAAACAGAAAAAAGTCCACAGTGACTTCAGACACATCTTAAATTTACATTTAACAAAAACCATGATCTTTCCCCAACCGTAACCAGAGCGCTCTTTTTTGCCTAACCCACAGATGGGACTCTGGATGCGAATCCTGCTCTCTGGTGTGACAAATGTGCACTTTGTACACCTGCCATCCACCCCAACCGCATCTTGGCAACTCTGCTGCTGTTAGTAAATGTAGCGCTTCATTCATTCAAAAAATATATCACCTCTGAACATGATGCTGCCTGCGATTACGTTTCCTACAAAGCACATTTGCTGTTGCAGTTTTAACGTAATTTCTAGAAGACAGAGTGGCCCCAGACTGAGAATGGACTTTCAGGCCCAATAGAAACCAGTTGTGTTTGAGGAATCATGAAAGGGTTAACATTCAAAGGGCTCTAGGGATGTTACAGATTTTTCTTCTACTGTATACAATATATCAGGGTTAAGCTTAACCATCATTTTAATGGAGAACCACAGGGGAGCTGATAGCGTTTCTTATCCATAATTAGCCTTGCAGCTTCTGTGCAGGATCGAACTGTGACAAACTACAAGGAGACCAAGCAGACTCTACACAAGACTAACTCTTATTTTCATTCTGAGACAAATATTCTTGTCAGCATATCTTTTGCAAGTAAAGTAACAATGTGTTTGCTTTGTTGTTTTGCCTTTAATGTTTGAGAGATGTGATGGGATGGGAAATGAGGGGGAGAGAAAGAAGGACTGGCATGCAAAACAAGTCCCCAGCCAGATGCCACCAGGATATCCAAACATTTTGTTGCTTGCATGCTTATAATTGCATTAACGAGAAAGCCCACCCTTTTTAATAGATCTTATCCATCCATCTCTTTTAATTACTTGCTTACAAACAGAATTCACATAACAAAAATTTCCATCAGTGATCTTTATTGCTTTGTCTAATGTTTTTAGATGTATCTGACAAAGAAGACATCTATTTTTTTAACATTCATTTTCACATTCAGTACTCTGAATACATTGTCTTGTGTAGTGGCATGTATTATGGTCTGCCATTGTTTCTTTTTTGATAAAATCTATTGGAGGTGAGGAGGGGATTCCCATTTTCTGCACATAGTAGCTTTAAAATAAGCCAGCATCTTTGTAAAGGTGGGTAGCATGTAGTGAAAAAGGCTCTCAGCAGATACTGATCATAAACCAGATTGCCTGGTTGGTGCAGCTTCAGCCTCTTGTGTTGAACAGTGTGCCTGAGGATGTGGATATAACAACAAGGATGCGGTACAGACCATCAAAACACTTGGGTGAATACAGGAAAGAGATAATAAGCATAAATCCAGATGAACAGTGTTATTATGCTGTGTGGAAGACGCCACGGCAGAGCTCTCGTACGGGAAAGAGATAAGTGATGCCTCGGGGTGGAGTTGCTGGCTGCAAACAAGTGGTATTCACTGGGGAGATGAACGGTGCAGAATATGCTGAAAAATTATCTAGATGACTGAAAGAGGAAGTTAAGACAACGGTTGATGTTCTTATTTACTGGAGGTAAACCCCAGGGGAACACACCAGACCCATCATCAGAGCAGTGGCAGCGGAAAAGTAATTAGACCATTCCCTGAGAACATTCCCATTAATTGGAATTATTCAAGGGTGTCATTGTAGTCAGAGGTCAGAGGGAGGGTGAAAAGGAGCCAATCAGCAGAGGTAGAAGGCGACGGTTTTTGGTGAACAAACTCAGGCAAACAGACAAAAAAACACACTTTTCTGTCCTTGGTATGACTTTTAATGCTCTTGATGCAGTTTTTTTTTCTTGAACCCATTTTTTATTTCAATAATTAATTATTTGATTAATAATAATTTCACTTCAGCAAATGTCCGCAAGCCTGCAATTAGACCAGCATGTGCTAATAATATGAAAAACAGGCAGTTAGCTATTTTTGTGCACCTGCAAAGGGATCAAGCGTTCAAGCGTCCGTACTGTACATTGTACTAATAATGCATTGCATAACTACTTGTATGCGAAAGGGGTCACTTGTGGTGATAAACTCATGGAGAATTATCACTTGACTCTGCAGTTCCCCTCAGATCTACAGAGCTTGACTGCATTTTTTTTTTAGCTCATTGTGAGAAACTCAGCGGTTTTAAAGCTCTCCCTAAAAGACTAAAGCTGTCACTCAAAATAAAGGGCAATGTTGCTCCTTAATTGCTGGGTTTATAAGTTTGCCATATCTATTTAACAACTGAACATATGAAATTTTGTGTTCACAGGTTGTTTCTGTGTTCCCAGAGTTAACAAATGAAAAAAAAGTTGAAAAAAAAGTTTATGGCCAAATATATATATCTTTTTTACTTAGAAGTCCTTTGCCTGACCTATGAAGCAACATAAAGCAATGTCACTTGCTACTTTAACCCATATTACTCCAACAATATTTTGGACGTTGTGGTGTAAATGATACGTATGTTGCAACTGTAACCTCAGCAACATTATAATTTTATTTCCAGTGGAAGAAATGTGAGGTTGATGATTGATCCTTGTTTGCTTTCGACCTGCAGTTAAAACACAGCAGGCCTGAAAGATGAACCGGCAGTGTCTCATGTTTTATACTCAGCTGTTAATCTCTTCACGGAAATTTAAAACGAAGGTAGTGAAGTGCCACCATACTCAAAATGCTGAGCCTCTGTGCCACAACTAAGCGCCGGTGTAAATGCCACTGATTCACACACTAATAATTTCAAATAACTTATATATTCCCAACGCAGGTTCAGATAGGCTCATTGCTCATTCTTAGTCCCAGGTCAGATCATCCTCTCTTATATCACTTCCACAGTATAAAACCTAATCAGAGACAGTCATTTATCCTGCTGAAGGAATATGACTGCCGTTACTGGACTGGAAGTGCTGTGTGTGCAGGTACACCATATATAATGCCTATCAAACTGCTCATTAACATTGTGAAGCTATTTCCAGCTTCTCTCATGGGGTTCTTGTGCTAACTGCACCGTAAAGCAGTACATGTTTAGTTTGGCAGACGGGGTTGGAGACGATGACCCGACGCAATGAACACACCACACATTTGAGCAAAGTTTTAGACCTTTCATACCAGAATATAAAAAATAGAAGAAATCACAAAAGCCCACAAGTGTCAATGGGATGAATCACATGGTATTTAATTGCATTTTCACATTGACTTTCTGGCTTCCATGTAAAGGACTGCACAACTTCGCGAGGAGACTTACTTATTGGCTATCCTGAATAATGACAATCATTTCCATCTACAGCACCCTCAGTCACATGCAACCATGCTTTTGGCTGTAGCTAAAGATTAAACAGATGGCAGGCAACTGCACTGAAAAAGAAATTCTGGTTTGACATTTTGCATTTGTTGGCTCAGAGCTCTAAACCCTGACACCAGTGTGGCAGTGGATGTCTTCTTTTAATGCAGGCAGATGGGAACAGGAGACTGCAGATGAAAGAAAATAAGCCGAGTAGTTGTACTCATACACAACCTTGTGTCTAACTGACATCCATTCCAACTAGATGGATTTATTTCTCAAAAGATGAGTCACATAATATGTTTTTCTTATTGTTAACAAAATCTCATAAAAAAAACAAAACAAAACCAGCAATAACTTGATCTTGCTAAAAAGTACTATCTGTGTATCTAAATCCTGATGTGTTTTTCCTCTGTGCCATAGACCTCAATTATCATCAAATTAAAAACACATCAATAAGCCACACTGCCCCTCCTTTTACCATGAACACGGGCACTATATTTTATTTTGACTCCACGTACACTGTCCTACTAGTGTAAACACTCACCAGTGCCCCAAATGTGTATCAATCTGCAGCGGAAAGTAGTCTGCAACAAATGCACAGTTTGAGCAGTGTAAAAACTAAAAACTACAGTGGCCAGCTGTTTTTTAGGGAAATTACGAAGCGTTTATGAAAAATGACATTTGTGACCTGCTTTTAAAGATCTGTGACTTCAGCAGGAACACGTCAGCGTGGGCCAGAGCACTAGAGGCAGAGTGGGAAACATGGGAAGTATTGAGAGAGGGATTAAAGTTAGTTTAAAATAAGAATATATACACAGATTGCATTGACACCTGGGTGAGATCTGTGAGCCAGCTCCAACTGTGGCTGATGCATAAACATGTGTTTTTCCTGATATGTATATAGATACAGATCACATTTTAATGCTCGGTGTAAATAAGGTATTTAAATCAACCCTTCTTTTATATAATTTGTTAAAAAGAGAAAAAATGCAAGTGGGCGGATGTACCATGTAAGATTGTAATATATTGTCACATTGACCTAAAATGCAAAAGAAAAAGTCAGTAAATATAGATAGATAAGAGAAGGGTGAAAAGGAAAGGGTCACGTCCTGCAGTTTAAATGGTGTTCAAAGATGTGTGATGGGAAAAGCCAATGAAAAAGATTCTTTGAAAAAATAACACCTAGTAAACTGTGGCCTTGAGGTTTGTCTAATTCCCCTTAAACATTTCCATAAAAATCAACTTCAACCTCAGATTCAGCAGTTTGTTAAAACCTCAATTTAAGCTTAATTTTCCCAAGATACATTCATCAAATTCATCATTCATTTAAATCCAGGTCCAGCAGCAAGGTAGCCCAAAAGTCTTTGACTGGGTCGTGCTCCAGCAATTTTTTTTGGGCAGGGGGGATTCTGAGGAACTCCCAGGCCAGATGGGATAATATATATATATAATCCCTGCAGTGTGTTCTGGATCTGCCCCGGGGTCTTCTCCCAGAGTACCTCTACAGGAAGAGCTCATCTTGATCAGACCTGTGTCTGGGATTCACTGCCTCTCTCATACCCAAAATCGTTCTGATATTTCTATCATTAAACCAGCTGAGTGTGTAACAGGTATGGCAAGAAAACAATATAGTGGACATTGACAGTGAAATGCAGAAAACAGATAAGTCAATGAGAAATCCGATGAGGTGGAAGGAGACACTTGAGCCAGCATAGGTTATAAATGCAGCAGGTGTCTGAAGGGGAGGAAGGACCAACAGACAGCCGAGCACACACTGCCACACTTAGCAGGACCCACACACTCAGTGGAGGCTTATGTAAGCAACACACACTGTCACACAGACAGCAGGCAAGCAGTGACTGTAATGATGCGGCCACAGAGTGGGTTCCCAACACAGTCAGTGCGCATATTAATGCTGAGCGAGGAAGAAGGTGAGGAAAGAGACAGTCAGTCCCAAACAAGACAGGGACAGCGTTGGTAATATGACAGTGAAAATAGATTGCTTTTGAGAGCGAGGTTTGAAGATTTCCAGTTTTGAAGAATTAGCTAGAGGAAGTTGGCTCCAAAGTCACGGAGCTTGGCAGGAAAACACTCTGCTGCCAGCTCATTTTTCTTCTTGATCCCCGAGACAGTGGGAAAAATGTGATCTTCCGAGGACACGAGAGGACAGAGGGGTCAGATAAATTGGGCGGTGAACACTTGCAATGATTTACACATTACTGAAGCAGTTAAAAGTGAAGTGTAGCTTGATGATTTTCATTATTCATTTTAACATGAATGACGGACCACACCGAATCGTCATTCACTGGCTGAATCAGTAGCTTTTGGCACTGGAGCTCCATGCAGATGATTGCAGGTGCTCCTGCTGAGCGATTAGCCTCATAAACATGTTTGAATGAGTCTAGTTTTATACAGACTTCTATTTGAAATAGAAACAGAGTCCAGTTGCTTTCATATAACTTTGTTATCATGATGGACTGTTTTTTAAAAAAGATTCAAATCAATGCAGCAGAATCATTATTGTCTGCTCTGTAAGATGCCACTTAACTAAAATATGGGTTGTAAGCTGCTTGGGAAAAAATGCTGACCTTCATGTGTGAGTCAGACAAGGGGATGCATTACGATTTGCAGCTGTAGGAGTAAATAAACTGTAATGTGACATCCATTAAACCAAATCTTTTGCAGTCGACTGAACGTAGAGTATACAACACATCATGCTATATACAGTCAAACACACACGTTGGTAAACATCTCTAAAGTCTAAAGTCCGACCATCCACGGCAAACAAAAGCTCCAGGACTAAATGGTAAGAGGAAAAATAATCTCTGAGACATAACAATCACATGACGTCCACGCACACAAAATGATGACAATGACAATGTTGATCTTTATGAAAACAGTATTAATACCTATGAAATAGTTTGCCATTGTAAATGAAATAACAGAGGATATAAAGAAGCAAATTCCAGTTGCAACAAAATGGAAAGTAGCAGGAAACGTGGTTTGATGAGATGAATGCATGGGCTTTACTGTATGCAGCCCAGCAGATCCAGGCAGGAAAAGGATGGATAGATATGACATATGAGAGGATCTACACTAAAATGGATTCAGGAAATGCTCTTATGTCCTGCACTGAAGTAGAAATTTGTATTGAGGCAAGAACGAGCCAAAGCTGTAACAGTAAGATATGCATCTGCTGAAATGATACACAGATGCTTTATGGAGGGGAACAGGCAAACATACAGCACCATCTCATGAGACAAGTTCAGCAAAGTCGGGGGTATTTCTGTGATAGTCGGCGAGTGAAAACTATTAAAAAGGCAGTAAAAGTGGGACACGTGGGAAAGAAGTGGATCAGTAACACTATGTTCGTCTGTAAAGAAGAACAAATAATGATCACAATGAATAAATATGAGCAACACTGAACTGCAACAGTAGAAAGAAACAGCGGCTGCCGCCAAGCTCTGAAAAGATAGCTGGAGGAAAACGGCATGTGTAAGTAAATAGGCCTATCACTGCCAGGTCATTAAAGCACTGTGGGGATTTTTCATTAATACAGTACGATATTTTCACACTGAGGTGGTAGAAGGATTTTTAATTCACAAAGTTTGCTTTGCTATGCGTCCCCTCAAGGCTGTGCTGACGTCAATATGAGTGTAATCACTTGTTTCAGACATTCTTGAGACTCCAATGGAGGAATTGCAGCGCACTTAATATGCAGCAGTACATTTCATTCTGTAAATACTCACTCTCTTTTGTAGTCTGAAAAACACATTTATATTTGCAACACTAAAGCATCATGTTTAGTCTCCCATCCACAAAATAGAACTTTGGGCATATTTTCCACAGAGTTCTTGGCATTTTATGTTTTCATCCACACAGCCTGAGCAGGTTAGCTTAGCTTCAAACTGAGTCATTGTCGTGAGACAGAAAAGCCAGGGCTAAGCCCAACTTTAGTTTGGTAACCCACTAATCCTGCTTCGTGAGAAAGGCCCTTGAAAACAAAATCTTAATGTCACATCTAATCCTAGAAGCCTCCTTGCCCCAAAGTTCTTTTCAGCTAAGCTTCTTCATGTACCCACTTGCAGAGCACAAGTTGAACTTGTGAATGGAAAATAAGCTCCTTTCATCTTTCATAGCCTTCACTTTGACTTATGTATACTTTATGTGAATATGTACAAACACTGTGGTTGCAAATTAATATTCAACAGCATCTACTTCAGAGAGTATACTGCGTATGATGACTAACGTTAAACAAAAAGACAAAAAGCCTCTTGAAGAATTTGAATAAATAGAGAAAGACAAACTGTGGAGCAGGATGGTGGAGTAAAACACTAAAATATGAGCAATGATTAGCAAATTATTCAGATTACAATCTGAACAGATCTTTTACATTAATTTATAGTCCTGGGTCAACACACGAAGACATCTTCGTACACAAAAAATGAAGTTATTTGATTGTCTTTTCTCTCCATGTCATATTAAACTCAGAAGTATTGTCACATTTTATTTTTAGGTTAGGCTATTTCATTCCCCTCCAGTGATAGGGAAACCAACTCCCCAGCTGTCACAGTAAACAATAGGTCCTGGTGGAACCACCCCACTGACCTCAAACTCAACTTCGTCTGAACACAAAGTCTCCTCTGTTTCTTTATCAGTTCACACAGACTCATACTCTGCCCTCATTAACATACTAAAATGCTTGAGACACGTGAGACACCTGCTCTCTCCTCTAATCTCACTCCATGCAGGTGTTGTAATATGATGCAGATCAGATTAGTCTCCAGTCTGTATCATGTGTGCTCCTGTTTCACACAGGTGTGCCATTTATAATAATCATCAATTGTGAAAGAGAGACATTTATAAAGACAGTTATAGAGATATTGCATCCTACACAATGTACACTCAGAGGTTTATTAATTTCAATGAGCAGAAAACTGAGACTAGTGTCATTTTGCATCATCTCCGACCAGTGAAAAGCCAAACAATGCCAAACGTATTGCATTGGAGGATTGTTAGCAGATCATAGTGTAGCATATAGCATGAACTCTTATTGTTCCATAGCGGAAAATATTTTGGGGCATATATTGTGGATGAATTTACTTTAAAACTTGAATTACTCAATCCAGACAATCAAATAAAATAACTGTAAAATAAAACATAAGAGTGACGATGTCATGTCTTCTCATATTTCATCATATAGAACTGCAACAATAGACTGTGCACTGTATCCTGACACTAACCATCTCTCTGGCGAGGCAGATCGTGGAGACATTTTAATCGTTCATGGTCTAATATCGTCATATTGCACACCCCTAACCATCATGAGGTTCACTTCCCACCAACTTCATCTGTGCTCTATGTTTTGTGCAATGGAAGAAGGCTACACCATAAACTGATCTGAACATCAGCATGTTAACATTGTCACATTAGCATGCTGACAGAAGCATTTAGCTGCTAGCATGGCTGTAGACGCTGGTTTCTTGTTTACATCATTGTGATGTTGTGGAGCAGGTCTTCGTCACACAGCCTGTTATGACACAAAATGATGTCATACAGTCTTAAGATGATTGTGACCAAGATTTCATTTGACCCATCTTGCAGCTTGTCGGATGAGTTATCACACAGTAAATAGGGGCCTTTGAAAGGAAAATGTGAGACATGTACATACAGTTTACACTCATATGATTTTGACATTTCACCAAGAGAAAAAGACAGAGGGGGGACTGAAAATGTACAAACTTTATATCGATATTTTAATTCCACTCGAACACTTCAAAGCCAGATGATGGTTTTCCCCCTCCACGTCTTACTGGTGGGATTTGCTCTTTTTTCTCGTGGTGCATCTGTGAAGGCTTTTGCTCAAAGCCCTTCGTCTCTTATCTCCACCCTGAGCCCAGGATAAGACAGGACAGGACTTGCTGTTTTAAGTTGGCCCTCTTTAGGCAGTTTGGCTCCTTGCCTCTATCCTATGCTGACCTGGAAATGAAAAGCATGGAGTGAGGGCTCTGGAGAGATGACAGAGCTGTGTCCCTGTCTTCCTGACAGAGCTGATCTTTAATGCCGCTTTGCCTCTCCTTAGCTGTCAATCTGCTCTCCCTCCAACCGATAACTGGCTGCTCTTGCCTTCTCCTAATTGTGTCTCTTAAGCTTAAGTTTGTCACAACATATTGGTGCATGGCATCGTGGCGGGTATGAGCATGGACAGCCTTGACTGCTCTGACAGCTCAGTGCTTGCCAAGCTTATGCCTCAGATGCCCTGTAGTGAAATTGAAGAATTTTTTTTCTTGATCCCAGTCCATATTTCAGCAACATATTTTGCAGTGCAGAGGACAGAGTGTAAGACCGCCTCCTCCATCATCCTGCAGCGTCACAGCAGTCCAGCTTAGGTGTAGTGTTTGCACAGCATACACTCTACTGTGGTCACTAGCATTTAGGAGTCAGTTTTCCCTGGGACCTTTTAATGCTAGCAGGGGTTTATTAGAGCTAGGAGGGAAATGGGTGTCATTAACATGCAAAGGATAAGGCTGGCAATAATTTTGGTTATTAGATATCTTATAGGTAAGTAAGTAAATAGATATTTAAATAGATAATTTGAGACTGAGGTGTGCCATATGGAAACAGTATCAGCGGCTAATTTCCGCAATAACCCCCTCAATTACTGTAGAAATGCGTTAATATGGAAACTGCTTCTCTCAATCTCAGAGTAAACTAATTAATTAGGGGAGACAGAACCTGTCGTTCTGAATTGACATTACATCTACCACACTGCATGCAGTTACAATGCATTTACCAGATAATGACTTGCTGAAATATGAGAGAGATGAGCATTCTGCCAAACACGCAAGTGCTTAAAATGCATAATTTAGCAGTGTAGTGGGGACTGAGATGGGAACTAACACTGCTGCACTTTATTGTAAAAATTGAAAACAGGTTCATTCCACTTGAACTTTGTGAAAATGTATTTTATATATATATATATATATATATATATATGTGTTAATATAATATGTACTATACAATATCCTCTCTATACAAGAACTTAGAAATAAAGCCATCATATGACATGTGTTACACTCTTCACCCTAGACGTTAAGCATGTCCCTTTGCACAGAGGTGCAGGTTTAGTAACCGGTTTAAGAGATTGGAGGGGATAACTTTCAGCATCAGCAACTAGACTTTCTGTGCTTACAGTGCAGCACGCAGACTAGACTACTGATATCACTGGGTTTCCAACCTGTGAGTCATGTAGTCTCTGGGGATTCAGCTCCTGACTGAACATCTGATAAAACTGTTTGGGTTTCGATTGCCTGTTCCGTTGTCCTGATTATTAACTTGTCTTTAAGCCAATAGATGTCTCATTCCAGACGTGGTGAGATGTGTCTGTGTCCTTGCCTGGACTCTTTCTGTGAGGAGGTTAGTCCTCTGTCAGTTTCTTCCCACAATCCATAGACACAGAACCTTGAATATTGTTTAGGATGTTACCCAGCCTATCGGCAATGTCCTTGTCAATTGTGATTAATTTTTAAATGATGAAAAAATTATAATAAAGGCAACATAACATGGAAACGAGAAAATAGTAATTTGTAAAACAGCTCAGGCATCTCCTGTTCTGTTGGGTTTACTCTTATCTGCAGCACAGGACCGTTCATTGTGCTCTGTAATGGTTGAATGTCATATCATAAACCTCCAGGGTCTGCCTTTACACTAATATTATTCTCAATACACGCACTGTCCTTTAGCCATATTATACATACAGTAGACATAATATTGGTTTCCATTGCTGCAAGGATGACACTCAGCTCTACCTCCCCATTGACCTTAATAGCACAAATCAATGTGACATTCTCCACAGCTGTGTCTAGAGTCTCAGAAAATCCAATTCAATAATAATAAAAAAAAAATCTCACAGTGAGGGACTAAAAAAGCCTACTGTTACTGACTGACATACTTAAACTGCACATAAATGACTAATAAATAAATACATTTATAAATATTGTCTACACTGATATCAGGTGGCTCGCCACTTTAGCATCAAGCAGGAAATCTCAACAGTTATTGAACAGGCTCTCATGATATTTGGTGTGGCTGTCTATGGTCCCAAAAATTTGATTAATAATTTTGATGACCCCTCAACCTTTCACATAGCACCGCTGTCAGGTCCAAATTTCCCCTCAACCACCACTTGACAGAAACTGTTATTCCGGAAACTACCAGCTGGATTTCCATGACATTTGTTGCGAATATTCATGGTCCCATGACCTTTCCATCTGAAGCTGCTGCTGTCAGGTTAGAATTTCCACTTGTTCACAATCCCTAAGTCCTAAAGGTTGGACTGCTCTGAAATCTACTGTGCACATTTACACTTTTGGGAAGATGACTTCATGACTTCATGCTCTCCTCTGGCACCATCCTCATGCAGGTCAAAGAAACAGATTTTGTTAAGCACATTCATGCTCCCAGTGGGAAAAGAAAATAAATAAAATAAGATGTTTATGATGCTATGGCCTTTCCTCTAGCACCATCCTCAGAACAAAATTTACATTTTAGCTGCATGTGGTCATAACAATGAACAATAACAGCTGCCAGCCTTGCAGGACTGCCGACTTTGTGTCCTGTTTGTTTTTTATTGCAACAGTATTTTAACCACTGGGCTGTATTATATCTGAAAAAGAAGACACCCACTGTGGAGTGTGGTGATGTTTATTAAACCCATATTTGAAAAACTACAGTATTCTATGTGCTGTACTGTCATTGCTCTGTCTTTGTGTTGGCTGCACAGCGCATGAAGCCAGCACATAGTGTTTAACTTTCCAGGCAATAAATAATACATAGAATATTACTGTGGCCAGTGAATACAAGTTAAGCTGTCCCTACGTTCTCAACCACCCAATCATCTATCTATCTATTGTATTTCTATTTTTCTATTAAATCTGTGCATTTATTGGCTAAGTTTAATCCAGCAGTGAGTTTAAGCCTCATCAATTTTCACAGAGTAATTTCATTTCCCAAGTCAGACCGCAATCCACAAAGACTCCACTGCTACAGTGTGTCTCTACAATGCTGCAGTGACTGTCCAAACACAGGGAAAGACTGTGAAGCATTGAAAAGGTTTCCATGGCTTCTGGTCAAATGAGATCAAACTCGGTGTGATCCACTTGCAGATTTCGATATAAAACAACTTGTAGGTCACCCAAAGAAGAGTCAAGGCCAGCGATTCTCTAGAGTGTGTACTGGACTATCCTTGTGACAATCTTCTCCCACAGTGGGCTTAGGAATGTAAGACCAACAAGAATTTCTGTACACATTTTTGTCACAATCCATCCAGTAAATGTTGAGATATTTTACAGCAGGTGAAACCTTTTATCTGCAAGAGGTGCTAGAGGAAATGTCAGGGGATCACCAAAGTCAGTAAGAGTCATCCTCTGGGGACCAAGTATGTCAGTACAACATTTCATGACACTCCATCTAACTGATATTTCAGTCTGGACCAAAGTGGTGGACTGAGAGGCATTGCCATGTGCAGCTATTATGCTTAAAAACATTCATTAGTGCAGCTATAGGCAAAAGCATCAGTTCTTGTATGTGGTTGCGTGCTGTTCATTTAAATCTGCAACTGCTGTTAAAGAAATACACTGTATCACTTTTAATGAGCTGCAGCGGAGTTGTGAACACATTATATTGGCATTGTTAACCAGGAACTGACAAAGTCCCTCTCCAACCACAGTGTTTTTTTATATTTTACAACACTCCACCATACTGAAGGATGCATCAATCATAGATTATTCAAAAACAATAAAGATGTCAGCTTTCAGTTAAAATGACCTATAATACCCACAGATTTGCTTTTTTTTTTTTTATTACTGTACCCGCATCACTCAGAGCGTTATACAATACAAACTCATGTTAAAGTCAAATGGGTTTTTCCAGATGACTGCAAATACTGCTCATTTTTGCACTATTTCTTACCCAGCCATTTGTTTCCCCAAATTAATTAGCTTTATTGAGGTAAATTGCCCTGACTCAGACACTGTGTGGTGTCTGTTAGGGAGCCATGCATGAATGGGAAATGGTTTGGAAGGAAAAAGCTGGCAGATAAAAACGGAACAATAGAATCCCTGAATGCAATTAAGCAAAAGAATTAGAAGTCTCTGCAGTGAAAAAGAAATGTCCTGCCTCAGTAGATCCTCTCGCTCATGCAGGGAAAAAGAACTTTGGTGTACTGATAAAGTAAAGCCTTTCATTCCTCTGTGCTGGGAACCCCTGGTGTCCAAGAATTGTGGAGAATTTCATACTTCATTTTCATGCTGGAGCTGAGAACTCAGTGTGCATGATATTAAGAACACCTTCAGTGGTACTATATTTTCGTCTCAAAACAGCGGGCGCTCTTTGAAAAAATGGATTTTTACAAGATGTTCCACATGAATGCCAGCAAATACTGACCCCCGGGCTTTTCATGTTTCTGCTACATTTGCTCATTGTGGGTCTCCACCTCCATCTACAGTTTGATTGCAAGCAAAGCTCCTGATGTAAGTTTAAATCACTTGCATGTTTATTGAATCGTACCTGGCAAATGCAATCCTTTGCCTATGGGGAATTATCAGATTTAGACATGAAACAGCTGTCATATCAGAATGTGGCTAATTAGTGATGACGTTAAGATATGAAGTGACATAGATGTTTTTCTATTGTGCGACAAATACACAAGACACATCATCATAACCAGGCTGTCAATGACGTGCATCGTGATAAATTTATGCACTACATTTACCACAAATTGCCCTTATGAAATGGGATTTATCACAGATGCATCTGTGACCAAAAAATTTCTTTTTCTTTTTCTCTATGGTAGAAGAGCAAATAGGTCTCTCTTTTTCCCACATAATGGGAGTTAGAGACTGAATGTACCTGAACACAGCAGAGGAAAAAAGAAAACAGTTTTCACTGTTTTGAATAACATCATGTTTTACATTATGTTCTGTTTTATTAACACTCACATTAAGGATCAGTCCAACCTCGCAGGTGAACTGGACACACAGGAAACAAAAACAGAAAAAAAAACAGAAAAAGACAGTTGGGGGTTTTGCAGCATTGCTCACTGGGTTTGTGCAGGATTATATTGTGTACGGTATGTGCTTTGTGTCGGTTGCTTGTTTGTTATGCATTATATAATAAGTGTTCCTTTGTTTTTTAAAGCGATTTTAGATGATCCATTGTAGAGGATAACAGTTTTGTGAGATTGAATGGAGTGTGTGTGTGTGTGTGTGTGTGTGTGTGTGTGTGTGTGTAGCTGATGTAAACAAGAACATGTAAGCATTAAGCATCTGACAAGACATTAACCATGTGGGTTATTAAGTTTTGATCTACAACATAAAATATTGTTTGGTTGAACGGATGTTTTTTATAAAAAAAAAAAAAAAAAAAAATGTATTCGTTAAAAACATCAAGAAAAAGTTGAAACACAACTTTCAAAGCCCTCTTTACAAAGTTGTGAGAAAATCACAATGAGCGACGAGTGTTGTCAGATTTTCATCTCCGGCTGTCAAAGTTGCACATTATCATTAATTCATCTTCTTCTTCACTCAGCAGATGACACATTCCAGGCAGAGAAGCAGATGCACAAGCTGATTGATGTGATTTGTAGAACAGACGCATGCCATGCGTGGAACATTATATCATACAGTTTTGCATAGTTAGTCAGTTGGCATAGGACAGATGTTGTCAGGAGACAGAGGATGGCTGGCCTTCTAAATCATCTCTTCTTGCTTCCCTTCCTGTTTGTAGTTTTTGAAATAATGTTGGCATTATTTGCACTGTTTGATTCCCTCTGAGTATGAAAACCACATTTAAACGAGTCTTGGATTTAGCAGTAAACAACATTTTCATTCTGGAGCCCAGTGAAGCTTAATGAACCTTATCATCGCTAAGATTAAAGAGAGCAAATACTACGACCACATTCCCTCGATGTTTAGGCTCTTTTGACTACAATGACATTCGTTGATAGTAACTGAAAGATTGTCATTGGCTACAATCAAGAGTTAAAATCTCAATAGCTTTATTTTTACTTGGAGGAGCTTCGCAGGGCTGCCGGTGATTAAAAGCTGCTTCACTCGTAATGTAACAGTCGGGTCAGTCCTATCAAAAACACCCACCTTTCCTTTCCTTCCCTGCACACACACAATAAACAACATTTGATTCTGTTAAATGAGATGTATGTGTACATCATGTGCCCTCTGCACTGTTATAGACTTCATATAAACCGAATCAATCTTGTTTATTTTGCTTGTTTATTTTTACATGTTTTGCAGCAACAGCAGGCTGCAGTGTAGCTTACCATAGCATGCGCTATGAAAGGTTATTAGAAGCCCTGATAGCTTTGAAAAGAAAAACAAGAACACAGAGGAAATGCAGGTCAGGAAGGCGACATGAGGTCATATGACAGGAGGAAGAGGGTTTGAGATGTGGTCCCGCTCTTCAACTTCAGCTAAAGCTTCATTTACAGTGATTTGGTTGATAGTGAGGTAACGTGTTGTGGACAGAAACTTCAGTTAAGGTAACGTGATAGTAACCAGAACCAGGTTTTAAATCCCTGATCAAGATAACATCTATGAATTCATTGCCACAGCGTCACGTCAAACTCTCTGAACACATTTCAAGGTGCTGCACTTGTGCAGTGAAGTATTGAGGATATTTCTCTCTCTACTGCTCTCACGTTGTGACAACAATGAATGGATGAACAAGAAAGTTGGCAAATTTGTGTTTGTTGCATTTATGGTTGACTAAGTCCATTATATGGAGAGTAGCGAGCTGTCACTGCTCTCATTACCAGTGCAGGCAGACAACAACTGTGCTTGCTCTGCCATTAGATCCAGTGTTCCCCTCTGTGCTCTTGCGTCTTTATCAAAAAGCCTAGTGATAATTTGAAACTTTAAATTGGTTCCACTGAAGAATTAATTTAGCTAAGAGTTCGAAGCATAATGGACTGAATATTAGAAGAAATGCCGTACAATGGAGATTGCAGGATCCAGGTGACCAACATGTGGAAATGATGCATTTTAATGTTTGATAAGGCGCTCTTCAGTGACATGTGAGAGCCATACATAAGCAGTGTCATTAGTCAGGGGCAAGTGTCTAACATGGAACCCACAGATTTTCTCCTGTCTCATCTGTGCAGACACACAAGGTGTATGTTATTTGTTTGTTCAGTTGTTAGGGTGCTGGTAGCGATGCATGACTTTTCCAGTAACCTTTACATTTTGAAAATCACATCCTGAACACAGACTTTCAGCACAAAGCCTAAAGGACATCCTTTGTTAAGGTGCTGAGCTTTTTTAATACCCTACACTTAGAGGATTAAAGGGGGTGTGCGGGTGGGGGGTGTGCAGGCAGGTAAGCGAGACTGCGGGGTTCAGAGAGGTCCGCACCTGAACAAAACACTGCTCGGTCAGACACAGGCTGCTGGGCGGTAACACACTGTATGAACAGCCCTGGAGGACTATCAGTGCTCGCTGGAACACCGGTAACATAAGATCCACTGAGATGCTGTTTGATAGTGAAGTCAGTCAGAGCTGAAAGAAACTGCTGTATTCACATGTTTTTGACTGATTTGTAAACTAAGGCCTTATTATTATGGTTTTACATGGTCTAAATTTCAAGGACACCTTTTCAGGTTTTATTGGGTGCACATTGTGTGCTTTATAGTAACAAAGAAGATGAAGGAAAAAATAAGACACACACCACTGACAAGATCCCCTTGTCTTTCCTTTCATTACTGTTATTACAGCATGTTTCACTTGAATAGTTGGCAAGATTAAGTATCTATTTTTGTTTTTTAAACTTCAGTATGATAAGACAGACTGTAGGCCATGTAACATGTGTATGGGCCGCTAACTGTAAGAATAAATGGAAAATTAAACCATACTATAACTCAGATATTGTTATTAGTGTGTTATTACAGCATATTCCATCACTATTACCTTATTACTTGTTATTTTAATAGTTGAAAAGATTGAATACATATTGAGGTTTTTAAAAATGTCAGTATGATCAGACAGAGACATAAAGTTATAGTCATGATGTATGTATTCAGTACACTGACATTATAGACACTGTATACTGTATATATAGTGTTACCGTGGATGGGATGGGAATATGTTATTGTACAGTATATTGCAATTTCAATTAAAGAGAACTTGTCACTGCAGTTTCTCTTAAAAACACTGAAAACTTAAATGACTCTATCACAAGACACTAGACATATTTTTCATGTATGTTTATAGTTAGTGGAGGAAATATTGATCTTTTTTTTATAATAAGGTGAAATTTAGTTGTAGCAAATAACTTTCTGTTTTTTTATCACTTGCAGAATTTTACATTAGATTTTAGGCAGCAACATAAATCAATGTACAATCATGTGTCAGCAAATTATGCTGCTGAAAGTATCTAAAATCCTCCTGCTTACTGAGGCTCTGCGTAACTCCCATCCACCACAACATAATGCTGTTGTGTATCAGCGGTTATACATGAACATAATGGACTGTCGACTGTCCTCTACATCTGTTGCCAGTTGGAGAGTGACAAGTTGATTTATGGGACTTGGAGGGACAGTAATGAATCAATTAGGCTGATAAGATGCTCTCCTCAAGGTCACTGTCCAGTGATTCATATACATCTACTCAGTGCCTGCAAATCTGATTCATATGTGCAGAATGAGAATCAACAATCAGCAAATGAATGTAGAAAGACCTGACAGCTGCCATCATCTTCATCATGTGTCATCCTTGTTTTTGTTTTAGCTTCATTTACAGTCTATAAAATAGACTGTCAGGAGACGCATTTCCAGTTATTTAAACATCATGAAGCTAATTGATTTATTCAAGTGTAGTATTTTTATACAAATGCACCTTGCAAATACAGATATTTCTCCCAGTGTCTTCACAATAAATTAAAAAAAATATAAATGTTAATTTAAAGAAAAAAAACACTTCAAACATTAGACTGAGTTTCAGAACATACACGGTTTAATTGTGAGTACTGTAGGTAACAATTATGATTCAAAACATAATTAAAAGAAAAAAACCTGTAATTAGGGACAACCAGAGAAGAATACTGTAAATATACAGGCTTTAGCTGAAAGATTGTAGTGTCAGATTAAAATGTATTGTAATTATCATGCAGTCTTAATCACAACTGGTGCACAGAATGTTTTTTACTTTATCTAGTTTTCTATTCGGTAAAAACTGCTGAACATTTTGGGCCCTGCAGAAGCTGCACAACAGACAACAGACTCATTTGTTTGCTTTTTTATGAAAAGCAAATGAGAAACAGATTTTTTACTAAATGGAATAGGATGCAACTTTATGTGTGTGACTGTCTTCGACCCATATGACAGTCCATCAAAACAATAAAACACACACAGCACATAACAGCAATTATGACAATATGAAATCTTAATGTAATAAAATGCAATACAGAACATTTAAACCTACAAAAACTGATATTTTGGCCTATAACATACATAGAGTATCAAATTTCGACCGTTACCAAACAGTTTCATTCATTATCGTAAGTCCAATATTCACTCGTCTTTATGTTTTTGGTCTCCACCACCTCCTGAGGGAAATGTCTGGCTCTTTAGCTGCTAAAAGCTCCACTATGTTCACCAGATAGTTTCAAACTGTGTCTGTCTGCTGTTTGGTTATAAGCAGGCAGTAAACAGTGGGTTTTTTTTTTTTTTTTTTTTTTTTACAGCTTTTTCACTGAAAAGTGCTGCCTGCTGCTGTGACTGCAAACAACCCTGTGAGAGCAGTGAGAGTGAACCAGAACAGTAAAGTTTGGGTTTAAAATCACAACAGTGAGCGACCACTGTCACATACAAGTAGTCATATGATCCATTATTAATGCAAAATATAGATCATAGCCGCTTTGAGACAAAGACGCTTTATGAAACATATTAAAAGTGAAAGCCTATGAATTAACTTATATGGGATAACTGACTTCTTCTATGTGTTATTTATTATTAAAGATCTATAAGAGTCTTACAGCTTAAACTTGGTTTCTCCGTGCTACACAAATCTTTCCCTCTCATCCACTTTTCACAGAAGTTTCCCTTCAGTTGGTGAATTCCATTAGCAGACTGACTCTCCCCTTTTACCTCTCCTACTTTGGAGACATAGCTTCAGGAGACAGAATTTAATTTAGTCTCAAAATGAATCCGTCACCTGAAGTAACGGCCAATTTCTTCAGTTTATCAGAGGGACCAGCGACTGTAGAGATTGCATTGATTGGTCACAGGAAACTAAGAACTTCCACTTTGCTCAGCAAAATGCCTCAGACTCCTTCCCGTGGAGGCCATTAGCTCTCTGATCAGGCAGAGTAAAGACAGGCAGACTTTACCAAGGCTGAGGCTGTTAAATAGAGCCTGCCTGTGGTTTGCAGGTTTCATTGATGATGCTATTGAACGTGCTCAAGCTGTGTGAAACACCCGTAGTGACCCAGCAGGGAGCTCATGGGGAGAAACTATTTAGCCGGCTCGGTGTATATACCAAGCAGGCACCATTACATCCCATTAGCAAACATAGACATTGGGATTTGATGCTGTTGTTTCAGTGAGCCAATTTAATTTTACAGCTCAGTGTAGCTCAAGGACAATATCAGTTAGTTTGTTTGCATGAATAGCTTGTGGTGATCCCACATCTCTGTGAACACATGACGGAGATTTAGGCCATGGCCCCTTCATACATGTCATTTTACTGTACACAACTCCTCTTATACTGTAGGCTATTACAACCCTGTCTCCTTTATTTATATATATATATATATATATATATAAGTTTATAAAATGATCATTGTCTTAGTTAATTACTGAAAAAGTCACAAGTGACATGGAGGAGACAAACTTTACTAATATTCAACCAAAACCATAATCTTAATCTCTTAATCTCAATCCCTGATTTTAACAAACCATCCACCCCAACCCCAGAAGTAGAATGTAGCTCTTTGTACTGCTGATAAAAAATTAACATTGAACATAATCCTACATAAAGAAATTAGTTTCTAGCAGACAGGGTTGTGTATTTCTGAGGAGGAGTATTTGACATGGCTTGTTGTTGTTATTGTTGAAATAAGGCTGACTATGTGACCACTAACAGCTTTTACAGGCAAACAGGTGTCTGCACTTTACAGATCTATGTACACTTTAACAACAGATAACGCTCCACAGCAGGAAATGTGTGTTTTTCTTTTTTTCTTTGTTGCTTTATGGCGGAGACACAAAAAGAAAGTTGTTTTGACACTGCCGATGTTGTACCTACACAACATGAAGCTGTGAGTCATGGGAGCTCACAGGTTCATGCAGCGACTGACGGTGTTAAGTTCCTTGTAACTTAACACCAACTGAAAATCCCCTCTTTGTCGACTTTCAGTCATTTAATTTTCTTTGTAATTTAATAACATATAACATACCTACTGGTTCCTAGTGGGAGTTAAATGTAGGTACAGTGGACTGCAGGAAACAAGGGAGTAAGAGTTGGGTATTTTAAATACTGGGTATCTACAAGGTACAATAGTAGGAAACAAAAGTGAAATTGCTGTGTAATTAAAGAAAGTTTCTGACGTCAGCCATAGAAGGAAAAGCACATGTGAAATGCGTTTCGTTAACGATGGCCCACTGTCCCATTAATCTAATGCTCGTTAGGCAGGTTTTTCATGTTATCAGTTACACCTGTGCTTTCCCTGCTTTTGTTCATTGCCTCTGGAACGACACATAGAAGTGTTTCCTTGTTTGACACCCCCGTCAACAGGATAATATCATTTCCCAGTGCCTTCTGAAACCTTTACAATTCACTGTGGAAATATAGGTTAGGTTTGCTCAGGTTTAGTGAAAGATCAAGGTTTGGGTTAGAATAAATACTTTATTAAGGTTAGAGAAACGTTGTTTGGGTTACAATACCTATTTTACAAAGATTATACGGGACCTTCATGGGTACAACAGTAACCTTGTGTTTAACCTTTGGGAATGATGGTGGTCAAATAACTGTCTCCTGTGTTAAAGTCAGGCTTTTTGTTGACCCATCCATCCACCCTGACCTCTTCCTTTGGCAGACTTTAATAACACCACCCGACTTCCACAGTCCATGGTGCTTGAGAGCTTTGCATACAATAAATTAGTACAATGGTAAAATGTAGTTACGGGTTTTCATATTTTCCACAATAAATAAAGACACACACAGAATGAAAAAATAACAAACAACAAAAACAGCTTGCATTCATTAGTTCATCATTCTCTCATGCGTCTTCATCACAAAGAGTTGCCACAGAGTTGATTAGGTATCTTAGTTTCCAGGTAGTGCATAGTGTCCCTGTATTTTCTGGACCATCTGCAAATGGCCTTTTAACACACAACAGTTTTTCCATAGCCAGACATCTTAAGTGGCTTCTCAGCCACTGATTAATAGTGAAGAGCAATAGAGTTTTTTTAACTTAGATTTTGATCATTTCATAGCATCAGGAAAGAGACCCAAGCTGCAAAGATGTGGACGGAGAAGTAATGTTAAAGAAATCATTGTGGATCAGATCTGTCCCTGCATCTCCTCTGATTTCCACAAACAATGTACTAACAAGGCCGCCAAGTGTCTGGATTATTTTCATTAAGTCTGTGTAAGAGCAGGTGACATATATGTGCACATGATCCATTTATACTGAAACAATTTCAGTGAGGGCTTTGTCACTTCGTTGTCGTTTTGGGGTATTTGCTTAAACGAATGATTCTGTCCTTCTTTTTGAAAGGACACCCTCCTCTGTCTGTGACTCGTCATACATTAAAGTATGATATGAAAAAGTTTTATTCGTAGATTATATGTTAAGTAATGATTATGATTCTCTCATGGTGGCAGTAATTTATTCTGTGCAGAGCTAAAAAAAAGCATCACATCTTTGGGCGTGATTCTTCTGGCACACAAAACTGTGAAAACTAACAGTTAGGAACAGTGAGAACCAGTGGGTATGAAATAGGACACAAGTGCTTAACGCCAAGATTAAATTAAACTAATGCATACCTGAGCAGGTCAGACACATCTGTAGTTGAAGATTTATCTTTTTCTCTTATTATACCTCATAATTAAGACAAATGCAGAGCTAGGTTTGTTGGTTAATGTTCTCACTTTGTTACCACCTCTGTGATCATAAATTCAAAACTGAACGCTGATTGCAGTTAGTGGAGTTCTGCAAACATGTACAGAAGATAAGAAGAAATTATTTTCTTTTTACCTATAAGTAGATACAAATAGCTCACTGTTGTCTCTCTGTTTCTTCTGATTGTCCAAAGGATGACTTCAGTCAGTAAAGCTTCTCTCTAATTTACACTTGAGCTAAATGAGCTCTTTTGTCTTATCCATTTCATTTCTGCAGACTGAACATCTGTGCATGGCTGCAGTCAAACAACATATGGTCCCAAATTGTTTAACAGGCATGAATGGTTTACTGTATATTAGAGGCTGATGCTGAATTAGCAAATAAAGGGGAAAAAAAGGTCTGTGCCTGGCTCTCAAGCCTCTTCCAAGAGTCTGTGTGTGAGTCTGCAGTGATTTATGGATTAATGCTGTTTTCTACCAGCTCTGTGGTTTGTTTTTGGTCAACTACATAAGAAGCTAAGAAATCCAAAAAGTCAGTTTGGTCATCAGCGTATAATTTTAGCAAAAAAAAAAAAAAAAAAAAAAAAAAAAAAAAAAAAAGCATAAAAAAAACACAATGCATAATTACATTATTCATGTGGATTTTGCCCTGCAACCATGCAATAATCAGAATCTCTGGAGACAGAGATGTTGTGTGTGTTGGAGGCCGCTCATGAACTACTTTAATATAAAGTAAATGATGCATAGCTATTTTCAGCTATCAGAATAAGGTCAGAGCTATTTTAAGTACAGTAAGCAGCACCTTACCACCTCTGAGTGTAATCTTAGTTGTGTTTCATGTCGACAAAGGAGGCAGTTCACAGTCCTGACTTCATAGACATGTATAATAAAAGGAAACAATGCGTTCTCAGCAGTGTTGGGGAGCAGTGAACGTCATCAAACCAGTAGTTTAACTACATTTTGCAGTAGCTTGCTGGGAGCTCAGCTACATTCATGTTTGCAAAGTGAAAGTAGTTATTTTACCACTGCCTCTGTGTCTTTCATCCTGACCGCTGTGAAGGCAGCCCAGGCAATGCATTTGTCAGGCTGTTCACACCATACACTTGACCTTTGTGTAGTGCATGGGCAAAAGCGAAGGGCATTGTCCGATGCTCACGGAGCAACAACATCATCATGGATACACCTCCCGAATCTCAGCCTGAGGACGGATCACCGCATGGCTAAGCAGTTTACTAAACCAAAGCAGACATTCCAGCACTTTCTCATGAATAGTGGGGTATTTTAGTTGTTTGGTTTATGTTGTTACCTGTGAGCAAGTAGGCACTTTTTGAATTAGCTGACATGTGACCTTTTTGTATTATATTTTGTCTCACATGCACACTGTCAATTTGGACCTGACCTTTTCCTTTTTTTTTTTTTTTTTTTTTTTTTTTTACAAATTAGTTTAAACTACTTTTTAAGTAGCTTTAATTAACTAAACTAGATTTCTCCCCGATGGCTGCTTTGCAACTTCATCCGATGTAAAGTTATTGGTAGCTTGCGGTATGCTTTCAAAGTTGCCTCCCCAACACTGGTTCTCGGTTTACGGCTCTGGCAGAAACAAAGGTTAGCTGCTCGTAAGCCCAACCCCCGAGTAACCAAGGAAAAGAAGGAAAGAAACAGAAGGGGTCATGTGACTGGAAGCTGGAGATCGAGTCAGTAATCAAAGATGCATCTGGATGTGTACCTTCACCACCTGGGTGTGGAGAGCTCTTCCCTGCTCGCCCTGATAACAGAGACACACTAACCTGCAGTGACCGGAGGGAACAAACAATCACACTTTAATTGATTTTACTTTTATGCTCTCTTGCTTAATGAAAATCAAATCAAAACTAAGCCAGGGGCCATTCAGTCTCTCTTTCTTTCTTTCTGTCTCTTCCTCTTCTTCCCTCTTCATCTTTCCTCTCCCCCCCTGTCTCTAACTGTGTTGCTTTGAAGTGTAAATCAGATTCTACTGATATATGAAAGTGAAGTGCAGACTGTACACCAGAGACCATTTTACAGCACTGAGGGCACGCAGGGTGTAACCAGATGTAAGTGTATCTTTTCCATCAAAAGTGTAGGTCAATAATTCCTTATATAACCGTGTCAGTGTGTGTGTAAAGCCACTTACCAAACGACTGGCTTATTAAAATTTATGAGGCTTCATAGATATGACAGTAGCATTTTTTATAGCTTCACCTCCTGTTTGTCCTTTATCTCTGCTCCAACTATAGTGGGCAAAAACCCAGGGACTATAAAGTGTTAAATACTTAACTACAGCTGCTCTTAGCTCCTCAGTACAACCCTTTTTCAATGAAGTTTCACTCCGAATTTTGGGCTTATTATTTTGTTCCCTCCCCTGCACAATCAGTCTGTGTTGTTTTAAATAAATAGATCCTACAACTGAGTGAAAAGAAGCCGATTCTATTATAACGGAGCTCTGATCTACACAATAGAAGACATCTGACGTCTGCTTCCCTTCATTTACATCTCCTTGCTAGCGATTCGTAGAGATTTAATACAAAAATAATTAAGATAAGGGATAATGTCTTCCACCTGCATTTCCCACATCGGTGTACGTCAAGAAAAGAGCACGCTTTAATACAGCCTCACAGTTATTTTGGCAGGCACAGAAGTGGTTTCATATTCCAGTCACATGTCACACACCATCCAATCATCAGAGAACTGCCACATATCGTATTACACTCCACATCCCTCATTCTTCTGTGTAGTGGAAAATAGAAGTTGTAGTTTCATTCATCAACAAACATTGCTGTGCTGTGCAGCAGAAAAGAAAATATTACAGGTGTGCCTTCACCAGGCAAGCTCCATGCACGCTCCAGGAATTTATTATCATCTACTTCACTGGGTGATTTGGAATAAAGACAAGTAAAGAAATGGGTCTATAGTTTTGAGAAATTGTCCCTGGCAGTCATGTTTGCCCAGCACTGCAGCATCTCATAACAGATAAGCTGGAGTAGAAAACAAACATACCTTTGTCAAATACACAGCTGTGGATGGTTTCTGTCGTCACCCAAGGACGAAAAATTAGAGCAAAGTGCGTTCCAAACATTTTCTACCAGCTTCAAGGTGAAATTTGCTATTTTGTCTTCACTTCTATCCAATCTTTACGTAAACCAGCCCATTTAGATTAAAGTTGTATTTTTCATGGTTGGTCTCACCAACAGAGGCAACATTTACAGCCACAGATTAACAAAATTTGATGGACAACAAAAACCATAAATATTACAAAATTCAACATTATGTGGCAACTGCTACTTATGCCACTTTCTTTATTCAAAAATAAACAGTGAGTGTTTCAGTCTATCGCTACACTCACCTCACACTGTTGTCAT
>NW_019174929.1:1030144-1250144 GCF_002260705.1 Seriola dumerili
ATATCTGCCCCTGCTGTCTGATTAATTATAAATATCGATCTTCGAGGGGCAATCTCAATATATGTGTTAGATAAGATTCATTCTTAACTACAGCTGCTCTTAGCTCCTCAGTACAACCCTTTTTCAATGAAGTTTCACTCCGAATTTTGGGCTTATTATTTTGTTCCCTCCCCTGCACAATCAGTCTGTGTTGTTTTAAATAAATAGAGATCCTACAACTGAGTGAAAAGAAGCCGATTCTATTAATAACGGAGCTCTGATCTACACAATAGAAGACATCTGACGTCTGCTTCCCTTCATTT
Source organism: Seriola dumerili (assembly GCF_002260705.1). NCBI lineage: Eukaryota > Metazoa > Chordata > Actinopteri > Carangiformes > Carangidae > Seriola > Seriola dumerili. Next base: position 1,030,447 of record NW_019174929.1, read on the forward strand.
ACATCTCCTTGCTAGCGATTCGTAGAGATTTAATACAAAAAAATAATTAAAGATAAGGGATAATGTCTTTCCACCTGCATTTCCACATCGGTGTACGTCAAGAAAAGAGCACGCTTTAATACAGCCTCACAGTTATTTTGGCAGGCACAGAAGTGGTTTCATATTCCAGTCACATGTCACACACCATCCAATCATCAGAGAACTGCCACATATCGTATTACATCCACATCCCTCATTCTTCTGTGTAGTGGAAAATAGAAGTTGTAGTTTCATTCATCAACAAACATTGCTGTGCTGTGCAGCAGAAAAGAAAATATTACAGGTGTGCCTTCACCAGGCAAGCTCCATGCACGCTCCAGGAATTTATTATCATCTACTTCACTGGGTGATTTGGAATAAAGACAAGTAAAGAAATGGGTCTATAGTTTTGAGAAATTGTCCCTGGCAGTCATGTTTGCCCAGCACTGCAGGCATCTCTAACAGATAAGCTGGAGTAGAAAACAAACATACTTTGTCAAATACACAGCTGTGGATGGTTTCTGTCGTCACCCAAGGACGAAAAATTAGAGGCAAAGTGCGTTCCAAACATTTTCTACAAGCTTCAAGGTGAAATTTGCTATTTTGTCTTCACTTCTATCCAATCTTTACGTAAACCAGCCCATTTAGATTAAAGTTGTATTTTTCGATGGTCATGGTTGGTCTCACCAACAGAGGCAACATTTACAGCCACCTCACACTGTTGTCAGTTGTTGTGTGGGGTGTTTGCTGTCGTACAGCTGTTTGCAAAATGGTCACATTACATCTTATTACATGTTTCTTCTGAACTTCACATTGATAGAGATGAACAGTCTGGTCTCAGAGATTATAGATGACTGACCTTTGACCGCAGTGGATCCACTGAGGCTGTATCTCCTGCAGTATAGCTCTCGTCTCAGCATCCACCGTAGCTGTTTAACATGCATCAGAATTAGTCGACCACATGTTTTTACAGTACGGAGGACTTTGATTTATTTTTAAAACAGTGATCTCAGCAGTATGTGACTGTGTATGTGTATAGGGCCAAGCCTGTATTTGATCAAAGACTCAAAGACTCAAAGACTCAAAGACTCAAAGATCATCCCTCTCATTTTATATATTCAGCACAATAAGATTTCAGCTCATATTCAACATACAGTGGCAGCTGCTTCCTAGAGGACTTTAACTGTCACCTCGTTGGTTCAGAAATCAGCTGGAGACACGCGCACACACACACACACACACACACACACATACACACACACACACATACACACACACACACATACACACACACACACACACACACACACACACACGACCATGAACACGTTGGGTCACAAATATTGAAACACTTTTTCTGACTCAAAAGTGCTGAGCTTGCTACTAAGTCAGCCACCCACAGCAAAGAGATGTCATCTTTAATGTTAGTCAAAATTGTTTAAGTGGATTTGCTGCATGATTTTCTGCCTGTTACACCTTATATTTTAGGAGTTTTTTTTTGACAAATTGAGGTTTAGTGTGAAATGTTTGGGCTCTTTAGGAATAGTGAATTTTCTGGCTTAACAGCTTATAAACAAAAGGATTTAAGACAGATTTATTTTTTCTACAAAGCTCATATTATCAGGATTAAACTTAAAGCTCCCAAGGGCAATACAATATAAAGAGGACACACAGAAATAAGTGTTCAGGGAGAAAGAGTTACTTTGGTCATTTACTGTGGTAATACCAAAAAGAAGCCATTTTGTATATTATACAAAATCAAAGCAGGTATACAAAGAATATTCATTTCAGGGTGATGGACTGAAGGTAAAAATGGTCTCAATTGACTTAAAAATGATCCAAGCCCACCTGATGACTCAACACTGCTTTTTGCCATGACCATGAAACCGTATAATCATTTTCACTCACAGACAAAACAAACACTGTAGAGGCTTTGGGAATCTCATTTTGTGTGACACCAAGCACTTTATTAGGAACACCATATAACAGTGGGTACGGTCTGCCTACAGTCAAAAACAGCCTCACTTCTTCATTGCATGGATTCCACAAGATGTCGGAAACATTTCTTTGAGATTCTGTTTCATGTTGACATGATTGCATCACATTCGTTTCTTCAGATTTGTCGGCTGCACATTGATGCTGCCAATCTCCTGTTCTACCACATCCCAAAGATTTTCTGTTGGATTCAGATCTGGTGACTGGGGAGGCAACTTATTGTCAGGTTCATGAAAACAGTTTGAGTAAACTTTTGCTTGATGACATGGTGAATTATCGTGTTGGAAGTAGAAGTAGCCATTAGAAGATGGTAAATTACGGCAGTAAAGTGAAGCGCACAGTCAGCCACAACATTCAGACAACCTGTGGCATTCAAGGAAAACATTCCTGTGGATTCATGCTGTTGTTGTCAAGCAGAAATCGAGATTCATCAGACCAGGCTGCGACTTCCCAGTCTTCAGTTGTCCAGTGTTGGTGAGCCTGTGTCCACTGCAGCCTCAGATTTCTGTTCTTGGCTGACAGGACTGGAGCCCTCTGTGGTCTTCTGCTGTTGTGGCCCACCCGCCTCAAGGTTTGACATGTTGTGCTCATCACAGTGGTTATCTGTGTTACCGTAGCCTGTCAGCTCCAACCAGTCTGGCAATTTCTCCGTCCACAGACCTGCTGCTCACTGGATGTTTTATTGGTTTTTCGCACCATTTTGAGTAAAAACTCTAGAGACTGAAAAATCCCAGGAGATCTGCAGTTTCAGAAATACTCAAACCGGCCGCTCTGAAACTAACAATCACGCCACAGTCAAAGTCACTGAGATCACATTTTTCCCCCCCCACATTCTGATGTTTGAGTGAACATTAACTGAAGCTCCTGACCTGTATTGCTCTGCTGTCACATGACTGACTGACTGGATACCTGCATGAATAAGCAGATGTAGCCTATGTTCCTAATAAAATACTTGGTGAGTGTATATGCTTGTCAAATACTGGATAGTGCTTTACTCTCTACTTCATTCCTGCATGAAAAGAATCTGAAGCTGAAATGGAGAAAGTAGGCCAAAGAAAAGAGACTTTAGGCTGGGCATTAGTCTCCACTATTATAATGTTCAGCGGTGATGAGTTCATTTCTACTCCATAGTCGCTGAGTAAAAAGCCACCAGACTTTGAAAATACATGTTTGAAACGTTCAAGTCCTTCAGTATGATCAAAAATGTATCAAGCTGCGAAAATACCTCGGCTCCGTATACATGAAATGTGAATATATGAATGTTGACTTTTACTTTTTAATACATCCACGGTCACATCTGTACAAATAACAGAATGAACAAGTAAATACTTGTATCTGTTGTGGTTATTAGGGCCATCAGTATCATTTCTGTGTGACGCTTCTGGTGTGGGGTTTTACAGCATTATACACCATTCTTTCTGTTTGTTTCACAGTTTTCATTAGACCCTGAAAACTATTTTACTCTGGATCAAAACTGAGAAAGAATTACTGCTTCTTGTCATTTAGTTTCCATAATAAAATTTAGTACCGAACACTGAACATACTTAAACTGAAACACTACAGTACCACATTTCAAAGATTAGTAGTTATGACACACTGCACATCACAGCCATCTTCAGTTGTATAATATCATATAATAGCTACTTATGTAAACAAGCCACTTGATGAGCTCAGTTTGTCTGACATCCTCAGTAACATGAGAGGCTCTAATATCGTATTAGCCACAATGTCTAACAATTTACGTCAAATACTTTGTTCAGGAAAGAGCTTTAGGTTAATTAAAATGCTAATAACATCACATTTTGAAATTACAGATAAAAGCACATTTTAATTCCGGGCTTTGTGAGGGCCCTTTCCCTCCACTATCCGCATCACTACTGCTCAACTGTAGCTTAGCAAATGTAAGTGGGCAAAGGAAAGCTGTCAAGAGTTGGATTTCTCCTCTTGCTGAGGCAGGTTCGTGGGGCTCTCCTGAGCTTTACTCAGTATATGAAGAGCTTGGAGGGTTGTATTTGTTTATATTCCCTTTTCCAGAGTAAAAACACAATCGCAAACGTGAAAAAGAATGGATTAAAATGTGTGTTTTGTCTGCTCAAATGTGTCATTAGTATGTGTGGCTAACATACACTATTAACCAAGTGTTACTGCTGAAGCCAAGGAGCCTGTAGTTGGCTAAGTCTTGAGTTGCATTAGGTAAATAGGAGGAAAAACAAAACAAAGATAACAGCATTTGAAATTAAGAATTAAAAGCTGCAGTATGTAAAAAGTAGTTTGCAGTAGTGTTTTAAACTGGGGCAACGCTCAGCACGCCTGATCTCCTTTAATGTTTTCAAAACATTATCTATATTTTTATATATTACATCTTTTCACTAAAGTTGTTCTGTTTTGCCCACAGGTTGGGAACCACTGTGTTTCATTTTATAAATTTATCAGTCAGTCTTCATCTTAAAAGCCTTTTCTCGAAGTTTTTTTTATTTCTATGAGCAGTGCGGTTGTGATATTGTCATTTTCCCATTTAGATTTTGAAAAAACATACAAACAATTAGCTAAGCAGCTAAACACGGTTCTGTTGACATAAAATACCAGTCTGATCTCATATTTTTCCCTAACATACTTGCAGCAGTAGGACTGACTCTACACTGTGATACAAAGAACAGTTGTGTATCATTGTCTTCTACATGAACTATCAGCCGGTGAAAGTGATTACTTTTTGCCTGGGACGTTACAGTATATTGTGAAAATGCGTGTAGTCTGGAAGCAGGGCCAAAACCTATGAAGACTTTTACATGTTAAATCTTCCACAGGTGTCATTATAAACTGTATCTGCTGTGTGAAAACAGAAACCGGCTTAGCAAAAGTCACTGTGGTGAGAGGACAATCAAGAAATGATTTAATTTTGTTTTTAATTATTTATGCAATATGTTTTTGAACTGGATGAAGAAACACTGTTAATGGTATTGTTTTATTCATGTAATATAATGAGACATAAAAACATCAGAAAAGATTTAATTCTTATTTGGGGAGAGAGTTGTCTCATGTCTTTGCTGTCAAATGTGTCATAAAAGTTTAAAGATAAACATTTTCACAGCAGAACATCTTTAACTTCAACCTGTCACCGGGGATATTTTGATGTTTTTTATAGTTTAGGGTGAGGTTGAGCCATCACAGCACAACTTCGGAACAAGGTGTCTTTGAGTCAAAACTACTTTCCAGTTTTCGTCAGGAAAAGAAAGGATATTTACAGAGGCAGCAGCAATGGTGCGTTTGGAGGCTAATCCTTGTCAACATTGGCCTGACATCATGTCAGTGCTTCCCTCACACATTCTCTTAGTCTCTTATTTCACTCTTTCCTCCTTCTTTTCTTCGTTTTTTAACTCCAGTATGTTTGACCAGAAAAGACAAGTTATGCTTTTGCTTGCTTTTCTTTATTTTATCCTTACTTACCTTACTTGGCTCCCTCCTGCTTGGACGAGAAAGCCCCCAGACTTCATTTTCAGGGCACCACACTGAGCTTGTAATTTCTATTTCCCCCTCAAAACCCAGGTGAGTTCACCTACCTTTCTCCCTCAATATTCTGCCAAAGTCGACTGCTGCTACTCTTCAAACCCTCTGCCGTCACTTTCTGATACATCAGTTGATTTTTTCACATCAAAAAAAACCCCTCTTGAGTCCCTCCATCTTGTATAATTGTTTCTCCCCAGCAGGGATAGTTGAAATCAGTCCTCTCGCTGGTTACCCTCTGGAGCTGGTTTTCATTTTCAAACATTTTCTGAGCTCATTTACTCTGCAAATACTTTCCAAAATTAAAGACTTTCTTGGTCTTGCTTCCATGGTCCATTGCGGCTGTGTGCCTACCTTGAGACCTGGGGTTTCTCATTTTTGCTGGTTCTATTTGAAGAGATGAGTTGCTGCACTTCACAGGCAGCCTGCATAGCAAACCATGTTATTAAGACTCAGAGCACTGACCTCGAAATGCACAGAGAAATGAGATTATTATTAAAATTATCCTTAGCAAGATAGGGCTTTACTTCAAATGAGTCTTCACCAGGTGGATGCAGCTTTGACTGCAACAAGGTGAAGTAGGAGGCTCTTCTCCACTCTCTCTGTGGGCTCCAGGTTGGTGGTGTTTAAGGGTCCAAAAACTCTCTGCAAAAACTACTACTTGTAATTGTTTGAAACGCTGAGCTGGTCATTGTGTTTTGTCCTCATCAGCTCCCCTCCAAACACTATGCTGTGATTCAATCCCATATAAACACCACAAAGCATAATTTACCAGAGTCAGCTCTTATCTTCCCCGGTCTCAACAAAAAAATACCATATACTGTAAGCTTCAAAGAGGAATTATTCATTGCAGGACTTTTGAATTGCATTGCACAGCTACCTGTGATACTGTGTCCTCCTCTTGTTGATTAATTAGACATGGAAGGTCTTGTGTGAGTTGTGTGCTCTGTTTGCTTCCTTGCATTTCACTTGTTTCATCATGTATTACAGCACTTCATTTTGCCATGTGAATGATTATGATTAGAGAGATTTAGATAGGTTCGCACTTTCTCCCCGTATAGTCCGTCGAGACACACTTGTGATGAAGGGTTCTATAAATAAATGAGCTTGAACTTAATGTGATTTTCATCTCATAATCCCTGTGTCCACATCTCAGCTACTTACCTTAATATGAGGGCTTATTTAAAAGTACAAATATTCAAAACACTTCAGCGCAGAGTCAAAAAAAAAAATCTAATCAGAATCTTTGCCCTTCAGCTGTTGGCAGTGAAGACTTGTAATATAACTTGAAACCATGTTTTTTAACAAGGTGCAGTGATAGAAGCCGGAGACAGGAAGCACTACTGAAAACTTCATCCCTCTGATTCTTATATAAATGTTTCAGGTGTGTTAATAAATTGTAAGCACAAACAGCACATATGTTGCAGTTCTGCATGTATCAACACCAGGTTATGAGAAGGTTTCGGTAATGTGACTTTATGAAAATAGTTTACTTTCATTTATCCGCTGGTTGAATGTCAGACTTAAAATATTTTGTTCTCGATAAAAAAAAGAAAAGAAAAACTCTAAGGTTGTAAATCATGCAGCATACAAAAGGGACTGGTGTATAGGGTTTTAAAAAATCACATTTATGAATTTATTTCAGTCTCATGTTCAATCATCAGCAGTGTGCACCATATACATGAATTAACTGAACGTGATCCTGTCTCGGGGGAAATTTCCTTTTTCCTGTTGGTCCCTCGCCCACAGAGAGTTCAGAGTTAAGGAGCACTCACCCACTCCATATGAAGGGTGATTTGTGTCAGCCATTTCTAGCATTTAATGGGGGGGGGTCTTTTCCAAAACCTTTTTATCAATGTGCACAAAATTTTTATGAACAAAAATCACTATAACTCAAAGGCATCATGTCAGAAGAGGTTTAAGACGTAAAATTAATCACAATTATTTATTTACTTTTCTGTGCTGTTAAGGTCTAATACGTACATGTCGAGTGTGTGGTTTGCTGATTAATGGTCGCTGTCTCCACAGCTGAGGAAGTCAGCGTGCTAGTGTCTTTGTCGCTGGGACCTCGCTGTAATGATTATAGGATAACCTCTTGCACGAAGTAATTAATCAGTCCGGAAGAAGCCCATTCGCTCAGACTAAATGTGACAGCTGCTTGGCTGGGTGGATGACTCACTGGGAGGATCATAGGTCCCTAATACCAACCTCAAAGGGTCCATGAGGCTGGCTCCAATTCAAAGGAAAGAAATCAATAAAGGTTGCAGGTCTGATACCTGCAGGTGTTTGTGGCTTGTCAGTTAAAAGCGTACACAGCTTTGAGGTCGTCTTCATGACAACATTTTGTGTTTGACATCCAGTGGTTGTACTTACAAGGACACATTTTGTTCTTCACGGAGGAGAGGTCAAAAATATAAAATGAAACCGGAGCTCAAACTCAACGGTGAGATTCATACATCATGGTGTAGACCTACTGCTCTGTTAGTTAGAAAACAAGCTAATCTTTGAATCTGCCCTTCACTGGGACTGTTTGGTGACGTAGCTGAGATTTTTCTCATTAAAATTTCAATCTGCTTTAATTGTATTCATCTCTACACTGTGCACATTTCGCAGTCTGATAAGCATCACTCAGTGGAAGAAATTATTCCAAGATTTGATTAGAATAATTAGATGTTTCTCAGATTTCAGTGAAATATTTCTCCCTCACTCATATCAAAAGTCTATTTTAGGTGATCTCAAAGTTGGAATACAGTCCACAAAGACCTACTGAGTGAGGACAAAATATCGACTTCATGACAGAAGTGAAAAGAAAAACACGCAGACTCCAGGGATGAAACTATTATTTTTACCATCACATAATTGGTAGATCATTGTCTAGAGCTGAAACAGTCAGTCAATTAATCATTTTGTTGTTTGACAGAAAATGAATCAGCGGCTACTTTGATAATTGATTAATCATTTTCAAGGAAAAATGACAAATGTTATCTTGTCCCAGTGGCTTAAATGTTTGGATCCAGTGTTTTACTTTGGTTTATATCATTGTAAACTCAAAGTATTTCTGTTTTGGATAGTTGGTTGCACTGAAAACATTTAAAGACGTCGCCTTAACCTTTGACAAAGAGCGATGGGCATTTTGTTTTTACCATTTTCTGACTTTTTATAGACCAAACTAACAGATTTATCCAGAAAATAACTTGTCAGACTAATCCATAATGAAAATTATTGTTAATTATTTCAAAGCCCAAACTCATAGTCTTCAAATTTCTTGCCTTATCCAGCCAGAGATATTCAATTGTCGTTGCCAAAAGAGGATTCATTTTGTGCTGATCGACTAATCAATTACGCCTAATTGATCATTTCAGATCTACAAGGCATACATGATTGTAAATCATATTCTACACAGTCAACACTTTAAATTTATATTCCATAATGGACCTTCAGGAGAGAACCGTTTGCACCTCGGGGCATAAAATCCCACAAATAATTTATTGACTGTCAGCAGATTCTCTTGGGTTAGGATGAGAGATTAAATGAACAGAAAAAGTGAGAAAATGCTTTTTCATCACGTCCATGTAACTAGCAAACAGAAAAAAACACTTCACATATTGCAAAGCAGAACAAAAAGCTTTTTTCACTCTAGCAGGTGTGTTAGCTGAGATGAATGGGCAGCATGTTCCTGCATTGATCATCCCACAGCCATAAATGGCTTCTGCTGAGCAGACAGCGCAGAGGGGGTGGTCTGCCGTTACATCTGGATTATAGAAGGAAGAGCAAACAAAGCAATGCTGATGGACTTTGACTGACAAAATGAATTAGAGCCAATTATTGATACCCTCACGTGTTTCTAATGTGTAGTCATGTGCATTGGAGTTGAGGAGAATCTTTTCTTTATCGAAGGGCAACTTATTTCCAGCTGTCTCTCTACCATCCACAGTAATTGGAGGTATACGATAGCAGCCGGCCACAAAGGAGACGATTCAAATGCAGTTTGCTCTGAAAAGCCAGTGACTGTGAATATTGTTGCAAACAAAGAAGTTTGAACTTTTCTTTTCCAAATCATGCTTTGCAAACATGTTGCATTCATCCAGAAAAAAAATGTGGGAAATCGAGTGTCAATAATGCTGTTTATTCCATTTGAAAAACATAATTCATACATTATATTGATGTAACATTTATTTTCTTTTGTTTCTGACTATAATACTTTCACTCCGGCAGCCTGTTGTACCAGCCGTCTGGCAGGCTGGATGACAAAGACTGTTTTTAGCAAGGATGATATTGGAAAATACTGTCAAAACACAATCAAGACCTTTAGGACAAATATAGCAGAAGACCTGACATTGATTCAGATACTGCAGTTTTCATCTGCATTTAGAGGATCCTCAGTGACAGAAAGCTGCAAGATGTCCTCAAAGAAGAAAATGATTTGATGTTCTTAAAGAGTAGGAGGATGACTTGCAAGAAATGACAAGTCACCCAGCCTCAGATACACATAGAAAAGGGGGGGGAAATAAATAAACACAAAATCCAGAGAGTCTGCTGCACTCCTGCAGATGGGAGAATTATTGCATAGTATCTCGAGAGCGAACACGGGCAAAAACCCACTACACGATGGCATTTTGAGTTTTTTCTTTCTGCTGTGCCATTTAATGAGCTCCATTCTTCTCCTGGGCAGCACAAATAACAAGAACTGAGACCAGAACCATTCATAAAATTCTCGTATACTCTGGGACTGATACTTACAGTTTGGTAAGGGGGGGGGGGGGGGGGGGGGTGCCAAATTGCTTCAGGAGGTTAAACTGCTGCTCTTCAAGATCAGTTTGTCTGCAGTATTTTCCCTTGAAGCAGATCTGCTGTAGCCTAATTAGTCTGCCTAGTATCTTTTCCTGCTCTGGTCTAATTACAGAAACACATGGGATGAGAACAGCCTTTTCTCTGCATCCGGTGTGTCTCACAGTGAGCTGGACCAAAGCCAGGACCTATTAAACATGACCCCCCCCCCCCCCCAGCCCCCCCGCCCCCACCCCGCCACACCTTGATTTCTCCCGGAGTCCCGCTGTCTCTATCTCGTGGTTTGATCCAGTATTGCAGCAGGTAGCTTACTCTTTCATGTTAGATCTCATGGCAATATAACTCCAAAAGTGCTTTCTAGTCGTGCTCGGAAGGATGAAAAAAAAAAAAAATAAAAGTCTCAGAGATCCTGCGCTTCAGCCGGATGTGTCTCACTGCTCAGGGATGGAAAGCAAACATCAAATGTGCACTGTTCGGGTTGTTGTGGCGCAAATGTCTCGTCGTTTGGAGAGAAATAGGTTATAATACTTTGTGTCCTGGTCTTATGGAAATGGTCCGGTCAGATCCACTTTCACAGTGAATCAGTGCGCAGCAGGGACGCGTGCAGCAGGGAGGCTGTCAGTCCTCACCATCCCTCCCATTGGCTGCAGCAGGATGCTCGGCGTCTCTCCTGTTTCCTTGATCCTCAAATGCAGCTGGAGCCGACGCAGGTTTTGCCACGGAGCGGGAGAGGGAACCTTCACCTGTAGATATTTGACATTAACCGGTGTTTCACCGTCTCCGAAAAACCACAAGCCACTTCTGAAGTAAAGGCTGGGCGCATCGGATATTGCATCGCTGCACAGTCTCTGGAAATAACTTCATTATTCCAGTTTTTTTTTTTTTTTTTTTTGCGGGCGACTGTCGCCCTGTCCTCCGGTATAACGGGTATAGTGCAGGCTGTAGTGTATGGAGGGATGTTGGCATGGCTTGCACCAGGAGAACCAAAACTTTGGTGTCCACATGCGTGATCCTGAGCGGCATGACCAACATTGTTTGCCTGCTCTATGTCGGATGGGTAACTAATTACATCGCCAATATTTACATCAAAGTCCCGATGCCTTTACCGGAGAGAAAGTTAGAGGGTGACAAAAGAGGCGACACTCTCCGGATCATGCAGAGGCTGGATCGGCTGGAGAATGTGGTCAACCAGCACATACAAGGTAAAGCCTCTGGTAGAAAACTGCACTCTCTGCATTACTTTACATTATCTGTGCTCCAGCATGAGAAAGTTTCACTGTGTTTATACCTTTTACTTCAAAGTGTGAATTCACAGCGTGTGTGTGTGTGTGTGTGTGTGTGTGTGTGTGTGTGTGTGTGTGTGTGCGTGCCTGTGGTCTGGAGAGGGATAGAGCAGGAACTTCTTTTGTGTGTTAAAGATCAGGTTATTTGGAGGGTGTGATAGAGGACAAAACGTCCTCAGTACAGAAAGGCTGCAACCTAACACATCTGAGAATGACACCTCACATACAAGAGATTAATAATTAATTATAAGTAGGCTGCAATATAATAATATTATATTACATTTCTTCCTCAAACGGAAGAAAGCAGGTCAGATAAATTTAGGCTGAGAAGAATTTATATACAACATTTATGTCATGATTTACAGCGACAGACTCTGCCTCTCCTTCATTAGTCGGCTATACCAGTGCCTTTTGTTAAGGTTAATGCGAATGTTCAGGTTCTGCTGAAACCAGCTGCTCATTCTGTAGAAAAGTGCTCCTCATATCTTGTACTGCACTCCACCTGAAAATGTGGCGTGAAGCAGCATTATGCATCCTTACTGAGAGCCATAATCCAATAAAGTGCTCAAGATTCCATGCAGCAGTAAGAGTTTCATACCTCCCTCAGTAACTTCTTACCTCATCTGAATGAACTGGGATTATAAATGGAACTGTTAAAAAGAAATTCTCCGCACCTTGTTTAGCCCACATCATTCGACTTGAACTTGCTCTTTTACTTTTAGGAATGTCTGGAATCCCTTTCTTCTCAAATTCCTTCAAGCCTTTTCCTCCACTCCTGGTGTACAGTTTCTTTACGCTTGATCACACACAGTTAATTTGATTCCACTCTTGTGTCTTTAGAGGAGCTATTCTTGTCATCACATGAGGGCTCATTTTGGGCAGGTCCCAAAATGGCACAGAGCTGGTGCAAAAAAAAAAAAAAGAATTGAAATGCAGACAGAAATCTATGCATGCTTCTTTTTGAGCAATAAGGCTCTGTGCTGAGCTGGGTTAAAAATTCCTCCAGGAGGCAGGTCTCTATTTCACCTTGGTGCCCATAGGCATCTATGGGGAGGAACTTTATATTTGTCAGCGTGGTCAGGGAACATTTCTACAGGGATTTTTCCACTTTAGCGAAACTAAAACTAAAAAAAGACACTTTCAATTTATAGCTTATACGTTGAATAGCTTGTTTTGTCCATGGTCTCTAGAATCTGTAGGCTAACGTGTGTGTTTTTGGCGGTTTTAAGGAATAGTTCCACATTTTGGGAAATACACTTACAGTGGGGTCCAAAAGTCTTAAAAACAACTCAAACATTTGGACCCCACTGCATTTGTTTCCTTGCTCTAAGTTAGACGAGAAGATCGAAAACAGGGGTAAACAGCTAGCCTGGCTCTGTCTGAAGTTATGGCACCTGCCCAGAAACGGTTCCACACACAACCCTAGCTTCATATTTGCCATAAACACATGACAGTGGCGTCAGTCTTCTCCTCTTAACTCTCCACCAGAAAGAGCATAAGCGTATTTCCCCCAAATGTTGAACTCTTCCTTTAAAAACTAACCGTGGCTCATTGTCTTTTTATGCCACTTTTAAAACTAGGACACTCATTCTGTAATTAGTTTTTAAAAAGTCCTGCATATCAAACATTTTCACCCATTCTCTCGTGAGCTCAAACACTGTCAGCCAGCATCATTAGCGGCTGCTTTGGGTGTTTGCACTCATTTCAGTTTACGAACCTGTTTCCAGGCCCCAGACGTGAACTGCAGGGACGTGACAGAGATCACATTAATACCAACAGTAAGACCCTGTGCGTGTCATTGTGGAGGTTTGGAGCGCAGCGTTGTTGTTGACAACAGAATCTGGTGGGGATAATGCCGCAGGAGATTGTTGATGCCGTATAAGTGCACATTGGCGACAATAAAAACTCTTGCAATAAAATGACCTGTCACTTTAAATACGGGCCACATTGTCTGGATTTCCCTGATAATTGCTCTGAATTTATTCGCTACAAATAAAAGCCCGTAATCTTGAGTCTGTGAGTGGCTGAAGGCATCAACAGTCAGCAAGCTTCAGGCAGAGCCAGAGATTCATTAGTGCACTTTTGACATCTCTAAAAATACATTTCCTTCCCATATAGTGTTGTAAGACAAGTGCAGAAATTGTAGGCTGTGTTGTGATTCTTGCATCCTCCAGTTCAGTACTGTCCTGGTCACACAGTCACGCACTCTACATGATGCACTTAGTTTTAGTGCTCCGGAGGCCAGTGTGAGCTCCCAGAGCAACACTGCATGTGAGAATGAAACATTTACTGCAGCTGAATCACTGTGGACAGTCGAGAGGGATGTCTCTGGTGTCATCTTCACACTCATGGAAATATTCCACTACTGTAACTGTGAGATGGAGTGAAGTGGCCTGTTACCAGGACAGAGCAACATGGCAACAGCACGTAAAGCGGCTGAAGTCTTTCTTGTATTAAGTACAGTCAGCCGAAGAGAATTTATTGGATAGTTGGACAGAGCAGGTTCACACATGCTCACCATGAGGGCTGTTTGTTACACTCACTGCTTTATGCTACCAAAAAAAAAAAAAAAAAAATCAGGGAGGAATTTAGCAGCTGCTTGTTATTGAACTAGAGACAGTCTGCAGAAGACTTTGGCAGGTTATACCTCAGTATATTTATGATGTGGTAGGAAAATAATAATTGGAGTACTTTATGTTTGTTTACTTGTTACTCTAATTCAATCATTTTTATGCTTTTGTGCAGCAAGGTTACTGTGCATATGTTTACATCCTTTTGAATATTTCTATTTCTTTACGGAGGTATACAGTATATAATCAGATTTCCACATATAGCTATGATTGTTTTTTGCTTTGCTATCAACAGTTTCTCCTGTTCACTGTGTGGCTGTTCGTTGACCTGGGTGAGCAGCTGCATACAATTACCCTTGCACGGATAAATAAGTTTAAGCAGTGTTCAATTAAACGAGTAGATGGTTTTATAATGTGTTGATCATGCTGTTGATTTTGTCTATGAAATGCTGGCACACACAATTTCTCAAAGCTCACGGTCATCTCTTCTAATTGTCATGTTTTTTGTCTAGAGATATTCAATTTGCTCTCACACATGACAAAGAAAAACATTATCAAAACAGATGATTCATTTTATTTCCATAGACTAATCCATTAAGTTAGTTAGTGATTTACTAATAATTGCAGCTTTTTGATTGAATTCAATTAAATACAGTCAATGCCTCAGTTGAATAGTTCGGGTTTAAAAGGTGATTTATTTTTTATGTTGACAAACTAAAACAATCAAAACTTTATGTGGATACTGATACTGTCGATGCAGAGTTTGTATTGTTAGAAAATCTGTAGTCTGAGCAAGCAGTGTCCGATATATGTACATGACGGTGTTTTAACAAAGGCCTGTTTTAATAGCATGGTGTTCGTGAAAAGGCAGCTTAGTTCATGGTTTGCTTTGACCTCTGAGGATGTGCATTACCAGCGTGTTGTCTGATTGAGGCCTGCGAGAGCTAGTCATTAACACAGCGCTGATCTAGCTGCAAATGATAGTGACAGTTCCCAAGATGGCTTCAAGCAAATCCACCCGTCAAGTCAATTGAGAAGCTCAAGTAAATCAGCGCTTCTGCTGATGCTCAGAGGACAGTTATATTTGGGTATTTATCTGATGTGATTTTCCAGAGTGACAATGAATGCAGCAGAATAAATGAATGATGGAGAGAAATGGGAGAGGGGTGGAAGCACGTGTATATATGGATGTGTGCTGGTGTTTGTGTGCATGCTTGTGCTTGCAGGTTATGGAATGCAGCTCAGGAAAATACAAGTTACACTCGTACATACAGTACTTCCAGCTTCTTTGTCCTCAGTCCTCTGGGAGGAAAAACTGACAAAATACTGTTTTCAGACAGTGTTAAAGGAACGCAGCCTTGTTTCTTACAGAATAAATAATCTTTTCTTAATGAAAAATAAAAAACCTATTTACTAAAGTTTTGAATGATAATATAACACTCTTTTAGATATAAAATGCATGAATAGGTGTCATAAAGGTATGAAAAAAGTATTAAATGCAGTACAAATTATCAAGGTGTAAGTGCATATTGATGCTGCTGCAGAAATTGGGGAACATTTCTCCTTTTAAAATGGGCTTAATTTGCAGAGACCTCACTTCCAGTGATGATTGTGCTGTTTCAATCTGTCGTGTAACTTCCTCTGCAAAAATAAATTCATTTGGCAACTGTGAGAGCTCGTTACCTCAGCAGGTAGGAGATTGCAACAAACCACAGAATTGCTGCTGCCATGGTGAAGGCAGCTTTTTTTTTTCTTACTTTCTTCTTATAGAGGCAGGTAGTAGATTTATTTATAGAAGGTGATGATGATGATTTTGTAGTATTTTGCGTATTTTAGGTGTAATAGATGATGACTGTTATGTGTCGACAGGGAACAGTGGCAGAGGACTAGTGGTTCATGAAGTGAGTGGCTAATCAAGGTGGATGAGGGGCAGGTGTGCTGGCAGGTGATGCTCAGGTGATGGCAGAAACAGCTGAGGGCGGTTGCTGGGTGGAGAGAGGCAGCGACCGGGCAGGTTACAGCTGAATGGAAAGAGGGATGGGCGGAAAAGTGCAAAAGTATGTTGAGATGAAGATTTCGCTGTGACAATTAGAAGACATTCTTTGGATATAGTTGACTAATACACAATATTTAGTTATGAACTACTGTCAAGTAATCATTTCCTACATATACATTTCATTAGGTACACCTGTAAAATCGAATTAAATCCAATACAACAGCTCAGCCATAAATTCTACTTTTACACAGATAATAATGCTCAGTCTTAATTAACACTGTGAGAAAGGTATTAATTTAACTATATGTTTATTATTGAGCTTTCCGTTTGTTTGTCCCACTCAATTTCCAAACATGAGGGGAGGGCAGAATATTAGAAACACATTTCAGTATAATGCAGTACAGTAAAACACCACCAGGATCTATGACCTCAGTTATAAAACACGTAGTTGAATTAAGATATCTAATGTTTTCTCACATTTTCTATAAAAAAAAAGAATATGGAGCATAGCTGTTGTCCTGCACTAGGTGTACCTATAATAAAGTGGCCATGAAATGTATAATTGGAATAAGTTTTCAAGGCAATGGGTACAACGTTGACCATGGTCACCATTTGAATTTAGTGTATTGTTATTTTAATGTGTAACTTATCCTGAGGGGAACATGAACATCATCATCCATCAAAGAGTGGTTGAGATATTTAAGTGTGGACCAAAGTGGTGGACCGACTGACAGGCGGACGTCGCTGTGTTGGAGCATGGCTTATATTCTTTCATTTATTTATTTATTTTCAAATGCAACATAAGCAAACATTTTTGAAAACAATCAAATGTGTTTATGATCGACCAAGTACTGGGCTAGGTATTTTACAGCTGGAAAATAATCTTGTTGGTAGACAAACTGAGTAATGCCAACATTTGTTCTAAATGACTGCAAACGTATCTTTGGCATTTCTGTGCTGCAGTTTAGCATGACATTTTGATTTATGTATGTCCATATGATAGCTCTGCCATTAATAATATATGCCGGCTGAGTTATCCGTCTGGCTTTACCTTTAAAAGATTATGTGATAAATAAAATATATGTTGAGGGAATATTTTTGTTTTGCTGTTCAGAAAGCAGCCAGGTAGGACACTGGGCACGCTGAGACAGACAAAAAGCTGCATACAAATTTGAATGCCTACCGTAGATTATAAATTGTTATGAATTCATCACTGTACACTGATCGTGCTTCTCAGGTCAGTGATTGTAACCAACATATAATTGGCTCCTGTTGAAACAGAGTGAAGAGAAGAGGCTTTACTGTTCTCCGCACTTGATACATATAAAATGAAAGTAACTGTGGTTTCTATAAAACCTTCTGCTGTACATTTATTGAAAGATTGATTATCTCCCAGCAGTTGCTGTTTGCACTGCCTGTCTGTAGGCAGGGCTGCAGCCGAGGTGAGAGAGACAGAGTCCGGGGTGAGGAGTGCGAATATAAAACAGGATATTCTGGGTGGTAATTCCAATAAATCGGGGAGTTATTGAAATATAGGGATATGAGTGCACTGGAGAATATTTGGTAATGAAAACAATTAATTATCCCGACTCCAGAGGGCAAAATCATCATGAAGAGAATAAATTAGATGTGTAGAAACCTCGTACAAGAGTGTCGATGCAAAGGTCGTCCCTTGACAATTTGTACTAAATAGATCAGTTCACTATTGCAAATGTTCTCAGTGTAGTTCTTGTCCCCTCTGATTTTCTGCAGCCTCAACAAAAATATGAAAACAACGCTTGTAAGTCAGATGGAAATCTAGTTTAGCTGTGGCTGTATGAGATTTACATTAGAGCTCAAGTTGACAGCAAGCCATTTATCTGATATACACTGATATACCGTGATGTATTGCTAAACGCTTCATTGCTTGGTCAAAGAAACACTGTACATATTTTCAGGGTGGATGTAGAGCTGTATTGAATTATTTTTGACCAGTAATAGAAAGTGTCTAAAACACAGAAACTCATGTACTATCAGCTTATCAAATACTGGTGACGGACTTCCTGTAGCAAATATAGGATGTCTGGAGTCCTCTCTCTTGCCTGGTTTGATCTGCAAAATAATGTAAAGAATCATATCTGTAGCGATAGCATGCCAAACGTTCAACTTTCCAACCTCGTCTCCTAAAAATGTCATTAAAATACTGCTATCAGCATAACAAAGAGGCATGTACATGTAACGTATCTGCACGTATCTTGCACTGCCACACAAAACCTGCAGTGCGATTTGATTTTATTCACAATAACCGGATCCTGGCAATTCAATAATCCACGTTTTTGTGGTTGTGTTTTCGCAACTGAAACTACCAAAAGTGGCAATCTTGAAGGTTTCGGTCCTGATTGATTTGGTGACACCTGCAGTCACTGGTGGCAACAGCAAATGCAGTTTAATACTGCAGGTCACAGATTTCAAACTATTATCGTTTTTATAAAGAAGTCAGGAAATAATTTGCCTTTTTCCATCATTTTGTGAGCAGCCGTGATCTGATTTTATGCTGCAGACAGCATGAGTCTGAGAGAACAGCAGGGCACAGTGAGAGGAGTTGGTTTCACAAACAGCTTTTTTTCCCCCCTTAGCCGTCAGGACTCACATTCCACTAACATGCATTGTGTGCTGTTGCCCATTGATGTACTTGTCTGATGTTGTCCATTCATGTTTTGCAGAAAATAACATACTGTACCAAAAACAAATTCCACTGGCCTTGGTCGTCTGGCTAATGAGCAATCTATATCTACACGCTGAGAAGTTGGAGGTGTGCAGCCTGTCGTCTGCAGCTCTTCATGTAACAGCTCACCGAGGCTGCTTTGTGTCATTCCATTATCCCGTGCAATATTTCAAACTGATTCACTGTCAGAAAATGTCGAAAATGACCGTTGTCTTGTTTTTTAGATGCATTTTTGATTAATGATAGATACAAACACTTTGCATTTCATTTGACTACTTCATAAAAAAAACAAAACTAATTTTTCAACCCTTCACTGAATTCAGTTTTATGCTTTTAATGTGAAGCTGCAGCAGTGATGTTCGGTTTGCGTTAGCAGAAACTTAACAACAGCATTTTTCTGGGAATGTCGCCACAGACACCCAGTTCATAATACGGCAAATATACAGTAGAAATATTGCAATACTTTCATCAGCCGGCCACAGAATCAATCACCGGCAATTGTTCGGCAATAGATAGTGATTAACAGACTTCTAGTTAAATGAAAATCTTCAAGATTGCCCATTTTAATAGGAGAGAAAGGCCAAGGTGTTTTGACTAATACTGAAGAAAAACAACCACAAGAGCAGAAGAAGGTTCAATAAATGAGCCCATCTTTTCCTTCTCCCTCCTTACAAAATCCATGAGTATGCAATTCTTGAAATAGCTAGATCTGCACCCGCCATCTCCGCTGGTCCCGCTATACTTCGTTCCGAACACAACAACATAGTAACGCGGCTCCACAAACCCTACATTTTTAATGTTGAAGAGCTGAATTTGTGTGTTTTCACATTCAGTAATAATTGTTCTACATGTCTGATTTTAGAGGCGTACTGCAGCCATCAACAGCTGGGGGAGTTCAAATTGTTATTACAGTGTTTTATCGACAACACTTCTCAAGCAAACAACATTAGAAAATGATTGCTACCAAAATACCCACCTGTTTGGAAACCCACTTGTGTGAGGTTATTATGAAAGTCAAATTCCCTGTGTGGGTTTCTCATAATAACATCATACTTTCTCATAATTCTGAGATTGAATATCATTATGAGAAAGTTTTGGTCTTATACTTAATATCTTAAACTCCGCTGTAACATCTTTACATATTTGAGAAACCTCATCTCCATCCTGCAAATTCGACAGTAAAGGCACCAGCACTAAGGACAAATCAAAGCGTTTTGTTGCTTCATGCATTTAAAATTTGTCAGCAGTTTTTTTTTTTCTCACTCCTCCTCTCTACTTTCTTTTTCATAATTAATGGCACTAAGTGAGGAAGTGTACTCTGGTTCAAACACACCCATGCCATTATGTACAAAATGGTTTCATCTGCTGATTAACAAATGTAGACTGTCATTTCCTCGTCCAGTAGAGTGTTGTAAGTTTCTCAGTTTGGACTTTTTCTTATGATCTAAACTGTCAGCGCACATTTTCAAACCCATGAGATAATACAGCAAAGGCAAAAAGTTATTTGCCCATTTCTGGCTGAGATAGATAATACTTCCAGCAGACATTAAAATTAAATTAAAAAAAATAAAATAAAATACATATATATATATTATATATATTTACAATAAAGAACTATTATTGAACTGAACAGATAATTCAGCACATTGATTCAAATCACTGCCAAGCAAATCACAATGAAATTCCCATAAGAGTCTAAAGTGGTAACAGAGCACAGCGTGTTATATCACCCATATGATCAATTATTTTTTGATTGATCAGTTCATAGTTTGGCTATAAAATTACATTATATTGTTAAAAATGGCTTTTACCATTTCCTTCATCCCTAAAAACCCTCAAAAGCAAATCCTGACATTTAAGAAGCTGGATGAAGGAAACATTTGGTTTTGTTAAAAATAAATGACTTAAACAATCACTTGAATACCAATGTAGTTGACAATTAATTTTCTGTTCAACTAACTGCCCAATCATTAAATCTCTGCACACAATCCTAAAATGAAAACTGATCTTTGCCGCTGTGCCGTGCTGCATTCACTGTCCCATGCAGTGTGCACCATGTCAGATTTATAATGTGCAGTTCATATATGCTGCCAGTACATAAAGTTTATCTGTTCAGCCCTTCACTAAATTCAATAAAGTTCTATTAACTAACCTCTTAAACCTGACTACATGAGTTGTGTTTGCAGAAACAACATTTTTCATGCATTAGATCGAAGCTGCATTTTTTCCACTCAGCAGATCCATTTGTCTATACGACGGTCAGTATTCAATTCATCTTTATTGAGTCAGCTGATACTGATGTGAGGTTATGACGGGGCAGGGTGGAGATAGCTCACAGCATGAGACTCGACAAGACTGAAGTGAATTACTGGTGCCTCGAAATGAAATTCATCAAAGCTAACTATAATTGAGATCTTCTATCAAAATGCATTTTCCCAACCTTCATTCATCATTAATCCGTCGCTAATATAGACACAACTGGAACTGTCGTCATCTGCTACAAAGCATTGTACTAATGAGCCACAGACCTTCCAAAAAAAACCCAAAAAAACATTAGGCATGGATGGTAAGGTTGCTGTTCACCCACTTTCACACCACAAACGTCTGAGCATACTTGAACGCACCGCCAATGTAAATTTTCATCTCCCCAGCTTATCACAGCTAAGCTGTGTTTGCTCAGGACAAGAATTACTTAGGGTCCTCCTGTGATTTGTAATAACTGCAGAGGTTGTCTGTCTTCATCATCCTGTGCAAATCTGTCGGCTTTGTAATCTGTAAAATAAAACATGAAGCTGTATTAAGTATTAAGCAGTGATTTTAACCCATAGAGAGTGCATATAGGCTATTGTATGTTTGATATTATATTTCATGCTCTACGTCACTAGTAATTATAGTCCTTATTATTTACCTTTATTAATTATTACTTTTTTCACTTTTTTTCTGGCAATTTGAAAATGCACATAAAAACATGTGGAGGGAAATGTTACAGAAATCCATGACTCTCTTGTCCACCACAGGCTTCCTCTTTAATACAACTGCACTTTTTACCTACTCCTCACAGGCCGACACGTTTTCTCTGCAAAATTTCTTCGAACAAATTACTTAAAACTTTTTAAATCCAATCAAAATGTATCACATCTCTTCCTGTTATTTGCACAATCCTCCACCAGAATACAGATGTAATAGAGACAGAAGCATCTTCCCTGCAGACAAGCATCAGTGTGCTTCAGATCACTAACTGCAAAAAGGTGTCACAAATTAGGTGCAAAAGGCTTAGTTCCCAGTTCCCAGCTAATTTTACCCCTTTTTTTAAATTGGGCTTTAGGAAGAATGTTCACAGAATTAAGTCAGATCTCTTATTTATATAAATGCTTGAATTGAATGTAATAGAAAAAACTTGATTTCATGTCTTACAAGATATTTTATATAGGTCTAAACATGTAGTCTTGTAGCATCATATGTCATAATATATCATGTACAATATGTGAAATATTTAAATATTATTCTATTTTGTGTCTATTGTCATACGAAATCACTATATAAACCCGTCTGCAAAAGATGATGTTGAGCTCAAGTGGAAAGTGAACTTGATAATTTGTTTTCAGCCGGGGTGAAATGTCTGAGTAAAGAATAAAAACTAAAAGGCAAGTTTAACTCAAGGTTTTACTGTTTTTAAGTTCAACAGTTCAGTGCTTCTCTTTCTAAACTGAATTATTAAAAAGAAAAGACTACTTTCAGGCAGTTTTCATGGACAAAATTTGCAGACAACAAAAGCGAATAGAAAAGATTTTTTTTATAATGAAATAAATGAGAGGAAATGAAATTAAAAATGTGAATGCATTTTTCCGTGACTAGTACAGCTAACTTATTTCACTGCCTATATATCACATGAATAAAAGTTGTAAAAAATACTGAGTCAGTTTGCTGGCATGAAGAAAAGGTGACACTTCGTGAAACTATCATAGTGAGAAGATTTCCTCCGCTACATTTCTGCCACTTTGTCTGACATCCTGTCCTAAAGTCCATATGAAAGCATCCAAAGTGCGATCCACCTGTGCCCCTGAAGATTTTATGAAAACTTACGATCATGTTCGTGAAATGAAGAGGTTGTAAAAGTGTTTCATTCCCTTGTTCTCAAACCTTTCAACCTTTTCCACCCATCACCGTACAGCTTATGGCTCCGTACAGTGACTGTCGAAGAGCGCCTTAGTATCCGGTAAATGTGAGAAGTATCTACATGACTCAGCCGTCCTCTACTGTGTCGGACACATGTCGCCTCGTGTTCATGACTAACTGTAAGTGATGCTGCGAGGACTCGTCACCTGTGACCAAACTGCTTGCCCTGGCGTATAGACGTGTAATTTAGAGTTTAATTTAAAGTGAACTGCAACAAATTTAGAATTGACTTATGTATAGTAAACTGAATGTCTTTGGATTCTTTTTTACTGTTTGCACTTGTGCTGGGCATTTTAAACAATTCTCTGATATTTTAAAGACCTAACAATTGATTTATAAATCGACTGTCATTATGTCATTATGTTGGCCAGATTTACTGTTGATAAAAACAATAGCTAGTTGCAACCTCAGAGTAACTGTTTCCACCAGATTATTTCTGTAGGTGTAAAATATTTACCTACGAAGGCACCAAGACAACTTCGCCCCCGGCTATTGGTTATCTGGTTTCAACACAGAAACCAGATGAAATTCTCACTGGCTTGGAAAGCTGGGGGAGGGCATCTTGTTATGGGGGAGCTAGAGAAATGGCGGCATTAAGTGACTTATATTTTCACAGCTTTTATTATACACCTTCGAGTTTATAAAAAAACTAAATCAAAAGTCATTGTCACGATATGTGAGCTTTAGATAAAAAAAAAGACTACTCCAATATAACAGAAAGATACAGAAGAGGAAAAGAAAAGTAATGGTGACTCACACTACTATTTGTACTGTTTCTGAATCCCCCGCTGCTTTAAATTAACAATACCATGAGCACACAAATGGTTTTGGTCGCATTATGGAACAGTTGATGCCTAAAGCTCTGCACTAGCATCCCCCGACTGTCTGTGCCTCTTCCTGGTAAAAGTGCAAGCCATCAAATATTCACAAATGCCTCTAGAATGCAAATGCTTAGCATAAAAATAGATCCAATCCATTTTAAGGAGGTGATTCGGTGCAGAAATGAAGTCATTACACTCCCCCCCCAAAGATAATACTCAGAACTTGGTCTGTATTTGCATGGGGATGTCTCAGCTGAATTATACACTGAGGAGAACAACAGTTGGTGCTTTGCAGCCCCAGAAATGATTTCTTTACAACACTTTCGGTTACCGTCCGTAGTCCTCTGAAGGAGGTGCATTTGTCGTTGTCAGAAATGTTGAGTGCAAGGTGTGTACACTGTGTACACAGTGTACGCCGCAACATGTGGTCAGACTTGCCTCTTGTGTGTTAGTCACTCTGTCTAGAAAATGCGGAATAAGATGATTCAGCTTTTAATTTTTAATTGACAAATCTGTGAAAATGACAAACCTCGATCTTGACTTGTAAGATCACAGAGTCTTGATATTGCTTTGATGTTGATATTGGAACTAAAACTGTGCTTCTCTTCCCAACTTGTTCGTAAGATTGCACTCTAAAAGCTTTTGGAAAGGTTTTGGATCTTCTGACAAAACATGATAGGGGGATGTAGCCATCAGGCAGCGCTTTGTCAGCTTGGTACAGAGGCCAGTGGCTGCCATCAGCAACCAGCCAGCAGCCAGTCCGCCTGGCCTGAGGTGCAAACCCACACTGCGCAAAAAAATCCCCTGTCATGTGCTTTTGTGGGGCATCTGCTCTGTGGTGATAAGGGTTGGGCTGTTTCACTTTTTGCAACACAGCGCAGAGTTTTGGAGCTAATTATTTATCTCTTTGTATTGTTGTCGGAATTAATGTTAGATAAAACTCTCTCTCAAACTATACGTTCTGTGGCGGAGTCATGATTCGTGATAGTGAGTACACAGCAGGATGTTAAGAAAAATGTGATGTGCAGTATTTAAGAGCACATCTGCTACACTCTGATTACAGAACTGAAACACAGAGCAACTAAACTCTCATATTTCTGTGCTCAGAGCGCTCTTTGCCAGAGCATCTGAATCAGCAGCCTCAGGTTCAACACATTGAGGACTCACTGGGCTTGTCAGCGATCGCTGTGGCTCCACAGGCTGAAATGCTGCTTGGTGCCTCCTGGACAGAACATTAACTGTTGGTTGGTGGGTTGATTTCAGGTGGTGCGCTGAGGCACCTCGCGCCTCGCCTCAAGCTGCAGAACATTCTTTTCTGTATTCTGTATACAATAGAGGCATCATGTTCTCTTTGTGTATTTGATAATGATGCTAATGTTGTAACAAAAATAATCAGTATGTATATATATATATATATACAGATATATAATATATATATATATATATATATATATAGGCCTATCCTTAGTGGTCTGACTTGTGTTCTTGTTTGGTTAAAACTGTAAGTCTCGGGGAGGGCTTTGTGCACAAATGCTCACTGTAGATGAATGTTTCTGGTACTGCCCAACAGTATGCTCATGGTAATTTGATTGATGCAATAAAAAATAGTTCTTAATCACTTCAACTCAACAGCCACACAGGCAGTTAACCAGCAGGGGGGCTGGTGTTGTTAGTCACTGCTTACTTCCATCTGTGATTTGAGCACTCCCTTCACTGAGTAACGTACAGAGTGCTGAGAGTGAGCTAGCTAGACCTCTACTTTGTGTAATGTGGGATGAACACAGCGCTGTGTCTGTGAGAGCCACAGATAGCTGAGTAGGCGTTGAAATCACATGAACAAAAAAAAACAACCTCTAGCTGCACTATCATATAGTTTCTATTTTCTTACAAAAAAATGAATTCAAATTTCACTTTAACATATTCCTCTCCCAAATGAGATAAGCTGTTTTACACATTCAATAACTGTTGTAGCAAGTCTGGTGTTTCACATAGTTTGTTTATCACTGACAGCCTTTTTTTTTTTTTTTTACGTTTTCTACCAGAGGCATGATAAGCCTCATTACTGGCCTTTAGCTTGTTTCTTCACCCTGAACGGGTGATGTGAAAGGTGCAACACATTTAGCCAGCTGGTCTTGCAAATGGAGACAGCCTGAGGCTATTTTTCTCCATTTCCTCATGAATGAGCACGCCAGTTCATTCTTGCATCTGGACTGCGAGGTTTTATATGACTGAGGTTAATGACACCTATGATAATAAAATGCGTCTCATTTTTTGTCAAAGTCGATTTTAATTTCCATTTAATTTTCCAAGTCTTTATTTTTCTTTTTTTTTGTGTGGTTTACTACGCGTTTTATCGATTGTATTCTTCAGGTGGATTTTGGATTACAAACAACTCTTGCAATATTATTTGTATTTTAGTCATTAACGTGATAGTCAATAAAATGAAAAAACAAACACACAAGAGAGCAGTTGAATTCCTGTAACAATCACTTTGTCCTCTATGTTTTATAGTAAGTGCGGAGTTTCTCAGGCTTTTGCATCTTGTACTTTATGTTGTGTTTTTCAACCTCTGTTGAAATGAGCATCAAATGAGCAATGCATGGTTGTACAGTGATATCCATCAATATTTATCATAGTTTGAAATGTTGGATTCTGTTTGCGAACCTTCAGTCTGTGATTTCTAGAGCTCTTCATTTACAACACGCCATGTTTACTTCTACATGAAAGCAATAAACCAGAGGGAATGAGAGAAAACATTTAGATGAAGTAAAAACCTCAAAGGGCTCATTAAAAAATCTCTCTAAGAAAGGCAAGGGCAAACAACAAATAAGGACATTGAAAACCAATTGTAGCAGATGTCAACACGGCAAAACATGTTTGTTTTGTCTCCGTAAGATGTCAAACTTAATGTAATGTAAGCTGACCTCAAAGCTGCCTTTTAAAGCGATTCTTATCTCTTATCAGATCAGTGTCGTTGGAAACGGTCGACAAAGACGTGAAAGATAAGATAACGATAAGATAATCATCAATGTATTGACGTTGTTGAAAATATCAAGGAGCATCATGTTTCGCACGGAGTCTACAGGTTTTCATCTGAAACAAAGACAGCACTATTTGATTTGGAAATGATATGACCGATAAAGTCTTTGTGTGAGTAAATTAGAGCGGAACAGAAAAATGAAATAAGAAAATACATAGGGAACATTTTTTTTGAATGTGTATTTCTTGAACTACTGCTTGAATTTTGTGGCTGCTGGGATTGACAGCAGCTTCATCACATTTCAAGCTGGTGTTATCCCTCCTCCACAGACGGCTGTACAGGTTGACCCACAGGTCATTTCTCCTCCTCTGAACAGAAATGGAGAAATCTTGATTGATATCATTGTCCAGGCCTTCAGCTAACTTGCAGATGTTGAGGATGGATAGTCGGTTACCAAACCTCAAGAGCTTAATCTTTTTTTTTTTTTTTTTTTTTTTTTTTTTCATGTAGCCTCTGTTCCATTTCCACTAGCTAGCTTTTGTCTCACTTTGTCTCGCACTCCGCTCTCTTGTCAGCGCTTCCAGCCACAATAATGTTGAAATAACCTCCACTGATTTTAAGCCACAACATTGACTCACATGCCTCGCATTTGTTTTTGTTACAGAAATGTCTTTCTCCAGCTTTTACTTCTCTCAGAAATGCACTTTGTCCTTGATGGTTTGTCTCAGCTGAAGTCCAGATTCTACCGCATAGAGTTCCAGTTTCATCCTTTGATGGAAGTGTTTTCTTAAAAGGAACGAGCAGTCCTACCTGATACCTGTGTCAGAGACAGCCGAAGAGCGGGAAAAGTGCAGCGGATTTAAAACAAGCAACACATTTTCCAAAACTAACTTCCACACTGGGATCAGTAAAATATCATCTTGCTTTAGTTTAGAAATCCATGTCAGTAACATTTTTATTTTTTACCCAAAACAATCACATATGTTTACTAGTTTACACAGGCAAAGTAACAATGCAATTATATACACTTGTTACTAAACCCTATTTACATGCAGCGGGTCAATAATCAGATATTTCCCTAACCTCCTTTCTTGATGTGGAAGCACAGCTCACTTATTTTACAGTAATACTCATAATGATACAAGATGTTGCCTCCTGAGTTGTATGGGTGTGCAACCCTGTCTCTGCAGACAGTATATCCATATACTGCTCATTTGTTCAATTACATTTTGTTTTGATAAAAAAAAAAAAAAAAAAAAGTAACCCAGGTGGCATTACATTTCTTTCCAAACATAGGCTAATTGTTGTTGCATTGTATGGAAATCTAATTTGTAGGAGACAGAGTTGGTGTGTGTGTCAGGAGGCTGATGCTGCAGTTAGATCAAGGCTCTGTAGCGGGAGCGCTCAGCTTTACCACAGTGTGAATGTGTCTGAATTACACAAATAGTCAACTGCTCAGTGGAGGAATCTAATTCTGGCGGATACTTTCAGTTTTAGTTGGACTTTTCATACAAAGCTTCATCCTGTCACACTGCTGTTAAACCTATACTTTCCCTTTTTTGAAGTCTTTGTCATACACGTGTACATTTAAAAACTCGTTCCGCCATGTTTCCTGTCTACGTGATGTTTCAGAAATCAGGTTATTGAAGTTTAAAAACAAAAGAAAATGTTTTTGAAGTGCAGGAAAACACACGGAGTTACAGCAGCTCAGCAGAAGGTCAGAGTCACAAAACAAAACCTCAGCACACATCTCCAGAGATGAGCAACTTTTTGCAATAGAGACCTGTTCTGGTTATTAAGTGACCTGTGCCTTATTTTCCTGAAAACTCCCCAACTGAAAAAATCAAGGAACTCTCCATGTGAATAATTGATACTCGCCCGGTACCAGCCATGAACAGGGGCCATGATCAAAAACAAAACATGAAATAAAATACTGGATGTCTGTATCCGCCATACAAATCCATGTAGACTTCATTAATATAGAGCAAAGACTTCTGTTTCTGTGCAGCGAGTATAAGAGAAAGACAAACTCTGCAGTGTTTTAAAGATCCTGTTAGTACTTGTCAGTGAAATATTAAACACAGCGTGTCAGAAACCTTCACACTTCTGAAGATCTTTTCCGATTTATTAAAAAAATCTCTTCATGGAGCGTTGCAGTTGGAGGTGAACATTACTGTACAGCTCAGCTGGAATTATTTTCATTGTTAGAAAGACATCAAAAAATCATTGTCAATCGTTGACAGACCTCGACTTACTTGATCTTTAAAGTTGGTGTTCATATCATGATCCTTTAAGAAACTATAATGAACAGACTGCAGAGTCTGTTTTAATTTTTCATTCATTCATTCAAGTTTTTCTTTGTTAAATCGTGTGGTTTAATCTAATGAATCTAATTGCCATTCTGGAGCAAAATTTAAATAAAATAAAATAAATTAAAAAAAAAAAAGGCAAAGAAACAAAAGATGTCCGTTCTATAACTTTCACTTTCTCTCTGCATCACATAAACACATGCAAACACAAACCTTTTGTCAGCTGTCTGTCAAACGGCCGGTCCAACACTTCCAGACTGAAATATCTCAACAACTATGGGATTGATTGCCATGAAACTTTGCACAAACAGTCATGGTCCCCAGGGGACTAAAATATTGATTTAGCATTGCACTCCTGTCAAACTGACAGTTTTATATCATAATCAGGACTGATGCATCAAAACCAGAGATAGAACCAGACCTCATTCCCCTGACGTTTCCTTTACTGCCACCAGCACAACAAATTTTTCACTTATCTTGACAAATATCTCAACAGCTTCTCAATGGACTGGGACAAAATGTTCTACAGACACTCACGGTTCCCAGATGATTCATCCTCATGACTTTGGCGATCATGAAGGTGATATTTATCCCCCACAGGATGAGTTACAAGTATAACTTACTTTTATACTTTATGAACACATGCCTGCAACACTAATGCCTTAGAGCTGCTGCTGTACTTTGTGTTTAGTGCTAATTATCAAATGTCAGCGTGCCAAACTAAGGTGGTAAACATTAACTAATACTAGAGTTCTTTAAGCTTAACTATTTGGATAGACAGTCAAGAAAACAATACAATTCAGTGGTCTACAAAATAAAAACCACAGTAAAAGCACTACAACACATTACATCTTCCTACATACACAGTAGTTCAAGGTTAGGGGTTTATTTGCAGCTTTTTGGCTACTGGTTTAACTAAAGCACTCATCCATTTTGTCAGCTGCACTCTGAGTTTAAACAAAGACCTGACTTGCTTTTTCTCTTTAGGTCATAGGGGACGCTGAAATATTTTAAGACCCCTTTTCCCAGTCTTCTCCTCATGTATTTTTCAGGACTTTCTTTTTGTTTTGTGTCTTTTTTTTTAACTGTTTAAAAATCTCCACAGTGATCACAATTCAAATGTTGTTCAAGTCAATTTCCATTTGTCTGTCCCCGTACAGAACAAAATGTTATCAGTTCCTCCCTAATTGAGCTGATTCTTACTCGTCAGGGTGTGCAAATCAGCAAATGGGTTTGATGGAAAATTAAAGGAAAAATAGGTCTTGCTTGAAAAATGCAAGGGGTTTATACTTGAAACATCATCGCCAGTATATAATTGATATTTGCTCAGAAAGATGGATGCCCTATGTGACAGATTAATGGCATTCTTCACCCTGTGTTTTTCCATGCCTTTTAAGTTTGCTCTCAGGTGAATGTTCTGAAATATTTCTGATTTATATCCTACCCTGATGAGTGCTTTTCTGAGGCTACACCCCAGACAACAGTTTATAAAGAAACCACCCCCCCCACCCCCCCACCCCATAAAGGACAAATGATGTTAAATGCAGGGCACAGATAAAACTTGCCAGATAAAAAGTAAAAAGATAGAGCAAAGATTTTTTTCTTTCACAGGCTGAGTGCTGAGGAAGTCAGATCTGATAGGGGGTTATAGAAAAGGCATTGCAGATGACTGGATTTAATGGAATGACAAATCCAGCTTTTCAAGTTGAACAGTGGGAATGAGAAATGCGGTGCAGGAGCAAAATGTCCAGAGCTTGATATCAAATAACGGCTGCGCTGTCTCATAAGATCTACTGTTGTTCAAAGGAAGGAAAATATTGCAGCGAGTTGCTAAGAAT
Source organism: Seriola dumerili (assembly GCF_002260705.1). Taxonomy (NCBI): domain Eukaryota; kingdom Metazoa; phylum Chordata; class Actinopteri; order Carangiformes; family Carangidae; genus Seriola; species Seriola dumerili. The sequence goes on from NW_019174929.1 coordinate 1,061,426, forward strand.
GTGTTGGTTTTAATGACATTGAATTTCTAGAGGAGAGTCCTGCTCCTATACAGGATGAAAAAGCACAAAGAAAGCTTTTGTTGCCTTCTGAGGGGCACGAGTGATTTCAGCGTTTTAATGAGGAGAAATGAACAAAAGCGGTAGAGATGACAAAGGCCACTGCAAGTAAACATGACCCTCCTCCTAAGTTCTGCCACTGCATATCCACTCTTGGGAATAAACAAAGAGACAGACAAAGCTACACACCCCTCTCTTCTTTCAAGAGGAAATTGTCAGTGTGACGTGCCAGCCACTGATGCATCCTAATGAGCGAATTTTCCCCTCCTCCAGAGCCAGTCACGGACTCCTGTACAGCATCTATACAGTAGTGGACACAGCTTCCCACCCAGTAAACAGACTAATTGGTTATTAGTTTTATTTACTGTCAGAAAAGAGAGGACTTCCAGTGAGCGAGGAGTAATATTTATACTGTAAACTGTAATTGTGCTGTATGTGCAAAGCTGGTCGCGGTCAGTGTGTAAGAGCGGCTGTGTTCTGCAAACACAAGCATCTTCTTCATAAGACACTTTACACCGCTAGATAGGTAGGGCTTGGGATGTCTACAGTGTTCTCATCTGTTTTGTTTTTTTAAGCTCTGTTGACAAGCTATTTTACAAGCTGGTCATCAGTTTATCAAACTTGCATTGATTGATTTCTTTTGGCCAATTAGGGGCATCACAACAAGATGTAAATACAGCATTGACATTCTGTCGTCTTATATCTTTTAAGTTGTTATGGACAGGCATATCAGTAAACACTTATCCAGGAAAAATATTAGCATTTATTTGGAGTCGTGTTTTCAAGCCACCCAATCAGAGCTAATTCAGTCTTCACTTTTGTTTTTGCTCTGCTTTGTTCTCCACCAACTCCTGACAGAAGTATATCCGTCAGTGTTCACCAGCTAGGCGCTTTGTGCGCAGGAAGCATAGAAGTGTGTTTTATCAAAGCTTTTTCACTGAAAACAGCCACCTGCTGATGAGAGCCAAAACAAAATAGTGAAGCTGTGGAACGTAAACCTGAAAAGACGGTGAAAGGCACTGTGCTCCACAAAGCTCAGAGGAACTGTAGAGTCAGGTGATAACGCTCTGCGGGTTTGTCACTGTAAGAAACACCTTTCACATTACACATTCTTTTGACCTACTTTTAATATAAAGACATTGAATAGTGCCGTCGTAAAGCTGGTAACAAAACAAATCTTGCCACAAGGACTGCTGTCATCTTATGAAACCAAAACTTACAAAGCCCCTGTGCGCCATTATCGATGCCCTGTATTTTAGTCTGTTTTCTTCGATGCTTTGCAGATTGCAGATCTTGGCACAACATGGAAGTAAATGACTTCATTTTGCGAAAAATCCCCAAAACAACACTCTACTGCCGTACAGTTATCAAAAACTTTTCCACCTGCAGAAAATTCCTGTGATGAAACCAGTTGTGTTTGTAATGAATCCTGCTGTGTTCATTAGCTGGCCGTTAAGGCACAAATTGCGAGCCAGTTAGTTGCCGTAAAAACTAAAAACCTTACAGTCGTGGTGGTTTTATAACTGAAGGACTGACTGACTCACATGTGGTCTGCATCATTCTGTTCTTCTGTGAAATAAGAACAGGAATATTTTCAGCTTACACAGATAGAAAGCTGTTATATAAATGTCTGTACATGGAGAGGACCTTGCACTGAGGGTGTATTCCACCTCAGTCTTTAGACTAGACTATGGACTAGCCAGAGGGTTGTTTCTTGGAGAACTAACCTCTTGTTATAAACGCAACAATGGCTGAAGCTCAGCGCCGCCACCACCCGCTCCTGGCAAGAACTCTTCCAGCCCACCAGCAATATTTCCTACTACCTGCTTCTGAAAAGGTAAAGGCATGAGCAGAACAAGCTTAGTCATAAAGAGATGAGAGCAAGACTCACCTCCTCTGTCACTGGAGAAGTAGAGCAGTTTTAGCTTAACAGTACTTCTGAACCGAACACACAGTTGAACCTGTCTCTTCACCCGCTCGCATGTCAAAGACAAAAGGCCCTCTTTGAACACAAGCTACACATTTAGACGTGTGTGTTTGAAAGAGGTTTGAAGGAGGCCGTCTACGTCAAGCTGTTGCTTAATGTAAGTTGTTGTATTTTTCTATTTATAACTCTTGCGTTCGCACTCTGAAGAGATGGCAACATGGTGAAGTCGAACTAGGGGGGAAATCTCTGAGCAGAACACAAGACAAACACATCTGAGCTGTGATGGATTCCAGGCAAACCCTCAGTCTTAGACTCTTAAATCTTCTCTCACAGCAGTGTATTAATTGTGGGGACATTTGCTGCTCTGACCAGAACACCAAACATGCTTGATGTTTACATTTATAGAAAGAACAAAGCCTCTTGAAGAAAGCGGAACACAAGACAAAAGTAAGAAACAACCGCTAATGGCTCCGGAGAGACACGTCAGAGACTCCTCAGGCCTCTCTGGCAGCAGGGGGGTTGATGTCATGCCATGACCGTTGTTTAATCTCTGGGTCTACATACAGAAGAATGGAATATTTTCAAAGAAGGGACAAAATCAGCAGCTTAGTCCTGTGTCACTGCTTGATAGACATAACTAGAAAAGGAACTATCATATGTGCCTTAGCACACGTGCACTCATGCTACAATGTCCTGAATTTATTACTGTTCTTAATGTTTGAATGTGTGTATTGGTATTCTTACTCCTGATAGGTTTGTTATCATTTATAGGTTGTGCCTTTGTTAAATTCATATGTTCATATTTCCATAACCAATAGAGATAAACAAGTGTTTGATCTCCTTAAAAAATTATTTAGGAATTTGTTTTAACAAAGTAACATCATTAAGCATGTGCCATGTGGCCTCTACTAGACATCGTACCAAGAGGGGGTGTAGGGATGCCACCAACCAAAAAATGGTGAATGTGTGTGGAAGCGTGCACTGTTGTCGAGACCGAACGTGAAAAGAAAAACGATCTGATTAAGCTGACAGCTGCTTTGATAGCAAGTTGTAGAAGTTGTGTCCTGAAATTTTGATGTGGATGATGAGATCTGTTTTATGCCAAAGTCTTCTCCTCCCCCTCAGTCGAGTCAGTATCAATATACAAAGAATATTTTGACTTCACCACAGCTTTGATGTTTCGGCTTCATACGCCGCTCTCATTATGTTGGATATAAAATGCCACAGTGACAGAGGATAAATTGCAAACCGTCTGCTTTAATTGAAGGGTATTTACAGACAGAGGAATCAGAAGAAGTACAGACTCATTTTTATCAAGGTCAAACAGGGATCCTCATCTGGCTTAGACAATATTCATTTATCACTTTTAGTTTGTAGTTAACTATCTATGATTTATATAAGCAGCTGACATTAATGTGGCAAAACAGAAATGAACTGTAATTTGGTTTAGTGAGTAGTATGGCAACATTCTGTAAACGATGTGACTGTCTACATTATCCCTTAAATTCATGTTTGTGACTCTGTCTGTATTTATTTATTTATTTTTATTTATTTATTTTTTTTAATTAGCTTTTTCCTCAACCATTTATACAGCAAATGTCGAAAACAGTTCTTTCAAACCTAAGTGGCTCCCAGTTTCCCAATAATCATCTATCTTGGAAGTTAAGAGGTACTTAAATTCCCACTCATGCTTCCTAAAGCGGCACTTTTATGCAGTAAACTGCATGTTTTTTTCCGCTACATCATAAATATAAGTCACTTTTCCTGTGTCTTCATCAAAAAAAAAAAAAAGATTTATATTTTATATTTGTTGGTTTCATGATGGTGCTCCAAAGTTTTTCATGAGTTCAATAGAAAACCATTCCGATATCTGTCTATGTAGACGGAAACCTTATTTCAGTTCAGCCAGTCAAATCTTGCATAATGTCATTGTTCTATCACAGGCGGAGCAGACGGTCGCACTGAACCACACAGAAGCAGCTACAAAAGAGCCACAGACAACAGCGCACATAAGCTTTTCTGCTAAACTCTTCTTCTTCTTATCCCCTGTCTTGTCCTGCACTGTAGCTTGTTGAACCAAACTGCACTGCACTGCTAACATCAGATATGTTGCTAATTAGCTGCTCAGCTGCGGCGCATTAAACAGCACGTAAATGTACCTGCAAATGTCACTCGGCCCGTTTAAGTGCTGCTGTTTTCTTTACTCTTCAAAACCACTAACAACGCACTGTCTTCTACAGAGCTACTCTGCTTCTCCTTCCCTGTGGTGAACATGCGCTCTGGCAGCCCGCCAGCTGCTGTCAATCATAGACACCAACACACAGAGCAGGAGCATATCTGATATTTCCCCAAACACCTTGTTTTCTTCCTTTTGATAATATAAAATAAAACAAAAAAATTTTAAAGTCTGTGGTACTGGAGATGATGCTTAATACACTCTTACATACTGTATCTCACATCTCTAAAAACCACTCAAATATATGTGGACAACACAAAACAATTTTGACACCTGACAATTGTTGAAAACACAACAGGAATAGAAGAGACTGAGTCATATGACTGAGTAAAATCCAAAAAATAAACGCAACTTGAATTTCTAAAGAGTCTTAAGACCTGAGGCCTGTGTTTTGAGGTTAGTGAGGATGTTCTGCCTTCAGCATCTGCAGCATCTGGTTCACACTGAAGATCTATTGACCGAGATTTTGCCTTTTTTTTGCCCCACACACACACACACACACATACACACACAATAGAGTTTAGGGTTTAGACAGGCAGGTAAAAAAAAAAAATCTGCCCTACAGCACTTTTATCAAAAGTCTACATCTGTACCACTGTGACTTAGTGTAGCACATGAAAGAGTTATCTCCAAGGTGTCAAAATTGATAATGATTTGCATCTGAAATTCAAAACATTTTCCTCTGCACTGGCAGGAGGGGATGAATAAACATAATTTGCTAAAAATCTTTGTGCATTCTGGGGCAGTTTCATCACTGTGAACTATTTTTTATGAGCTCCAATTTAATAATTTAAAATGGGCTGCTGTGCGTCTAAAAAGTTTCTGTAGGGCCTGGAGGGTTACTGTTCCTTTTCAGTGACTTCGTTGTCAAGTGTCTTAAGTTTGTTCTCTAGCAGTTTTTGTTTTTGCCTGTGTTTATGACAATGAGCGTGCGCATGTATGTGCATATCTTTTCTACTGGCTCTCTCCTCTGTGACTGCACACAGCTATAACTCAGTTGCCTTGCTGTGCACGCACTGGAAGCACACTTCGTGCTGCAATCCACACACGCCCAGAGTGCTGCTGGGAAGCTTAGGGAATACTTCCCCTGTCTACACACATACACATACGCACACATGCTGTTCGCACTACTTATTGCCTCAGGTACTTGGCTGTGCTTTACTTGAGTTAGCACCAAGGTTAGTTGACTGGATGTGCACTCAAGAGGAAACCATTCTCCAAACAGCAAGGTTACAGTAAGTCACATGACCTGCTTGATGAAAAACACATCATGTGACATACTGTAAAATGTTTCCGCTTCATGTGATTCATGTAAACGACTTCAACGATTGTACTAACATGTTTGTCAGACATCTATTGTTTGTATGTTGCCAAGGTTACCCTGTCCAAACAACACTAGCCTGACCTAACCGCTGCTTTAGGGATTCACTGCTGAGGGAACCGTCTCTGTGGGCTTAATTAATCACCGCCACATGAATGGACCTTCAGGCATACTTGCCAGGACTGAAAGACTTTCAGAACTTTCATCCTGTCCTTAGTCTAATCACAGTGTTGTCTTATGAAGAACTGAGACACTTTCCCTCTGCTTCACATCAGTGAGATTTTAACAGCTGTCTGTTGAATGTGAGGAGCTGAAGTTATTCCGCCTCAGGCTCGTAGCGTTCACTCTGCATTGTTCTCTCAGCTTGGATGTTGGTCGACTTTTTGATTTGTTAATGTTTCACAGATGAATGAACTGCGTGTGTACAATTGTTTTGTATTGTAAATGTGAGAGATTTTACTTTGGTATTTCTTAATTAGCCACCATAATTAACTGCAACTGTAGCTTTCATTACAGCTAAAATACAAACACTATTGTAGAGAATAAAGCATTTTGTTTTGGTAAAATCTCATTGGTATTGTACATTATTACCACTGAATACATTAGTATAGTAAATTTTTACACAGCTCCTCACCATTTAGAGCTAAAACACATGCAGGTATTCTAGCTAGCTGACAGCATCTAAAGAAAGTAGTAATTTTATATTGGCTTAACATTAAGCTTCATGTGTCATTAAAACTTAAAACGGAGCAGTTCAACATTTTTTAAAAGTATGCTTATTTGCTTTTTTGCAGTCAGTTAAGAAGATACCTTTCTGATGTCTGTCTGTTGAATATATATAGCTATAGCCCTCAGCCAGTTAGCTTGCCCGCAGCTAGTGAAGCAGCGAAGCCTGTAAAATGAACTTGTTATACAACTATTTCTATATAAATTAAACAAATGAGACATAATGTTTAAATTAAATTAGAAATGAATCACGTAAATTTATGTAAACATAAACATGTCCTCAGATGTGTAAGAAAGGCACTGCATCTTTGGATTTTACAGAATACAGATCCTGTAACTATCACATTCCAAAGAAACTTACTGCAGCCTGAGCTCCTGCCTTTAAGAGGCAGCTCTTTTTGTTTTGGTTCATAATGTAATCTCTTCACACCTGCCTTTGTGCTTTTGTCTTAGTCCTTACTTGGCTCTCTGCACAGTTTGTCACTCGTATGTTAAAACAATCTCCTCATGAATATTAACCTTTCCCAATCTGCTTAAAACACACTAATGCTCAGACACACACACACACACGCACCTCTTTGTCTTACTATATTCATGGGGACTCATCATTGATAGAATGCATTCCCTCTCCCCTTATCCTAACCTGACCCAGCACAGCTGAATGCCTAACCCCTAACGTAAACCTAATCCTTACCCTAACACCAAATCTCAATCTTCTAACAGCCTTTAAATGTGCATTTAAATATTTTGGGTCCAGCGTTTTCGTCCGGAACAAGGACCCTATAGGTATAGTGGGCTCCAGGGTTTCAACCCCCCAATCCCCCAAACACACACACAAATTTAACCTTGCCCTTTGCATATGGTTTCACCAAGGTCCCAGCTTTTTTCCTCCTCTCCTCACAATAATGCCGTAGGTGTTTGAGGATTCTGAGTTCATGCTAATGTCTCACTACAAGATTTGTCTTCGTTTATTAGCCTAAAGTGTTCATTCATCTTTATCCTGCTCCTGTTCTTAAACTTAAAAGACAACATGATTTAAAATGGCTTAGATAAATATGGCACAAAACCACTACATGACAAACAATAATATTAATATTATTCAAAGAATAAATGATTCTTGTCACTCTTCTCCTAGCTTGCATTTCATTTCAATCTAAACAAGAAAACAAAACTGTTTATTATGTCTGGTAGACTGTGAATTGTTCCTGATCCTCAGTCTGTCAGCAGCAACCTGAAATGTGAAGCTTTATAATGAAACTGGTCCATTTATTCTATTGTTGTATAGCTTCAATATGCTGCAGGGGACTGATGTCTTTGCTTTTAATGAAATTATTAAAAGACGATCCCAGAACCAATTTTCATTAGATTTAATTTCCTGCTGATTACGACATTTAATTGACAGTATGTCATTATTATCCATGACATGGAATTCAGTTTCACTCCAACCTTTTAAACTAGGTAAATTATTATGAAATATTATTTCCCCACCATTTTCTTCTCTTGTCATTTTATTCTCTGCAGGAGTATAGGTGTGATAAGGTCAAACTAGTTTCTCTAAATTATACTGAGGCAACCTATCACACAGCTCACAATGTTTTTCACCAATTTCAGTGCACATCAAATGACATTTTCTTTTCTTAGCTTCATTGGGTCACCAGCAACCTTTCACCCACACCCCTATGTTTTCCCAGTTCATAAATATCACTGTGCTGTTCAATAATGGTAAAGCTCATCTGACTGTGGCACATTGCATAATTTCCCAACAGGTACTATGAATCAACAAAATTGCTGTTAAGCAAAAAACCTGGGGAAGCTTTTGTGTGTTTATTTTGTTTTTTTTTAATGTAGAAAAAAAATAAGGTTACACTTTCATTTCAGAGCGAGACACTGTAATCATGCAAGTGCAGTTGAGAAACTTTCATATATACTCTTCATGATGATATCATTTCATTTTTTTTTTTTTTATCAGCTTTACCTACTGCATTTTTGGCATTTAAAGCGCAAGCCTGTGGGTAAAGCACCCTGACTATTAAGCACACTCAGAAGTTTGCCTCTAAAGTGCATTAAAACCTCCTGGAAGCAGGACAGAATTTTTAACAGACATTTTTTTATGGAGTCTGGACATGAACTGAGTCTATCAACAAGGACCACAAGTAGTAATAGACTGTTTTTCACGCTAAGCTTGTGTTAAATGTCTCTCTGCTCTCAGTGCTGTCAGTGTTGCTCAGCTATGCGATGAGTCAGGGCTGCTCTCATTTTGAGCCCTTTCAATACAAAAGGAGGTCTTGTGTGGGTTGAGAACACAAACAAAGAAAGCTACACTCTCTCCAAAAATGATCACACATTACCACTTGATTAATGATTACAGGAAGCTTGTGTGTTTTGGTCTAAAGATACCTTCAGGGAAATTAGTTTCGCTTTCCCCTCTGTTGGAGGTCAAAGAGCAAAGTCAGCTACAGAACAGTTCACCAGCTGCTGGTAGGGATTGAATCTTTTGTTCAAGGACATTATAGCTTCTCATCATGTGTACGAACTCCGGTGCTTCTGTTGAAGGACACAGAGTCAGTCTTTTTAAATCACAGGCCACCCTTCACCTGCTAACATATATTACAGCTCAAAGAAAACAGCATTTATCACTGTGATTATATTAGCGCTATCAATTTTCCACATTCCTTAAATGTCATCTTACGCACAACCTCACCGGTAGGTTGAGAGGCTGTGGCCTAGACAAATACTCATGCTATTTGTCTTCCTGTGCCTCCTAGAGACTCCAGGGAGAGGAGAGGACGGTCAGGCGGACACATCATTCTCTGATTCGTCGCTGTTCGCTCACTGGGGTCAGGAGCTCAGCCCGGAAAACCGGCGGGTGGCGTTAAAGATGTTCCAGTACTATGGATATAACGGCTACCTCAGTGATCGTCTCTCTCTAGACAGGCAAATACCAGACCTGAGGCCTGATGGGTAAGAGTGCAGGCAGAATGATGCTCAAACACTGTCATTTTTATATATGCTACTGGCATCCTACACTAGATGCTAGCTGTTGGTATAGTATCCTATGCTTTAAGCAGTTTGATTGTGTGTAAACTGATGTTTCTCCTCACTTGCTTCTCTTGGTGATTACATTTGCCCTGAAAAGGTGCAATACTACATAAAAATATCAAAACCAATGTGTGGTGCAGTGTAATCGTGGTATCAGTTAATATGTTTGTGTCTTCATGTAGGAGTGAGCAATTAATTCCTCTATCACAGTGCAGTGTATTTAATTTTATATTGTGATGTGATAATGAGTCTACAGCCACGCTAGAGGCACTGTGAGGCCATGCTTTGAGCTTAATGCTCACAATCACAATGCTAACATGCTGTTGTCAAGCAGATATCGCAGATCATCATGTCTGTACTGTGCCATGTAAATATTATATCATGGTCCATGTTTACCAGCCATGTTGTAACATTTAGTAAAAAAAATAATAATTAAGTGCAGCGGAGGCTGATTGACAGTTTGTAGGTATTTGGTCATAAAACAATGTATTTGACCAGTTGGAATTTTGCCCTGATGGTGGCGCTAGATGAACAAATGTCATGGTGGCTTTAGAGATATGTCAGTCTGGACTAAGTAGCTGACAGACTGACATCGCCATCCCTAACTTTTTTTTTTTTTAATCCTATATTAACAAATATCTGCAAATATGATCTAACACACCCAGAGATATTAAAGGGGTAGCCACCATGCTATAACCGGCGTGGTAAACTTACATTGTCTCAGTGCTGCAACTAAGTATAGCTACAAAGTTTTGAATTCATGCCCATTATAATTTCCCAGAGCCCGAGTTGCCGTCTTCAAATGAATTGTTTCATCTGACCAACAGTCAGAAGAAGTATGGAATTATGGCACTTGGGACAATTAACCAATTATCAAAATAATTTCCAGTTAGTTATATCGCAAACGATTGATTGACAGATCATCAGTGCTGCATCTACAGTGCTGTTCTGTTTATTTTTTTTAAGCTTTGAGGACCTGAAGAGGCAGTTGCTCCGCAGAAGAACACACTGTTGTTCCCTCTCAAACACTGAGTGCCTCTAATTGAAAAACCATTAAAGAAAAAGACTGTACTTCTGCCTACAGCATTCAGTGCAGATACCTGCTGTTGAGTTGATTATATCATGTAGACAGATGAAAACTCTATTACTTGACAGTAGGCTTGATCAAGGGGTGATTCTTATTGTACCAAAATGTCACACATCCCCATGGCTATCTGAAGCTGGCAGGAAAAAGGACATACTTTCCATTCACAGCATATAAAGTAATGGACATGTGCGTTTCCAAAGCCTTCTGCTGTTATTCATGCACTGTGGGCACTTTGATTAAGTCCTAAGTCCTTTACAGGGAATTGTTCAGACCTTGCTGGCTGGCTGTGACTCTGTGACTGGTTTTCAACACAGCTTATATGTTCACATCACCAAGGTTACAGCAGCGCACTGACATCCGTGGGAAAGTTTACACAGCTCAGAGATCTTCGGGGCATTTTCACCACTGCACATCACTAAACTCCCTTCAGACCATCTGTTCCCACTAATACAGGCTCTGTACACTCATCCAAAACTGTTCCAGGGGAAACATTAATCACACACATTTTGAATCCATGTTTTCCCCACACATCTCCCAAACAAAGTGCCTTAACCATGCTTTTCTGTAAATAAAACATGCTCCTGTCAGTAATTAACAGCGTGATATGGTAACAGCCATGTGATTGTGGTTATATTCCACAGGCAGGTAAGACACCACAATCACAGAGCAATTCAGTCTTCACGATTAAATTGAATTAAATGGTGATGTCAAAAAGATTATTATGGGGAGTTTGCAACAGATTTAGCCACCACCATCCACATACTGTTATTGAGGAAATAATTACATAATGCATAATGCATTTGTGTCATTCCACACAGAAAACATCAATTTCAAAAAACATTATCTGCAGCTTTATGGCCATGTTTTTACAGCTCGCTCTCTTATTTCTTAGAAACGAGCATCAGTCTTCTCTTGGGAGAAGAGGCCGGCCTCCTCATTCACAATGAAAATGTCAGGACACATTGTTTTAAAAGGGAAAGAAAGGACCTTGACTGACAGTCCTTAGCACACGGCCATTTATTTATTGCTCCAAAACCAATCCCTTTTATAACTGCATCACTATTGTAGTAGCAATCTGATCATTATATTTCCAAATATCTGCTGGCCATGAACTTGTGCCAGTGCCTACATTTATACCTTGATTCATGAAAATAGGGTCCTGATACAGTCTGCCAAGTAGCTGGGTTGGCATGAAATCTGACATTCCCCGGCTCTCCAGGAATCAATGTCAAATGTATCTGTTAATCCTTCAGACAAGATGTAGATCTAACCATTGCCTCACCAAGGATTTGTTATTTCTCCTCCACAGGTGCAGAAACATCACTTATCCTTTAAACCTTCCTCAAGTGAGCATTGTGTTCATTTTTGTGAACGAAGCCTTGTCTGTCATCCTGCGGTCCATTCACTCTGCCATCAACAGGACGCCCTCCCACCTTCTCAAAGAGATAATCCTGGTCGACGACAACAGCAATAACAGTGAGCAGCATCATTTTTAATACAGCAATTGACCGTTTGTTAAACTCCCCTCCCCAAACAATGTGCATTTGTAGCAAGGTAACTATAGGCTATTCAGGCCTATTCAAGCTTTGGGTTTCTTGACATGTTAAGTGTGCATGTGGCTTCAGCAAGAAAGATACTCTGCATTTAAAGGATTTGGCAGCAGTGGAAGTGTAAGGATAGATTTAACAACTTTCTGGGTTTTAACATCATCGGTTAATAATTTTTTAGAGAATCCAAGGGTCACCTATAGTATGTGACCTCAATATATGCAGAATCAGATCACAGACAGAGATTACTCTTAAAAGACAAAAGAAACCAATGTGAGAGTTTGACTTAGGTGGAGGAACTTTGAGGCTGTTGGCTCCTAGTCTCACCCTTTCTTAACGATGTCTTGTGATCATCATTCAGTTGCACACATTTCAAATGACTGGTCAGATGCTTATTGCCAATGTGGCTGACGTTTAAACTTGTTTTTTCAAACCAATTTTCATAAAGAAAAAAAATGGGGGAGGGGGGGGGGGTGATTTGTTGATAAAAGTCCTTCAAATGTTCATACAAACTGGCTTCAGCTGTTGCCAGCACTACACACCACACGCATGCCGGTGCTATAAATCCTCGGGTGCCGCCATAAACACAGTTCTTCTTCTGATGGTTTTTGGCATTTGGCAAACAGCTTTTTGGTGCATTAATGCAACCTTCATGTTCATTACTTGCAAATGGATTCATTCACCAGTTCAATGAACAGTGCTCATTTAGCACATTCATGCACAACCTTGATCACAGTGTTGCCACCTGTCACACTTCTAGCTCAGAATATCCACTGTCAAATACAGTGTCTCACGCTGACCAAAACTATGTAGAATATCGGCTCCTTTTCCTCTTTTACTAAATATCGGTGGCCCTCACACTATCTCCACATTGAGAGAGATTTTTCCTCACGGCAAACAGGTGAGCTGTTGCACACAAATTCCAAGTTTATGCAGTGAAACGGTTTAAGGAACCAAGCTGCTGTGTTCACAATGAGTCCAGCACTTTCAAACCTTTCAGCACATTTTTATGTTTATTTTATAATGTTTCCTCTGGAGAATGACTTTTTTTTCCTGGCATGTCAGCTGAGTTATTAAAGGTAGTTATCAATTTTGCTGCTTAAATGTAATAATATTTGCAGTAGTGTCATTGCTGGAAGCATAGAACTTGTCAAATCACTGAAGTAAATAAAAATAAGGCAACAGATAATAGGCCTAATAATGAAAAAACAGTTTATTGTACTCAGCTTATTAGTTACTCTGCTGTTGTTTTCTCAGTGCAGAAATATCTTTATATTTATGCATTGATAGGTATAGCTGTGGTTAATGAACCATAAATTCTATGCAAAAAAAAAAAAGTCTGCCCCTGGTAGTGTATTTGGATATACGCCTGTATTTTGGTTTGCTGTGTCATTGCCTTTTGGAACTTCACAGTGCTTCACAGTGGTGGAATCTTTTTTTTTTCCCTCAAATTCATTTGATGGGTCATCTCACCCAAATTACCAATAAATAAATAAACAGATACATTCAACTAGAAATGAAAATGTTGTCACTTTTCCCTCATGGTGTCTGGCCACTTAGATAGCTAGATTCAATTTGAGATATCTGTCTCTAAAATTCCACCAATACAATGGAGGTGAATGGAATTATTTGGTACTGCGTTAACATCTCTTTCCACAAACAGTGCCATTGTTACTCCACACAACACAGTGTCATCCATTTTCGCTGGAACTACTTTCTACTGCAAAAATAGTCCCTACAAAAACTGTCAATAATGAGTTCTGTGGAAACCAACCCACCAATACCCACCCACCCCCACCATCCTCACTGGACAAGGGCTTCCTTTCCTTATGAATCCCATTTTAACCCCTGACCAAAGTTTGAAAATAACTCATGGAGCTAATGTTAGTATTTCATTCCAGCTGGCTAGAAAATGAAGTCTGCTTTTTTCTACATCTGAAGTTAAGAACCCAATTTTAGTTATCGTTGTAAACTGTGCATCACATGTGCAACAGTTGGAATTCAAACAACCATTTCAGAAAGTACTTTTCAGCAGCTTTGTGCTAAAGGAGGCCTATAGTTTAAATATCACTGCTTTATGTGTGGAGAAATCGGTATCTGTGATATGTACTGCTCCTCTGATGGCCTCTAGACTCCTTTTAATGTTTTTAATTCGAGTCTGTGTTCACTGGATTGAACCGATAGATGAATAACACTAATTAGCTGCAGAGCCTGGATATTTGCCCCGAGGCAGATAACAATCCAGCAAGGTGATGAAGTGTTTGCAGATATCTTGTCTGCATTTGCAACCCTCATCCATACATCTGCATGCATTGGATGTTGCGTAAACAGTATTTGGTCGAAAAGATATCCAGTATATGCTGACAATGTGCAACTGCTGAGCTCTGTTCGTCCATTATTACAGAGACTGGCTGTGACTGATGTGTGAGAATACTAAAAGGTGACTTAAGTCTGCCATGCAAAGCACAATAAGTTGTCTTGAAGTAACCTGTGAAAAGTGGACCTTGTAATATACAGTGTAAGGCTTAACGACATTACAAAAGCAGAAAGCAGGCTATAAAACGGTAATGATACTGTGCCAAGGTCATTTATAGGCAATACACTTTTAAATGGGCTGTTCTGCTTGTAACAAGGACTGAGACAACCATTAGGGGCAATCAACATGGCAAATACTGGCACTGGGAAGAATATGTTTACCAAAGTCAATTATGCAAAGCATGTAGCATGGCCTGTAGCTTGCTGGAAGAGAATATAGATCACTGTGGTATTGTCTTGCTAACGTGTCTCAACATGTTGGTAAAAGAATGATCTATTATTGACCAGGAAGGTGAATATATCCAAAGTTATCCATTCATTAAAAAATGAAAAGGTGAAAACCCAAACGTTTGCTCCCACTCCTCCTAGCACAAGAGGATTATCACATCACATCTCATCTCATAAACATTCATATTTCATCACGTAATTGAGAACTCGGAGCAGTCGCCTTTAGCTCCCTCAGATACCCAAATCATGCACTGACATTTTGCTGGTGGCATTTCACCCTGTTTGCTTGAGCACTCTGTCACACTGCGTCTGATAGGCCTGGTGTTATCATTATCACCATGACTGTGAATCTTATCTGTGTTAAATGTCATTAGCCCGCTGACCCGTGATGCTGCTGAGATTGCTGAAGGGGTCATCGTCCACAGCTAACCTCCCAGGCATCCACAGCTTTACATTAGTCATCCGCCACTGTCACAGCTCACCTCCGTGAGGCATTAGCATGCAGGAGAATGTGTAGCCATCAAGGGAGAGAAGGGCAAATTGACCTAGCTGATTCTGCCTTAATTGGATAATGTCCCAAGCTGTGGCCCAAGAAAGGCTTGTCTGTGTAAGAGCGAGATTTTGAGAAGGGCTCACTTATTAGACAGGCTGTCAGAAGGCTTATGATTCAATACTTTAACTGAAATGATTAATACCAAGAAGTCTTGTATATGTGTGAGGGTGGACGATTTTGTGACGAGCAACTAATTTCAAGCAAAATGTGCTTTGTCTGTAAAAGAAATTAGTGGAAATTTCCATGACAATCTCTAATGGCCCACAATGACTTTTTCCATTTGCCTGTTTTATCCTTTAAAATGTATAAATATTTTCTAGTTTACTGACTTGACCAAGAAAAACACCAACTATTCCCATTTGAGAAGCTAAAACCAGTGAATTCTCTGCCATTTTTTCTTAAAATTAAAACAATCGGATATTAAAATATTGCTGATTGTTGTCGATCGACTAATCAATGAATCAACTTGTCTTTTCAACTCCAATTAAGCTCAAGACCTGTATATTCATGTTTAGCATTTACAGCAGATGACAAGTTATTACTGATCACTTGCTTCTCTTTGACACGTTCATCCAGCACCTCAGGTTTGCAAAGAAGTTGTAGCAACTGTTTAAAACCAGTTTGACATCCCGCAAGCAGTCTCTGCAGGTCTAGCCAACGAAAGCTGAATACACACAAAAGCTGGGACAATATCAGCACAAGCCAACAAAGCCGAGTTTACAGCACATACTGCCATAAAATAAAAGCAGTGCCCATTTGTACTGGAACTTCAGCGGCATGTGTTAAATGTTTTTAACAAACTGCCAATGGAGCCAGGGTTCGATATGAGCCTGTTGGAATTGTGGAGGACGAGCGAGTATCAGTTGGATATTTTAAACATGGATTTTCACAACCGCAGAGTTGTGTAGTCAGAAATTGCCAACTTGTGTAGTGCTAAGTACACAGCAACTGTGAGACCTGTATCCATGCCGATTTGCCATCTGCTGGGCCAGCAATAACGCCAGCGTGGTAATCAGTGGTGTTTAGTTTAAACACGCAGGAACAGAACATAGAGTATTTGGCACATAGACCAACAAGCTCTGTTCAGACATACAGTAACACAGAGTGATGGAGCGGCAACAGGTCGTAGATGAAAGGACACAGTTTATCCCATTCATTAATCAGATATCCTTTGCCTGGTTATACGCAGAGCTACATATGTATGTCACTGTCACAATTAAATTCTGTGCACACTTAGAGAAAAGCTAAAGCCTTATAAGACTATAAGAGAGTGTTGTTGTGAATTAGAAAAACAGTATCCATATTCAGGTAGTTATACACATTTTTATTCCATGTTATTTTGTCATATTGCACTGAGGATAGTATAGAGGTGAGCTAAATGCTAAATGGCATGTTCACCATTTCGTTGCTCACCATCAGCTTTGCTCTTTATCTTCTGAGACAGACCTTTACTTGTTACATTTAGAATATGTTCCTGCATAACTGCACAGTGATGTGAGAAACCTGTTCGCATCTTGTTCTAGTCCAACTCCATCCCAGAGCCCATTGCTTTCCAGCTGAGCTTCAGCAGGATATCGGTCCTGAAAGATTGATGACTGTTGGCCATCAGCCATTCCTGGTGTAATGAACTGTGCTTTATTATGATTTGTTATGAGGCATAGCACTTCATCTTTCTTGTTTTCAATTCACTCGCACCTCAGAATGTCTTAATTATTAATAGATTAGGAATTATTATAGACAGAGTAATCTGGTGGAACGTCATGAGCAGCTGCTTGCATGAGTAACTACAGTAGCTTTTCTCTCCGCAAACCTGAATCAGTAAAACTGAGTGTTTCTTAGCCGTGGCCTTCCTGGTCCAGAGTCCCTCTGCTTGAAGTTCTGAATATCTAATCAAGGGCAGGTTTACACCTGGGATGTTAACCGATTGCAATCAACAAAGAAGGACAGAAAACCAATCACTGCTCGTCTGAGTGGGATGCTATAATACTAAACATACATGTAGAGTACCATAGAGGTTCATGTTCAATATAGTGCATATAGTGTGAGTATTATTCTTCTCAGGACTTGTTAATAGCAGCAGTTCATAATTTGAAATGACCAGCAGCTCCAATGGTACTGTATTTCTGACTGTGATATATTTTTACGAAATAATTGTATTTGTAATATTTGTATTTACTGACTCATGATGTCAGTTCTTGCCCAGGTACAGTTAAGACAAACTGAGGTAAGCGATGTCAGTATAATTGTGGCCACTGGTAGTGCTATGAAGCAATATTTTTACAAGTGGATCTCTATTTTGTTTGTACAGTGCACATGTATGAGGACATGCTGGCAACAACAGACATCACAGTCCTACAGTGGGTTGACAGGAAACCAGCAAAAACAATGTGTAACGGGTAAAAAATATGCTAATATTAAGTCATGAGCTGAATGAACTGAATGCAGATGGGCAGCGGCTGAAATAAATGAAAAAAACAAACAAACAAAAAATAGTAATGAAAATAAGAACACAATTTTTAAAAAGATCTAAATCAGCGTAACTTCTATCAAGCCATCTTGATTTTTTTCTTTTTAGTGTGAATGCCTATGGCAACCTTTCACCCTCAATTCATCATCAGCCCAGAGCTGTGAAGCTGTCCTCGACATGAAAAATCATAATCCTAATCATTCAATACTCATAATGGCCAAATACTATTTAGATTTTTAATTAAACTGGTACATTGTTATTTTCTTATATTCAAGAAAAACAACACACACTATACTTGCAATGTTGAAATTTAACTTTTTTATTTTATACATACAGTACAGTCTGTCTTCTCTTGCAATACTGTTGCTTGCATACTTGTAAATAACTAGACCTACCGCCTTGTAGTTGTATGCCTGCGCCAACCAGTCAAGTTGCATTTTACATCCATGACAGATATGTAGTGAAGACTTTGAAGGAATTTAAAAAAGGCATTGCGTTTGCAGAACATTATGATGTCACAGTGAAGTTGACCTTTGGTTTCAAGTTTAAGTTTATTTGTCATATGTAGGTTTACACAAGGTTTTACCATTTGAATATAAAATGTCATCACTTCATAATTTTATCCTATTAGAGATTTTTGGGAAATTTTGTAATCAGTATATTAATTTTTGAGTTATGGCCAAAAATGGAATTTGTGAGGTCACAGTGACCTTGAACTTTGACCTTTGACTACCAAATTTTCATCAGTTCATCCTTGAGTCCAAGTAAATGTTTGCACCATGTTTATAGAAATTGCCTCAAGTTAATGAGATATCACGTTGAACCTTTGAATAAACAATACCTTATTAAAGATATGGAAATTCTTATATTAAATTCTTGTATTTTATATTAGAATTCACTGGTGTAGAGGCATGAATTGATCTGCTATGAGATGTGTTCACCAACAGGTGCCAACTTTAGCTACTTTTCTAACAGTACTCTTTTTCCAGTGTTGATGGATTGGAAAATCTAACTTTTCTTGACTTTATAAAATGCCGCACCCTGCCTCTAAAGAAGCCAGGCGAAGCATGATTTCACGGCGACTGATTTCTGTCTGTTTGCAACTGCTCCCCATTCCCCTTAAAACTCAAAAGGTACCACCAGTAAAAAGTAAAATAGTGAGAACACAGCCTCGGGTAATTTATGATGAAACACTGTGCTGATAAAAGTTAATTTTTTTTTTCAAGCTTTATTCTGTTGATAATAAAGTATAAAGTTGTGAAATGGTGGTTTTGCTTACTCCCTGGCTCCTGCTGTCACTTGACAGTAAACTCAAAAGCATGGCCTTACAAGGACAAGGTATTTTTCACTTGCCTTGAAATTTTTATACTTGAACCACATGGGAAACCTTTAATATTCTACCATAATTTATGTATTTTTTAGAAAATTTGCAGAATTATTGCTAACACTTATAACTTGTAGGGCAGACTATAGCACTGACTCTTTTGTCCTGCAGGGTATCTCACCATACAGTATATATCTCAGGTAATAATGGAGGTAAACAATGAAGCCAAACATTAAACTAGACGGATGTCCTCCATCTCCTCCCCTCGTGATTTGAAAAGCATTGCAGGCTGAGTCTTCTATATTGCAATATCCCGTTATGACTGGTAAGCCCCATGGAGGTCTGCAGTGCTGGCTCAAGCTGCTGCCTCTTTGGTCCAGTGATCAAAGCAGTGAAGCGCAAGTATTTTTGGACCAATAAAATACTGCCCAGTGAAGGAGGACATGACAACATCTTGTGGGTGGAAGTTTGTTCACAAGCTTACTCACCTATCTCAAACGGGATCTTCAAACACTGCTCAGATATTAATGTAAAATTCCTGTGTCTGTGTGCTTTGCAGATGAGCTGAAGGAGAAGCTGCAGGATTTTGTGTCTGAAACCAACAGCCAGCGTCCAGGGTTCATTAAGATGGTGCGGCATGCCAAGCAGGAGGGTCTGATCCGGTCCAGAGTGAGTGGGTGGAGGGCTGCCACTGCCCCAGTTGTTGCCCTGTTTGATGCCCACGTCGAGTTCAGCGTCGGCTGGTGAGTCACACACAACATGTGCTGCATGAGGTTAGCACAGCTCAACACAAGAGCGCTGGTTCTTGAGTCATATCACCCTGTGTGGGTTTACTGAAAATAATTTAAAAACAAAGACAGCAGATTGGCTCGTTTTCTAGAGACAGTATTTTGTATCTATTAAAAAACCTTTCATACGATGTACGTATAGAATACGCTCTGTGCACAACAATCACTAATCTGCCATGGTACTCTAAACTAATGTGATTTTATACCCTTATTGTCCAAATGCCTAACTTCAAATGATCAAGACATGAACGTGTTAAATCAATAGCTCTGCATTTTCCAAAATACCTTTTCACTTTCTAAAGAAAGACTAGATGAGAACAACAATGCCACTCTCATGTCTGTTCATATGTCTGTTAAATAAAAGGCTAGCAAGCAGCCAGTTAGCTTAGCTTAGCACAGAGACTGGAAACGCAAGGAAACGGCTAGCTTGGCTCGGTCTGAAGATAATAAAATGTGCCTACACTTTGTTTTTTACTGTTCAAGGAAACAAGACAGCACTCATTAATTAGTAAGCTTTCTTCTCAGCCTACTCTCAATAAGAAAGAAAATGAGCTTATACTTATTATTATACTAAATCTTTACATGATATTATTTTGAATTAATACGCTTGAAGTCATACATATAGAGCATGAAGAGCTTTGATCCCTTTTGCGGATATTCAGCAGTAAAGGGGAAGACCAGCACATTGAATTGCCTTGTGAATGTATTGTGTAGTTTTTCCTAATATTTTGAATAAAACAAAAAAAAAAAACTTTCAGTTTATCTGATGGGAAAAAATGCTCTGTCAGACTATAATAAATTAAACTGAATCATCTCTTGAAATTGTTTTTTAAAAGGGGCCCTTACATGACAGACATGATCACCAAGCTAATGGAGGAAGTCTGTCAAAACAAACAGTCACAGTAAAATTACTTCCTCTCTCCATATTTGAAGGGCTGAACCCATTCTGCAGAGAATTAAAGAAGACAGAACCCGCATCATCTCCCCATCATTTGACAACATCAAGTACGACACGTTTGAGATTGAAGAGTATCCGCTGTCTGCCCAGGGCTTTGACTGGGAGCTGTGGTGTCGCTACCTCAACCCACCCAAGTCCTGGTGGCACAAGGGCAACAAGAGTGCACCAATCCAGTAAGTGAACACCACAGTGTCTTTATAGCCTTATTCAAATATGATATGATTAATATAATATATGTATATACATATTATCTGAAGTTAAGTAGATGAATATCAACTCTACAAAAAGGGTCATTTATGCAGTATTCATGACAAAATTATATGTTATACAGGGTCACATTTCTCTTCTCCTTGCTGCTGTTTCTATAGCAACTGAGCCAAGCTAACATTACCTGTGCAGACAACAGCAACAGACCAATAAAACTGATCTCCATCATCTTCAATCCCCCAGGAGCCCAGCCCTGATTGGCTGCTTCGTGGTGGATAGGCTGTACTTTGAGGAGATTGGGCTGCTGGATGAGGGGATGGAGGTGTATGGGGGAGAAAATGTGGAGCTGGGCATCAGGGTGAGTAATAATGTCATTCGCCATGGCCGTGGGCCATTTTTCATCCAGGTAATATGTGGAAAATTAACTATGATAATGACAGTTGATGGTTGTTAGAAGCAAGGTCAACGTGGGCCTGACACTCTTCTTTGTATGTAAAATGCTAAATTCATTGAAAAAGTGACATTTGGTTTTATATAATGTGGGTGGCATTTAAAAACTGTGTAGAGGTGGAGTGGCAGTTATTAAATTCAAATATGACATGGTCAAGCCATATACTAGGTTTTGACCTAGTCTTGTTTCTATTGTTGACCTAAAAATCTAATTTTTATATGATGACTTTACGAATAATTGAATCGAACTTACCATTTGTAAGTTTTTAATTATAGAATGTAAGCTCAATGCTGCGGACAAAAATCCTAAAGTGTCAAAATCAATAAACACTGTCCATGTATGTGTTTTTTCTTTAGCTTTTGGACAGGAATGGAGGTCTATGATGAGACGTTGGCTATGCAGGAAATAATTGTTAGTAGGATCAATTCATTGTCGGTATTGGTCTTTTCATGGGATTTGTTTACAATAAGAAAATGAAAGAATATCATCAGCCTGTTTTTTTAAACCCTTTTAAACAGGAAAACTAATGTAATGCCAGTTAATACATGCTTTGACAGGAACAGGTGAATACAGTGGAATAAATTATCCTTTAGCAAGTATTCAAAACACACTGTGACCTGCTCTCTCTTGTGTCATCCTAGCTAGAATAAATAATCACCTCTAATTAAGTCTGAATGATCACCTTCATCCCCTGGTGATTCCACAGAAACATGTGAGAGTTGTAGGACTCAAAGTCATCGTTACTGTTCGCAGTGATGTGTGAAGACAATGCCGACATTGTTCAAAGCAAATGGATGTACTGTCTCTCTGTTACAAATTATGGAAGGCCACAGGGCACCATATTAGAATGATAATGTAAACTTGAAATTGCAGTCCCACAATAGTTTTGTAGTTTTTACATATGTATGTGTAGTACGAGAGTAAAAATTTAAATGAAATTGCAGAAATCCAATTTTCATTTTCATATTATTTTCATATTCTATGACCATATTAAAATGAAAATAGAAAAACCTATTGTAATGCTTTGATGATTAGGGAATTCCAGGCAAATTGGTGTCCCTCCTTGCGCTGGTAGTGCTAGCAGTGGAAGTAGTGGGAGTAGTACTCATTTTCATTTTGACACCACTAGAGCCTGGTGACATGTAAGCGTAAATGCAACAGATTGGGGGTGCTGTTTCGCTTATAGCATCTGAATCCAGGTTTTCTAGAACCCTAAAATGTTATTACATTCATATCTCAGTGTATAGAAAGGGCATTTTTTAAGCAAGTCTCAGAATTTCTATCATGAAACAACCTCCTTGATCCAAATCCGTCGGGCTTTAAGAGTGGCCACTCCACTGAAACAGCTCTGTTGTCTGTGACAGAAGCCATATGGGCAGCTAGAGCTGCAGGTCAGTCCTCAGTTCTTATCTTACTGGATCTATCAGCAGCCTTTGATACAGTGAACCACCATACCCTGCTGTCCATACTCTCCAACATGGGAATCTCAGGCAAAGCACTTTCTTGGTTTCTTGGTCTTATCTCACTGGGAGCTCTTTCAGTTTGTCATGGCAAGAACAAACATCCTTATCCCATCCATACTGGGACCCCTCTGCTTTGCATTAAACACTTCCTCCTTGGGTCCAATTATCCGCTCCCGCTACAATAGGTTCAATCTTTGAAAATGAAATGTCAAATGCTGATGTCATTTTCAAATCATTTCATATCACTTTCAAAATTGCATTTTAAGTGACTTGAATATTACTTGCATCAGTGGAAAATCAGGTTAAATTTGACATTTGAATATTGTTCACTGTACAACCAGGTATGACTTTGAAAATTTAATGTCAAACAGCTTTTCCATATTCATTTTAATATGGCCATAGAACACCCATACAAGTATGTGAAAATGGAAATGCAAATTGGATTATTTCATTTTCATTTTCATTTTTACTCACATATACATATACACATACATATGTGAAAAAAATGAATGCTTTTTTTGGAATTTTCATATATATATATTAATAAATTCCCAAGGCTTCCATATAATTCTTCTCACAGTACTATACTTAATTTGTACTACATCATCAGCTTTGACTGGGGGCTGAAAATTGCTTGGTGTGTGTTCAGTTCAGCAGTACCACAAGCAGATGGGCTGAAGAAAGAACAACCCTCCTTAGGGATAGCTAATGATAGCTCACATCTACTGTACAAAGATCATTAATGCAGCTATCAGCCAGTTCAATAGCAGCGAGAAGTGAGGGACAACTCCTTGGCTGCACTCTCACTAGATTGCACTGTGAGAAGGAAATGGAGACAAGCTTACAACAGGACGTCGAATGTGGAAATATCCATCCTCGCTAATGACACAGATGCAATCATCAGTAAAGAAGGGAGATTGGTCCCCTAAGTCATTTTCCTCCAGAAATTACATGCTTTTAGAATTCCTGTGCCTGATAATAGCCTCACTGACGGCTTTATAGCTGGACACATTGATGATTTTATCACATACTATATTATAAAACAGCGTTCTCCCCCTCCCTACGTATTAACAGTTTGATGAATCATTTTGGTTCATTGCTCTGTTTCTCAGTTTTGAGTTCAGTGTTGCCCTCCATGTTGTTTACTTGCTTGGTTCTGACAGGCTGAAGGAACTCGCCCTTGCCTGGAGGTTAATGTAGTGTAGAGTTCAGTAATGCTTTTGAAACAGTGGGTGACACAGTGAGCTGAGAGCTACAAGACTGGAGGACCCTGGCTTGGCCCCGGATTAACAGTGCCAGAGAGCCCCAGCAGGGTCCGTCCGTCCGTCCGTCTTTCTGTCTGTCTGTCTGTCTGTCTGTCTGTCTGCCCATCCGTCTGTCTGTCCGTCTGTCCATCCGTCGTTAAGTCCGTCCGTCCGTCTGTCCATCTGTCCGTCCGTCTGTCGGTCTGTCTGTCCGTCTGTCCGTCTGTCTGTCTGTCTGTCTGTCTGCAGTACATTGGTCATGCCTCCAGACCACCTGCCAGCACACAGACTGGCTGCTGATGGATCCTCTGAGACACACTCTAACCAGGCCAACAGCTACAGGCTTTGGCAGAGGCTTGAAAGGGCTGTCCTGGGTAGTGTGAGGGTGAAATGAACCGCTGCTCTCTGTTCACATTCGGTCAAAAAATGGAAGCTGAATTTTTCTACCACGATGTACAAAAAATTGCATTCTCAGTAAGCACGGCAACACAAATGTTTCCGTTATTTTGTGTGTCAGTTTCATAAAACATCCTTCTGTACAGTTGTAGTGTAGTGTAGTGTATATGTGCATATATACCGCCACTACCGCCCTCTCTATCTCTCTCTCTCCATTTCTTCCTCAACCCAACCAGTTGAGGCAAAACAGCCGCCCACCATTAGCCGGGTTCTGGTCAATTCTTCCCCCCATTAAAAGGCAGTTTTTCCTTGCTCCAGTCTCCAGGTGTTTGGTCATTCGGGAATGTAGGGTCTCTGTAAATGATATTATAAAGTAAGGTCTCTACCTGTTCTATATGAAAAGTCCCCTGAGAGAACTTCTGTTTTAATTCAGCACCATATAAATAAAATTGACTTGACTTAACTTATAGTAAATATGTATGAATGTAGAATTCGTACACTTTCCTGTAGACAAATACAGTAAGTACCTGCAGTGCCACCTCTCTGTTAAATCCACACAGCAATGTAAGGTATCTAAAAAAATTTTACTTCTGCCATAATATATAACTGGGAGATGTAACACCAGTTACAATAAGTACCAGTTATATGTTGAAAATATGGTCATCTAAATGCCATTGAAATAAAGGTTATAATCTGAAAAACTTAAATCCAGTTTTAACAGACTAGACTTCTTTTTCCCCATAAATCCCCAATAACCACATTGACTGTTCTGTGCTGGCAAAATCCACAAGGCTCTGCTACATGAAATTAATTTAACTTCAATATATTAAACCTTCAGGTTCGTATTTCAAGTAGCTTGCCAACAAAAGACCGATCAAAGACCGTTTAAGATTGAGCTGCCTGCCTTTAAGGTTCCAGTGATCTCTCGCTGGCTGAGCTGGGTACACTCTGCATACATTTCTCATCTGAAATGCCACTTTAACAATTTCATGTGATTCAGCTTTTTTCAGTCTCAAATGGTTAGACTGAAAAACTTTTACATCTGTCGGAGAGGGCAACTGCTAACTGTGATCAACACAATATCTGTGGCTTTACTGCCAGAGATTGTTTGATTTTGCCACTGCAGTAACAGCAGCATTTATATACAACTGAGATCTTGTCAATGAGGGGAAATTATGATGATGCAATCTGTGGTGTCTTACAATAAATTTCTAAAAGCTGTTGATTGAAAGTGTGGTCCTTGTCCACCTGGCCTGTCACAGCTGTCTTACAGTACTGGCTGTCTATCTGAGCTTCAACTCACAATGTGTTGATTTGTTTTCAGAAAATCTGAGGTGGGTGTTCAGCAAACCTAAGATATAATTTTATTGTGAAGTGTCCCTTCAAGTCAGTAGAACACACAACAAATTGGACAGGATCCTGAAACAGAATATAATTCAGTACAAATGGTTTCCTAAAACACCTGTGAATGCTGGGTAGTGTGCCAGTGAAGCCAGCCCGCAACAATGCATCACTAGAAGACCAAGGCAGACATCATCGCTCTCAACTGATGCCAGGACGGTTGTGTTGAGAAATTAGGATCATTGAGGGCTATGAAAAACAATTATGATGCAGGCTCTGTGCACAGTATTTACGAAAGGGGCAATAAAACACCATTACTGTCAAAATAATGATTTACACATTACAGTTTGCCCAAATGTGTCATATTATCTGTATGAGCATTTTGAATAGCAATGCGAAACATAGTGAAACGTTATTATACTGTAATATTGAGACTTTGGACACTTACATGGATTAGACCCTGGCAGATTGCACCGTGTGTTCAGCTACCAATTAAAAAATAAAATAATTAAAATGATTGTAATATCTTGTTTATAAGAATTTCATATGTAAAGCGTCAAGTGAATGCAACTAAAACAGAAGACATGGTCACATTCACTCAGCATTAACCAGTGACTCAGCTGTTTCTTATCGATCTGATATGCACTGTAAATGAACACTGTCAGAAAAACCGCATCAGTTTTTCACTTTCTTCCCTGCTGTCCTGACTTTCTCCATCATTTGAAAGGTACAAAAGCTTCAGAGTTCTGTGTAATCAGACAGGATGAATGACAAAACGTTGTTCCATAATGACTCAGTCCGTAATTGTAGAACAGCACTGATTGAGTTTCATGACCCCCATGCTGCTGAAAATCTATTGAACCCCACTGTGTAATCTCAGACCAACAGGACAATCAATGAGAAAAGCTTTTGTCTGACAGAGGTTATGTATCCCTCTAGTACAAGAATAAGAAATACGATAGCTTCATGCAATATAAAATCAGCATAGTGAACTACAATAATGTTGTTTGGACCATAGTTTAACCCTAAAAAACATATTTTGATGCAATATTTCGTATAATAAAAGAAAATAAATGTAGAAACATTATACATAATAAGAGCCATATTAACAGTATACAACTGCGAGCTACCATGACTGCTAATAAACATCAGTCTGCTCACATAACTCTGATTGGCTTCATTACTCTGGCTCATTTAGAGCTGATTGCAAAACTATTTTAATTGCCTGTGAGGCATTATATGAAAAAGACCCACAGTTGATGGTTCAACTTTTAGCTGTTTGAAACCATACCAGCTTTAATTTTGTTTTAGTCATGTTTATATGCCCTATTTGATTATTACATTAATATCACTGTATTACAACTACCTAATGATCATAGGAAAGTATAGCAGGCTGTCACTATCACTGCATGTATTGTTAGAGGATAAGCAACAATGATTTGCTATCATACAATATGAACTGTTGGACTAAAATATATATTAAATATGTAGAGATGTTATATGTAATATATAATAATATATATGTTATCAAATGGGCACTATGGTTGATTTTAATTATATAGTACTGTGCTATATTACACTATAACAGCAAATTTCAGTTTTGGCTTCTTTAACCAAATTTTTATAACCAGGCAAATTTACACCCTAGTTAAAACAATAGAAGCTGAGTTGCCTGATTAAAAAGACAGAATATGGGGCTGATGTCAGGAACTGTGTTGTTTTAACTGGCATCACAATTGTAGGGGGAAATTAAGACTGGGAGCAACGGCAAAACTTGTCCAGAGAAGGATTTGAAGAGAGGGTTGTATTTCCCTTTGCCGTATCGTTGCCATGAGCAGCAGGGGAGTGATATACAGTTGGAGGACTTAGCGAACACAGTGTGGCTGCAGCATGTGTGGATAATGATGTGTGGTAGAGTGTCAGTAGCACGGAGTAGATACTGGTTGCAGTACCAATTCTGGTTGAAGTGTGGGCTTGGTGTAGTATACAACCCCTATTTCATTTTGTGCACTCCTTCCCTGAGCTTTTATCCTGGATTTTTTGAATTCACAAGTCCATTCATCAGTGAACAGTCTTTCTGAAGTCATCTCTCTCCAATAAGTTGATATTGGTGGTTTTTCTTTCTCCCCTACTGAAAGTTATATTTGTTGCAGTGTGTATTGTGATATAAAAGTGGATATGCTTTGATTTACATATTTATCACCTCAAATAGTCAAACTGGTCCAACAGGAACTGAAAGTTAAACTTCATGTCAAAAACTTTAGTTCTAAATGGGGGTTTTTCTTATTTTTATTAGGAAATGTAAAGGTGATGGAGGTTTTGACCCATAGCTGTTTTTCTATGAGTGGCTGCCTGTTTATTTCATGCACATGCACGAGGACGCACATACATGAGGGTGAAACTACACACACTCCCACCATCTTTACACTATTCCACTGATCTACTAATAGAGATAATCTGACAAAATATGCAGCACTAACAAAGGCAACAAAGAAGAAGACCCCAAGCTATAGTGAACATGACAATAACAACACATACATAAGTAAAATCAGCTTTTAAAAGTGTTTTTATTACGTTCATTACACCTCGAATATACACATGTGTTTTGATGTGTAACACTGATGTAAACAGAACTTTAGTTCGTTTTCAAGAAATCTCCACGGAGCACCTTGAAGTATTTCAGTAAACGCCTTATGAGCTCAGATATTTATTATAAAATCTTATGGTCCAATGTGAAAAGTCTTAATAAAGACTGCTGAGGGGAGTGAGAACGTGCTTGATTGTGGTGAGAAATCTTTCACCCCTGAAGGTGTTGCTGTGTGGATAATATGCCAACATGTCTGAATGATTCACACTTTTTTGTGCTGATGATAACAGTTCTGAGGAGGAAGGAAACTGTTTAGATTATGAAAAATAAATCAAGTCCCTCATCACAAAGATTTTTGTTCTCAGTGGGTTCAGTTTCACGTCCACACAGCAAAACTGTGCTCATCAGTGTTCCAACTGCAGCTTTTTATTTGGAAATAAGAAGCTCGAGATGCAAGAGATGCTCGTCATTGACTCGACAGCTGAATTAAATTCTTTATAGTGGTGCCTCTGGAGGTAGAATCAGTCTACAGCATTACAGCAATCACAGTGGCATTTTAGAAGACTAATGAATTAGATTTGGACTAGTGAATATAAATGTGAAATATAATATATTTTTTTAATTAAATCTCTAAAATGTCTTTAGATATTCATTATATAACTCTTTAGATTAGATAATCCTGAAATACTAAATAGTTTCCTGTTTGATTTCATTATCCACACTTTATGAAAGACGTTGGATGTTAATTACAGATACTTTTTTATTACTGAAACACAGTTTCTGCAAATATAATTCAACCCAAATTAACACATCACTGGTTACCCATGGTTGTGTGTGTATAAAGTAATAACAACAGCCCCTGGATAATTGGATAACACAAACAACAAGTGAAGAAGCTCGTCAACACCTCTATCCTTCTAGAAAACTCCATGTTTTTAGTTAGACAGGATGTGATGTTAAGTGGTACATTAATAATTCAAGGCTATGAATCTTCGCTTGGCTGTCCGTATGCAGCCCTGTCGCCTTCAAATTACATTTATATGCATTTATTCTTCATTAGCGGTTTATGTTCAAGGGCAATGTTCAGAGTCAAGTGAGGGTCAGCAAAATCAAAAAGAGGATGGATTGGCATGTAAAACACTGACCCTCAACACTGGCAGCATGTTTTCATTTCCCTTATCAATCTGATAAAACAAACTACTTTTTATTTTTTAAACTATTAGTTCTTCAGAATTACCGAAAATATATTTATGTTTTTTTTTGGGGGGGGGGTTTCTCTGACTGACCTTTTGTGGTATATAGCCATGCATAGTTTTGGCTTAATTAGTCTTTTGGGATTTCTGTTGCCATCATAATACAGTGGAGACAGGGGGTGGGGGGTGTTTTGTTTGTGGTCCTCACAACATAGATATATTCATTAAAAAAAGATGGTTATCTACATGAAATTTAAAGGCAAACTGATCAAGATATTTTAGAAGAATGGGGGTTTGTCACCATGTTTAGTGTAACATTATTTTTCATATTCCATTAATCTGATGTTTATCTTCATTTATAAATGTTTTGCCTGTGAAACATCAGAAAAAAAAATCTATCACAGTTTGTGGAGCCATAGGTGATATTTCAGGAATTTTTTTGTGCAAGAAAACAAAGAAAAGCAGCAAAGCTTCATATTTAAGAAGCTCCAACCAGCTAAAAAAAAAGCTATTTTGTTTGAAAAATTAAAAACTATTAATTGATTGTGAATTTCAACATGGAATCTGTAACAATGCTGACTTCACCTATCTTTTAAAGTGATGGCTTGTTTGCTTTCAAACTTAACTCTTTGGTAGGTTCACTGTTCTGTAATAACTATTAAATTAACTGTGCTGACATAGGATCAGGACTAAAGAGTGACTGTATTGAAAAATAATGCTATGAAAGACGTGAAGAGTTCTCAGTTCTGCCTGCATCAGTGAGAGAGTGGGTTTAAAAACTGTAAAAGTGTTGCATTTGAATGACTGTTTATCTTGCTGGTTTATCTGATGACCCCCTCATCATTTAATTGACTATACACTTTTGTTGCCTAGTTTATTGCCTACAGTCCAACAGCACAAGTATACTTAGAAAATGTTATTGATTTCTATTAGCTAGTATTTCATTGGATTAAGGCAGATTTTAATGGATGAAAGTTGAACATAATGGCAGGGGTATTCAAGTGCAAGTCTTAAAGTTTCATTTACCAAATTCCCACAGTGCGATTGATTGAGTGACTGATATTTGAGTTCTAGGTGTGCTCACAAAATGCATTTCTGTATTAATGTGTGATGACCAGGCAGAGACAGCTGGTGAGGTTTTGTGGTTTTTACTGTTGTCGTAGTGATGTTTTACCTCTTCAAAGTGGACACTGTTTGAAAATGAGCAAAGTGGTCTCATGCTTTCCTCGGGTAAAATGATCACACGTATTTTTCAATCTACATGCTTAAAATATCAGCCTATATTTGAATCGGGTTCCTCAACCATGGCTACTAGCAGTTAAGAGGTGTGTTGACATGATAGATATGTCTCATGTGTTAGTGATCTGAATCAGGTTGCTTTAAAACTTAAATTGTATTTCGATCCAGATCTGTACCAGAGATTAATCAATGGAAGATCAGTGGCCTGTTGATTATTGTGGTTCAACCTACATGCTGTTTTCATCTTTATTAAGCATGGTACTGAGATTGCCAGCACATCAACTTAATGAAGTAGTACAACCATTTTTTATATTGTGTAATGTACAAAAACATTTGTCTGAATTTTGTCACAGGTGTTGTCAAGTCTGATAAACACAGCCTTCAAGCTAGATAGTAGATAATACGTAACTCAACTGCCCTAACTGTGTATTTGTCCAAGGTGAAGACAGTAGAGATGTTTCCTGTCTCTCTTCCTCTACAAGTTGATTTAGGATTGTCTGTAAATGGTTCAGCTTTTCTGTGAAGTGAATGAGAAAGGTACTTCCCTTTTCAGACAGCAGACAGGGCAAGCTCCTGCACACACAGTGGAAACTCTATGCCAATTGTCTGCACTGATTCAACTCTGTGCTCTGGGCAGCAAAAGAGGAAGCTAAGCTTCACCTTAAAAGTAAGTCTGTGCTTTGATGTGAAGGGTTTTATTATCACAAAATACAGAGGAAATGTGAAATGAATGCAGTGGGAAATATTAGGCTATTTTTTTAGAGTCAGTTAAGGTTTCCGGGGGCACAGGAGTGGTGGTGCGGGCAGATGAAAGCAGATAGCTTCAGATACAGTATAACATGAAAAAAGAACATTCCTAAAGCAGCATAGTAAATCACAGGAATGTGGAGCACAAGTTCCAGGGGTTCTGCTCATCTTGTCAGGAGGCTGTAGAAGCAAGTGTTTCCGTTGCTGTTGCATTTCTCTTCAAGTTTGACAGTTATCATTGACAAGTTGTCACCACATTTTCACATCAGGATGCTTGTAATATCATTGCTACCCATAGATCCTATAAAATTCCAGTTTGCAAGGCATTTCTGATAAGATTTCTTTTTGTTTTGAGCATAAATGAAAAAAATTATCTCTAGACCTCACGTCTAGTAACGTGATTTTGGATGTGGTGACCAAGAACATTGCTAGAAATGCCGTAATCCTTGTGAAACCTTTCCTCTGTCTTGAAACACCCTGCGGTATCCTGCAGGAAAACAATCTTTTCAGAGAGGTATGCTCTGCTCATCATATCCTTACATCTAGCGGTGTTCAAACGTCTGTCAGCTTTTATTAAGGGGGATGATGTTTACAATGAAAATGCACCCTACCTCATCATATCCCTACCTCCAGTTTGAAGCAATGAGTCATGGCATGACTGATGCGTGAACTTAAAGTTATGCAGATCTCAGTCCACCCAGCTTGAAACGAGATGTTTTTTGTTTTTTTTTTAAATCCTCCTGGTGACTCGAGTATGTTTATCATCTTCACTGAGACGTAACATATCCCGTAGTGCTCTCTCACTGAAGGTCTGGACGTATGCCTGTCTTACAATTCATGGTATGTGGGTACTGTGAAATACTTTTCAGGAATGCATTGGTAATTTTTATTCCATGAGTTCATGACATAAATAAAGAGCGCTTTATAGCTCAGTGATAACAAGTTAATAATGGGATGATATCATGCAGTCATCAGGTAATATATATGCTGGCAATCGCAATGTAACTTGATAATATTGGCATTTCATTTTTGTAATAGGTTATTAATGGGCAAGAATATCCAATGTATCACATTAATAATATCCCTGTCAAACTTGACCTTCTTGTATGTAGTTCACAATGACAAAAGAGGCAGATCTTCCACTCAGAATTTAATCATTAGTAGTTAGACAATGTCAACATGCAGTCAAATCCAATACAAAAAATATTGATAAACAACTTATCAACTTATTCAATTACCAGTTAAAATGTGGGTGAAGGTGGGTTAATATTTGGTTAAAAATGACTGTCTCTGCTGGCTTTTGTTGAGAATACAGAGCTGTGAGGCGGGGCGATAGCATAACTCAGAATCATATTCAGCCAGAAGAACAATACTGAGCACAAGAGTGAGCAGCAGAGAAATGTTTTATGCTGCAGGAGTGGTTTGAGATATTTTATGTACATCTTGATCCTTTTTTTGGC
This sequence comes from Seriola dumerili, assembly GCF_002260705.1. Classification (NCBI taxonomy): domain Eukaryota; kingdom Metazoa; phylum Chordata; class Actinopteri; order Carangiformes; family Carangidae; genus Seriola; species Seriola dumerili. The sequence goes on from NW_019174929.1 coordinate 1,094,547, forward strand.
TTTGAAAATTTTGGAATCCGTTGTTACTGACACAACTTCAAGCTGCTGCTGTTCTCAGTGAAGAAGAAAAACACAAACACGTTACAGCCCCTAAGCCTGCAGGGGGTGAGTGCTTGACACTCTAAAGATAGATTTTGGGTGGAGTACTTTCACGCAGTGAATCATACACAAACCAGAGGTTGATGAAAGTTCATGAATTTACTAAGTAGATTGACTGTCCAAACATTAAGCTTAAGCTTGTATTTTCTGGAATTTCATTTGACATATTGCTGCACCATAAAACTGCATCATTATTAAGCATCATATCCCCAAAAGATTTTGAAATAACCTTGTGAGCACTCCCATCAAAAACCACTTTAATCACTAGACACTCTGCTTGGTTACTGGCACAACTGTACATAGAAAAATGAATAAATGAATGAGGCACTTCCACTCACATTACATGCCCATTAAAGGTATTTAGCTTTTGCTCTTATCCAAAGCAAATTATTATGAGGGCAGCAGTAAAATTAGCTTAGGCTCAGGCTGATGGTGCCCTGATTATAGATCTAAGCAAACACTGCTGAAATGTGAGACCACTTCTCTGCCAGAAAAGTTCTACAAAAAGAAATTAGAGGAAGAAGAATGCCTAGAGAGCGAGGAAGATCGGATTTAGGAGCATATTTGCAGGAGGATAGGGCAGAAAGGGGATGGATACAAGAGGGGACGTGAGGTATTTCTTGAGGAGGTGAGTTTTACGTTTACAAGGGAAAGGAGTGGTTTTGCCGTCCTCACTGACACTCTTCCATTGCTGTAGGGTGAGGACCAGACTTTTAATAACACCAAGTAGCATCAAACATAGAGTGGTGATTTTTCTGTACCATAGTGTGGATGAAGTTTGATATCGCCCCCTAACACATGACATGGATCACATCACGTAGCATGGAGGTGGAGTGCAGTCACTGATCACGCCACCATTATGGAGTTCGCTGCAGTGCTGTTGAGCCATGCTCATGCTCGGCAGTGAACTGGAAAACACATTGTATGAGTCACCATGTAAATTAGATGGTGGGTTTGATCATTCAAGGGAAGTGCACTATTAGGAATATTCAACCGCATAAAATTGCTGTATTTTGAATAGAATAACAATACAGCCCTCCATAGTAATGGAAGACTTCTGTCTTGACAGTAATGACCCATTTCTTGTAATTAATTTGAAAAAGGCAGCAGAAAATTAGTGGTTAACTACAGGGGCGTCACACAGGCAAAAACTCAGAGGCATTGTTTTCATTGTCGGAAGGGAAAACTGAAAACGAGGAACGGAGGGAGAATTATTTTTGGGCCGAGGTTGCATACGAGCTCTAATTGAGTGTTTTAGAAAGTGCTGGCACTAGTGTGCCAATGTTTTATGTGCCGTTTTCAGCTTGAAAAAAAATGCCAAAGTTTTTTGTTAAGTTGGGTTTACAGAAATAAGACTGCAACTGATTATTTTCTTTATCGGTTAATCTGTTGATTTTTATCCAAACTAGCCGCACTGCTCTAGGAATATGTCGGTCAATCCACCATTTTGGTCTAGATTGAAATATCTTAATAACTGTTTGATGGACATATCTTCAAAATGAATGACACTCCCGTCAGCCTCAGTTGTGTTCAGTGTGAATTAGCTAATATTTGCATGTTAACATGCTTAACAAGATGGTTAACATGATATCTACTAAACATCAGCATGATAGCCTTTTCATTATGAGCATGTTGCTCAGCATGTTCCTAACATCAGTGGAGTGGACACCAGGAAGTTGCTACCTTGGTAGTGGCTAATGGGGATTCAAATAAATAAATGAATGAAAATCAGCAGCCTCAGAGAATTACTAATTAATTGTTTTTCTCTATTAAATGTCAGAAAATTGCTAAAATATTAAGTTTAGAATTATAAAAAACTGGAAAGTAGTAAATCCTTACAGTTGAGAAGCTTGAACAAGCTTATTTTGGCCATTTTGCTTTTTAAATGATTAGTCAATTATCAAACTAGCTGGCAATTAGTTTCCTGTTGTCATATGTTTGTATCACCTTTTAATATGAAAAATCACCATCAACATGGCCAAAGTTTCGATCAATGAGGTGAACATATGTAACAATAATCCTCTGAAATCTGAACAGTAGGTTCCCAACGTTTCTTTCTGTGACAAGCAGATTTTCTTGTGCGGTCCTCCACTCTAAGCACAGCTTGTTCTCCCAAAACTGTCTACTTGAGCAGTATTACAGGCATTTAATGTACTCAAGCATACAGTACACCATACAGGTTTACTATGTCGTTGTTTGTTGACAGCAGAGTAACATTTCACTAGCAGCGTTAGCTTTTGTATTTCCTGACAGCAGACATTTGCGCTGCAGTCAGCATTTTAGTGTTCCCCACATGTCCAACTATGAACTGGAGAATATATAGGAAAATGTTTATATACAGATTGTGATTGACTTGTGAAGACTTAATCCACCTTTGTGTCACACAATAAGCAGGTAATGGACTTATGATTTACCAGTGAGGTCCTGCTGCTGTAATATTTGTTACTGTGGATGTTTGTGCTGTCTGCTCTCATATTGCGGGTCGCATATGGTCTCGAACATGTATAGATGAATTTGAGAAGCTGCCATTTCTAGTCTATTATGTAATGTTACTTGGTAGTTTCAGTTTGATTTCAGTACTTCCTCGGTGCTCCCAAGTACTGGGTGCTGCAGCTCAGCAGGCTTCTGGAGGTTAGCCAATCAGAAGAAAGTGGGTTTTTTAGGAAGGGAGACCTTAAAGAGCCCAGAGCTAATATTGCCTGTGTCAGTCAGATGCTCAAATGAGGGGCTGTGTAACAGACAGTGTGAGATAAATAAAGATTTTATTTTTTTTTTTTTAACTGTGACTCATGCAAAGCTACTCTAGTGGAGTGCCAGAATAAAAGTATAGAGCCAGAAATGAACATAATACACACCCTTTAATGATAACGTGGGTCAATCGGTTAAGTGATTTGTTAGCATACCACCTGCAATATGGAGTTTCAGTGCTGTGCCAGGACACCACTGCTGCTACAACTAAACATTTTCTCTTGAAGCACTGAACTTTAAGACCAAATGAGTATATTATATGAGTTGCTCATATAATATGTACTCAGGCTCAATTTTATGTCCATTTTAGATTGGGAAATGAATAAATGAAGATGTTCCTCAGATAGTTTCATAGTCTCAACTGTAATATATATATTTTGATCAATTGCCTCCCAGAGAAATCTCACTATAGAGATGCCTTATGTGTTCAGCCTTGTTTTTGATGCCTGTTAACAACACAGCCGCTTCAATAAGTGTGTGAGTAAAATATATACAGTTGTATTTTGTACATAATGCAACAACTGACCACAGGTCCAGGCTTTTACCTCTTCTTTTTTAAATTAAGAAAATAGTTGAAAAAAAAGACTAAGGAGAATAATTGTCAGTGACAGCACACCAATGGGTCATGGACAGATCTGCTTGACAGCCGGTGTCCTGTCATTAGTGTCCCAGTCACATCCACAGTTTATGTCACATTTGATATTTGTTATTCACCCTTGATGATGGGCAAAGAGCACGGGAGGAAATATAAGGTTTAAGGAGATAAGACAGGTATGACGGGGCCTTCCCATTTAGGATTGAATATGTCATCAAAAACACTTTAAAGTCTGATCTGACATGGAGAGGAAGCCAATGACGAAAAGCTAAAATTGGTATATTGTGGTCCGATTAATTGATACAGTGGAATCTGAATCCATAGAAGCTGATCATTTACCAGTTTAGCAAGTGCAGTTTCAGTGGAGCGACAGGCCCTGAGAGCAGATTGAAAAGGTTCAAAAACATTCCTGTTAGATGTGTGGGCTGAAAGCTGTTGAGACACAAATCTTTCTAGTACTTTTAAAAGAATGGAAGGTTAGACTGGTCAATAGTTATTTAGCGACCCTGGATCAAGATGTGGTGTCTGTAAGTTTAACCACAGCAGTCTGAAAGCTTTTTGGGACAATGCCAAATGTAAGGGACGAATTAATAATATAAGAGACGGTACCAATGAGTTGTCACTACAATAATCTGCACTCTGAGGATTTCCCTGGCTGGACATAAACTAGTGGACTCCAAAAACCACCTGTCCTATAAATCTAGCAGGCTCTCTAATCACCTGCAATCTGCCAAGCACTAAGTCCCTAACGTCAAACATGACTTAAACCCCTGTCTATATTTTTAGATAAAATAGTAGCGTCTATTCCAGGATGAAAGCCATCTGCTTTCAGCAGGTCAGGGTGGCCCTATAGGAGGAAGGCCAGTTGTTGATTAAACAGGAACAAGTAGGAGAAGGGGCAGACAGCAGTTGTCAGTCTCATGGAAAATCTCCTGTACTAATGTTAAGATCAGTACATTTTAGTGATTGAGCATCCTCCACAGGCTCTGGTAGTGACAGCTCCTTTCATGGCCCCATATAAATGAGAGCATGTTAATAGAGGAGCACATCTTCATTCCTCCTGCAGAGTCATTGAATTGCTTTGAGATACCATTCAAATTCTTCAGATACTAATCAGCAGCCTTGTACGGCCTTATTCATTCCCTAATTCATTCCCTCCAAGCTTTAATACTCATTTTATTCTTTTCAAAGTTTTTGTAACTCAGAAATCCATATCCTTTTTGATGTATTAATGCTAGTCCTAAAAATGACAGAATAAATTGAAATATGCAAAACTCATATGGGAGATTATGGCTGTTAACGAACACAGGAAAGAATGTAAATAAGAATATAAATCAAGTGGGTTTACATAAATCACCATATCCACATAACCAACTATTTTAATTCTTAATTTCGTGTTAATTAGAAATGCATGGGAAAAGTATAGAAAAGGCTAATTATGCGATTATGCATAGCAGCTGAAAAAGTGCACAAAGCTGCATTGGTTTCTTTGTTCTTTGCTGCATGCAGTGCACAAAGATTTGCGTAATCTGAGAACATAATGTTGAACAACATGAAAACTTAAACATGTATATGATGCTGAAAAGTTGTTACAGAAAGTATAATTGCATTTCTGTTATAGCTTTTCGTCTCTATGAAGGAATTTGCTATCATCACATCCCATCACCATTTGCTGAATGGAGCTTTCACAGTTGGGAAAAGTTTGGGGTCCTGTGCCTCCCAGAGGTCTTCATTATGTGAGGAGTAAGTGCCGCTGGATTTTGGTTATCAAGGACTCAGGCTTCTCTTCTGGACACTGGGACATTAACATTTTCCACCATGGGAACTCCTTTCTCACAGTCAAGGACACATTAAGATGCAGAGGTTATGAAGGGCCTCTTGTTATTGGCCAGTACGGTACATGCTTTAAGCAGCCTAGAAGTGATGCCATCATGGGCCGCTGCGCAGACTGTGAGGATTTAGATCTGACTAGTCTCAAGCCTGACTGACAGTCTGTTTTTACGTTTGATGCTAGCACTAAAAAAAGTTCAAAAATGCAAAAATAACTTTACATTGACTGATTAGAAAAACAATACAGTGAAAAAGATCAAGGGTTCACAGCTCTACACAGAAAAAAAGGGCATTTTTCATCAGATTAATGAAACAACTGAGTAGTGAGATTATGTTTTTCATAAGATTTGTGTTCTGGGGTAGCATGACGAATTGTGCTCTACTGTAACTTTTTACTTTCTAAAGTAACTGTGCTCCCCAGAACATCCAGGATGAACATCAGGTGCAAGGCTTATACAGTATGTCACAGCATATCTGTGCAGCCTTTGTTACAGCTGAGGTTTCAAGCCTTGATGATTGTGTGTGTGTGTGTGTGTGTGTGTGTGTGTGTGTGTGTGTGTGTGCGTGTATTGTGATTTCTAATTAGTGCGAGACCACAGCTGAAAATTGTCAAATGAACTCTAAAAAGTAAAGCAGACACATTGCTAGGCTATTGTTGTCAATGGATATTAATTTTCTCTTTTCTTTTATATTTGTCATGTTTAAAACCAGGTGTGGCAGTGTGGCGGCAGCGTTGAGGTCCTGCCCTGTGCTCGCATCGCCCACATCGAGCGTGCTCATAAACCTTACACTGAGGATCTAACGTCTCATGTGCGGCGAAATGCCCTCAGAGTTGCAGAAGTTTGGATGGATGAGTTTAAAAGCCATGTGTACATGGCCTGGAATATTCCCCAGGAGGTGAGTGGCCGTGTTCCTCATGTTATTTTCCTAAAACGTGCAAGTCACAGTCGTAGTACATATTAAGTTGGTGAAGTAGTCAATTTTGACTGACAAGGTCTCAATGTGATATGCTGTCACAATATTTGATTCATAGTATAACATACAGTGTAGGTGTTCCAAATCTGTCTAGTCGTCAACAATACAAAGGAATCAGTATTTAGTTTTTTGATTTATCACAAATATGAGACAAATATGTGACTATTTTAAATAGTAAACAAAACAGGTGAAATAAAATATATGATTAAAAAAATCTAATATAATAATAATAATATCTAAAAATCAGGCTTTAATAATACAATTCCATTTACCATTCAGTAATTCAACTGTTGTCTAATCACTTTGAGGGACTAGTATAACCAGCAGCTCCTTTCATTCACCTTTTTTTACATAAAGATTATGTTTCTGTCATTTGGGCTTCAAGTTGAAGTTGAAGTTACATGGCATGCATCTTCCACAGGATTTCCACAGGATCTTCTATTTACATCTTCACTCTGTATTTATGGAAGAGTATCACCACTAGAAAACACTTTACCGCTCTGAACAGTGTCTTCAGGGTGTAGGAACTATAACAGTATTTGTGTATATTATCTATAACAGTATTTGTGTAGGGACATAAAGTTAAGTTAGATGTTAACAATAAGCCAATCTTAAAAAAAAAAAGAATGGTTATTTTTTGTTGAGAAGCAATTAAAATCAAAAACCACAAGTCGTAAGTTGTGTAACTGAAGACGAAAATATACCCTTGAAATTGCAAAAAAGTTTGCAGTCTTAAAGCAAAAAACCTTTCAGTTTCTCAGCTTTACAGTCAGCTAAAATGAAATAGTCTATGCCATATTGCATGGCTTCTAAACCTTGTCAGTATGTACACGTGTCCCATTTTTCAAATGTCAGATGTCAGATACAAACTGGCTACAGGCTTAATTGACAGACGGCAGAACCATTGAGACTTCATACATGCAGAAATACAGTAGGTGTCATCATATGAGCAACATGTTGCAAAAGATCACATCACAGTATATGGCAATATGGATTATTTAAGATATTTTTAAGATTTAGAGATAACATGACAAAAAGAGAAGCTTCAGTCTTAGTTTGTTTTCTTGTGTGTGTGTGCGTGCGTGCGTGCGTGCGTGCGTGCGTGCATGTGTGTGTGATTATAGCCTTTTTTGTGTCATAATCCAAAGGGAACACAGAAATCCAAATCAGATGTGCAAAAATGATGCACAAACCCACAAATATGAATACAGATGATATTGACTGATACCTTCATAAATCTAGAGGACCAACAGGCAGCTCTGTTCTCCAGCAATCTAAATGTTAGAGGGTTATCAGCTGCACTCCTCCAATCACAGACGTTCCATTGAATCATGCCCCTGACACCTCCAGAAGGCTCTAATGAAATGATTTCTTGTCACTTACAGAATGGCCTGAATTGAATACGTGCCACAGAATAAATAAATACATAATTTGATTCAATAAAAGGGTCCAAATGGAGACATTAGCAGTTAGAAAATTCAATACAAAGAACGACAATAAAATTTTAAAGGATTAATTAAAAAAACTAACTGGATTAGAGCGGTGACTTGGGAGCAAAATCATTAATAATACAGAAAGAATAAATTAAATACAGAGAAAGGAAGATGTGCGTAATTTATTTTATTCAATTATGTATTTTTTTCTGCAAAAACGCAAACAAATGTATTATTTTGAAAGAAAGACATCTGCAGTATCCACAACTCACATAGTTCAAAATATCTCATAGTCTGGAGAATCAACATGAATCTGATATAAAATGTATATGCTAAACACTGTCCATGTTTATTCAGAATTATATTATTGTTTTATTTTCAGGGTTTTGAGGAGACACTGATTTTTATTTGATCATCAGATGGATTTCTGGATTCAGCTGAACTCAAAATAAATAATCCTACAATGTCGTCTTATGTTAAATGTAGCATCCCTCAAAGGCGAAGTCAAATGTTTGTTCACTGAAGCTTTTTTTTCTCCTGCATAATCTGTTTGAATATGTAAATCCACGTTATGAATAGATGAACATCTGCAGGCAATTCATTCAGTCAATAATGAGGCGTTTAACAGAGTCTGTACTCAAGAAGCATGAAATTTAGCCCCAGTTTTAGCCCCATGAATTAACTACACAGCAAAATTGTCAGTGTTAATTTACCTCTGAGAGTGTAAAAATCAACGCAGTGCACACTGTTACGCCCTCACCCATCTGACTTCACTTGTTGTCGTCAGCAACAATTGCACCTACTGAAGCCTTTGGAGTTATTACTGACAGGAATCAGTGACATTAGATGAAATACAGTGCAAATACAGACACTATGGGGCAGATGGTAACATTGATGGTAACAGTGATGGAAGCAGGATCTTAGCTTAAGTGCAACCACCAATAATGCTATATTGAATACTGCATTTGAAATCCCACTTATGTAAAAGTACAGAAATATTAGCAACTAAATGCATTTAACTTCTCATTCTGCATCAGATTTACGCTATGACTGGTCATGTATATTATTCCATGTGACATTATCATGTCACATTATTAGATTCTTTCTGATGCAGCAAATCTATCTTTAGATGCTATTAGGTTGTTTAGTCCAGTGGTTTCAAGCCGAGGGATCTGACCTCTCTCAGACATCTGTAACATAACAAGCCCCCAAAACACATAGCTTTTTTTGTCAGTCAAGTATGTTGTGAGCCACTGGATTAATCCTAACAATGTATTATATTTTATAAGCTTTGTCTATGGACCATCCAAAGGATGTTTCAAAACAAATACTTCAAAGTATTTCACAAGCAAAAGGCATCAAACAGTAGGACATCAAACAGATACAATAAAAATTATATTAAAACAAAAACAAACAAAAAATATTACAAAGAAAAACAAGGGAATTATAAATGAGTCTTGAGATTTTTTTTTAAATGCCAGTTGAGTTGGATGATCTTATAATGAAAGGTAAAGTATTCCAAAGTTTACATATAAAGACAGCAAACGCACAGTCTCCCTTCATTTGAAGTCAGGCCCAGGGGACATCCAGAAGGCACTGATCTTCTGGCCTGAGAGACTAGGTTTCCATATGGTCACAACAATTCAGAAATTGACTCAGGGCCTTCACCATGTAGAGCCTGGTAGGTAATAAATAATGTTTTATATTTGATTCTAAATTGCACAATTAGCCAATTGAGAGAGGCCAATCCTGGAGAAATGTGTCTATGTAAGAAGTCAGGCTGCAGTATTTTGAACCATCTGCAGAAAAGCTACAGCCCCTTGACTAAGGTAATAGTATAAAGAATTAGAGTAATCAAGGCATTTGAACACAAAAGCTTGAATTAGTTTTTCAGCACATTCAAAAGATAGAATGTCAGATCTTAGAGATATTTCTTAACTGCAGAAAGGATAATTGCACAAGCTCCTTAACGAGCATGCCAAATGTTGTCTATGCTGTTTGATATTTCCAGAGTCCCAGTCCCAGAGTTTGGTGCAGTGTCTTTTGAGCACTACCAGAACCTGTAAAGAGGACCTCTGTTTTATCCCCATTCAGTTTTTGAAAATTTTGACACATCCAGAAACTCGTGGCTTTTAAGCAATCATTTAGGTTCGCTAAATTGCTGAGATCCTTACATAAGATCTATTGAAATAATAAGTATATTAAAACAGCCAATTAAAAAGATGATGATAATATATAGAAAGTAAAATAGGTCCAAGAACAGACCCTTGAGGCACACCATAGTCCAAAAACAGCAGTGTGAAGTAAACAGTAACTACAGTCATCAGATAAATGTAGTGGAGAAAAACAGTTCACTTGTAGTTAAGTAGAAATCTAAAAGAGCATAAAATGGCAATACTGATGCAATGTACAAGAACCTCAAAACTGCAATTAAGTTCAGTACATGAGCAGATGTACTTTCCAGCACAAGTCACATGAGACTAGCCCTGATTGTGGCTGCGTGGTGGGCCAGCTGGAATAATACAGTAGATGGTTTCGAAGTCAGAAAAAGAAAAAAATCAAAATCCTACAGAGGCTATTCAAATACATAACAAATGACTCCACAATGCTCCTCAATGGCCCATTATCTGATTCACTTCTTCACAAACCACGGTTAATCAATTTTATGCTTTGTGTCCATCTGTGTCTCTCTCTCTCTCTGTGTTTGCTGTGTATGTGTGCGGCTGTTGAACGAATCCAGGACTCAGGGATTGATATTGGCGACATCTCGGAGAGGAAGGCTCTGAGGAAGAGGCTGCAGTGTAAAACTTTCCGATGGTACCTGGTCAACATCTACCCTGAGATGAGGATGTATAGCGAAACCATCGCATATGGAGTAGTAAGGCGACGACTCCCTCTTCATCCAAAATTAAATTCAGTGCCCACAAAAGCCAGAACAGGGCTAAACCGTGCCTGAGCAAATCATTCTAATCCCTTGTGTCGAGATCCGGATGGCTGCAGTCAGGAACACAAACAGTTCACAAAGACGAGGTTGGCTGCAGAAACTTTGACCTAAATGTTAGAGTAAGAATTTTCTCTTGGTTTATTGTGATGGAAGTAGATACATAGATCCATGAATACATAAATTAATTGAAGCTCATTTTAAAAATAGATGTAAGGGGCTTTCCAGCTGAATTTTATTAGTCAGAGAAGCCAGAAAAACTGACAGCCAACAGGGCATGCTGGCAGTGTATCTATTTGCCCGTCCTTAGTTTTTCTCAAACAGCTTTATTTCCATGGTCCTCCCACCCTGCATCACTGTGATGCACCCTAATACACAGTGACACATAGGCCGCAGTATTATGGCACTGCTTTCTATGTTCTATGGGTGATTTTTTTTCTTCATGTACGAAGTGACAAATGGTGGATGGATATGTCAAGGAAATAGGCCAGCCTCATTACATTCATTTGTCCAAGTTAGTTGACTTCATTATTCTATATTTGTGACTTGCATTTGACAGGTTAGCCAGTCTTGGTGGTTTGAGGAGACACTGTGTGGGAGCAGCTCGTCATCCTTATTCAACACAGTGGTATGAAATAAATAAATAAATAAAATCAACGTCCATAAAGCTACTTTATTCATAGTAAAATAAAAAATACATTCTCCAACTTCCAACTGTTCAGTTAGCTCTTAATATATGCTAAATATATGACAAAAACTTTTTTGTGTTTATATATCAAAATCCCTCTCTTTGCTCTTCCTGTAAAACACCCTGTGACTATCAGAATGGTGTCATAGCAGGAAGTGTGCGTCTGGACTGAGTCTCCAGTCATGCTAGTGGCTGTATGAGGTTGTACTTACAGGTAAAACAGTGCTTTGAGCTAACATGCTCAAAATGACAATGGAAACAGCTGATGTGTAATAGGTATAATGTTTACCATCTTCATTGTCGTAGTTTAGCATGTTAGAATGCAAACGTTTGCTAATCAGCACTAAATACAAAGTGCAGCTAATGTCATTAGTTTTGCAGGTATTTGGTCATAAACCAAAATATTAGACAAATTGAAATTTTGACCTGAAGATGGCACAAGAGTAAAAGTCAGGAGATCACCAAAGTTAATACTATTCATCCTGGAGAGGATGTTAATCTATGTAGTAAATGTCATCGTAGTCCAACAAATAATTGTTAAGATGTCTCATTCAAACCATAAATGTCAAACCCATGGTGCAAGAGGAAAAGTCATCACCTGAGTCATTAGGACTAATCCTCTGTTAATCATGAATGCCTGTGTAAGATTTCATGGCAATCCATCCAATAGTTGTTGAGATATTTCAGTCTGGATCAAAGTGGTGGACCAGCTGACAGACCAGCATTGCCATCCCCAGAGCCGTGCCACTAGCACGGACAAAATTTGCTTTTGTTGGCAAAAACTGTTCACATTTCCAAAGAAGGTGTTTTAGGTCTTGTTTATTCATTTTCCCGCCTCCTTCTTTTCCTGATCAAAAAATGTAAGTGAGCAAGGTGTGGGTGGAGGCCAACCATCCTCCACAGCTCCGTATCTATATTCACTAAGTCATGCCCACATCAGAGCAGTCCAATCACATCTGGGGGCTTTGATTTAAATCTCTCTTGTAACTTGTTACATTTCATTCAGAAATATGTCACATTACAGAAGCTGAAGATGCTCTAATTGCTGTCTCACTGTGACTTTAACCTAATGCTGTCCCCGAAGGTGTCACTTAGTGTTGCATATTCACTATTTTTTCACTCACACAGTAAAAAAGTTTAGACGTGGGCTGTTGCGCAGGACCATGTGCTGCCTGTGGATTTAATGATTATCAGATAGAAGTAGACATCTCCTGAGCCAGTAGGGAGCTGAATCCTCCCTAGCTGAGTTCTTTTGATCTCACATCTTTACCTAATTCACTCCTCATACAAACCACCATCCCTGGAGCTCCCTAGGGTGCAGTTTGTATCTGGCAATCAGGCAGACCTTTGTCATGACACGCATGAATAACTCTCTGGGCCTCAAAGTCTGCATCATGTTCATCATGCATAACGCGTCTGATTTACATTCTTATAAAGTCAAAATGACTTTGAGAGGATACACAATTTATATGTTTCAACCTGCTCAGGTCTACCTTCTTCTGTATTTTCTGTAAATATCCTTTTAATATTTATTCTCTCTTTAGTGAAGATGTCTGTCTGATGCTGTTTCATTTTTGCTTTCTTTTTTGGTTAGTAACGCTTGTAAACATCACAGCAAGCACAAATAAATGCTTGGATAATAATTTCTTTCCCCTGCAGAAATAATGTGCTGAGGAGTTGAAGAGAGCAGGTGGTAGATGCATCTTTCTCGGTCTCAGTGCGTTTTGACTGGAATTATCTTTTACCACTTTTCGTAATCCATCAAAATTCAAACAGGCAGCACCACTCTTCAGAGCACCATGCTTTATTCACCCAAGCTAATCTTTTCTTACCTTCTTCAGTGATGGTGTCTATGGTTGTTCTCAGCTTCCTTCTAAAATACACAAGTGACTTCTACACGCATATGTAGAAGTCACACTAATACTAAGCACACAAGACACAATCATCATGTTTTAAAATAACTTTCACAAAATACTGCACTGTAACTGAAATTTAAATGTTTAATATATAATATTAACAACCATCTTTGAGAATATTCTTTTGCAAATGCAAACTTTCATCTTATCCCATCAGTGGGTAGAAAGGTTGAACATTAATTTTTCAATATTACCTCAACCTCACAAATTTTTTTTATAGTATAGTTTTTTAGTATACGCAGTCTTTCATCTCTCAAAATTCATATAACTCCTAACTAATTTCAAAGACTGTCTTAAAACCCCTGAAAATTTAGCTTCAATTTTCACTTTATAACATTTTATATTTACTTAAATAAGCAGCAATAAATTAAAGAAAAACAAAACCCAAAAAAACAACCTTCTTTAGGAATAAAAATGTATTTATTTATTTATACTCTTATTAAGTATCTTAACACTAACAACACTTTTTGAGTAAATTCCCTATACCATCACGTCGCCATCTATTGATCCTGGTCCCATTTCATCGTGTATATTGCAACAGAAGTAACTCAATTCAATTTTGCCTGGTTGAAAAAAAAAGCACTTTTATTTGTGATATTTAATTAAGTCCACAGGCAGCAGGAATCAGGAGTAATATCAACTGGCCAACAAGCTAACAGGCTAATAAGCACTGAATCTACCGTGGCACATGAATGAATCCAGCAAGCCTTGGAGCTCTCGATCGGTCTTTTCAGTGTGCAGCTCTTCAGGTACAGAAAGTGTTGAGAGCAGCTAGTGTGTAGGAGAGCTGGTATCAGCAGCAGCTGAGTCAAGTTGAGTTGAGTCAAATATACTGGTGTGCATTTGTAATATAGAACGGTCTCAGCAGCAAACACATACATGAAACATTGGTATCCACACACTGTGAATACACTCGCCATTTTTCAGTTAGACAGAAAAAGTCCAGATTAGAGCCAGACAGAAGATGAGTTAGTTGGTTGCTGTAAGGCTTCTGATGTTGAAATGAGTTTCACATGATTGATGGTTTGGAAAGTTTTGAATAACCTCTGCCTCCTCGCTGCAGGGTTTCAGCACTCAGTGGTGTTTGCTGCAGATTTTTTATAAGAGAGACCTGTCAAGGTCTCCACAACAACAAAAATGCATTAAGATAAACACACTCTATGTTAACAAAGTTTAGTTTGTTAAGGGGGAGAAGCCCGGCTCAGAAAGTTCTCACTCACTGACCATGACTGGCACTGGACACACAATTGCAAATTGGGGCGCAAATCAGTGGTGGCAGATGACCAGCCTGCTGGATCGGTGATTTGCTGTAGTACCTGGGCTTTCCTGTGCCACAGGACACAGGAATAGATTACAAGGTATGCCAGCAAATGATGATAGAAACTCACTGTTCACTGAGTGCCCAAGAGTGCGCGGTGGCCCAGCTGTTTCCCATCTGCGTTAATTGCTCTGGCCAGACAGATGCGCACAGGTAATGCAGCTGTGAGTAGCAGCAATATTCCAAAAATCACTCTGTGAAACACAGCCCAGGGGTCCTGGTGATGAAAAATAGTTTTGCACTAGATGCTGTTTTTTGACAGGCACAGCTCTGTGGAGCGATGAACGGCCTCCTTGGTGGAACGTGAGGTTGCAAGGTCGCAGGACCTGCCACAGTGCAACTCCACGCTGCTGCATGTGTCACATATAAGTGTTTTCTAGAAATCAAGCTAGCACTAGCATGACACTTGAAAGCAATCCAGTTCGCTCCTACCACTGCCTCTACCTTCTGTGTTAGACTTCGCCCAGCCCTTCGTCTACATCCTCAGCGTGTATCAGTTCATGCTGGAATCAGGAGCTTGCTAACCTGTGAGTCAGCTGTAGCAGTGTTTGATTGATTTACAACCATGAAAAGCAGCAAGCTAAGAAACTGAGCTAAGTGACATGTTCTGTCTGTCTATCAATCTCCTCCATTCTGTTTAATCACAGCGCAGCACCTACGCACAACAAACAGCGCTTCAGTGACAGTCAGTTGATCAGAGAGTGTGTGTGTGTGTGTGTGTGTGTGTGTGTGTGTGTGTGTGTGTGTGTGTGTGTGTGTGTGTGTGTGTGTGTGTGTGTGCGTGTGTGCGCACGTGTTGGTGTTGGTGTTGCAACCATCGGTTTGCTGATGTAAAACTATGGCAGGGCAAATGAAATTTGATATTAATTCAATACTGCAAATAATAGTGTTAATACTTTAAAACATTATTGCGAAAACAAGCCAAATATCGTCTTGACATTGGCAAAGGCATAAGATATCATCAATCACTCTGATGACCATCGACCAGAGATCATCATCCATCAGCACAAACTTATTTAAAGCATATTTCAACTAAAAAAATATCAGATAACAGTTACACACTGTGGCTTTAAAGCAAGCTTAATTTGTCAGACAGTACTCAAGTGAGTTTATACCAAAAATATTATCAATACATTTGGTAATACTTTTACCTGATGATGGCTAATATCTGGGTTACTTTGTACAGGTAAAGAAATCATATCTTTTGTTTCTTATTGTGTGTGTGTGTTTTTAACTATGTGTTTTTCTTTGTCTGTCAGCTGAAAAACTCTCTGAAGAATGATCTGTGTCTGGACCAGGGGCCCGACAATGACAACGTCCCTATTCTGTATCTCTGTCACGGGATGACACCACAGGTCAGAGCTCTCCTGGGCTTTCTGTCTCTCTCTCACTCTCTGCACCGCTGTTTCATGCAGCATGTAGCATATATCCAGATTTAATATATCACCTCTATATTTTATTTCCATCTCGGATTTTTCTTCCTCAATAAAAAACTGTTCTCTCGAAGAAAAATGACTCGCCTTTCCCCTGCTTTTAGATTGGATCAAACTCAGTAGCTTTATCTCATAAAACAGAATCAAGTTTTCTATTTTGCCCTTTGCAGAAACAGTCCTCCATGTTTTTAAATATTAAACTCGTCCCCATTTTTCATACACCTCCTTGTAGGGGTGACATGTCCTAACCGAATTCAGCTCAGAATAAAATACACATTATTGACCAAACATAATACGAAATCCTGTTTTTAAATGGTTTTAGAAGTTAGATTCCACCTGAACATTTGTCTCTGTCTTAGCTTTCTTCAGTTTAATGTCAAAAGGTTACTTTCTCATTATCACAGGCATTTAAAAGATTAAAACGTTAAACAGTAAAAGATTCAGGTTCAGACAAACAGCCTGATAAACTTCAAGTTTATTTCAGCTGCTCACTTAAGTGTATCTCTCGACTCACGATTCAAGATATATCTCAACCTAAATAACAGGGAGTTGATTATCATTTATTTTCTCCAGCCTCCTCCAGCTCCTATTGATCCCCTCATCCCATTATGTCTGAGCAGGTTGTTTTCAGAGATTGTTTAACCTTGCTGTGGCAGTTGTAAACGTATCTCATAGAGTGCGGCTTGATCTCACATTATCCCTCTCCATTCAAATGAATCTATTGAATGTGTCAGACACGTCGTGCCTGTATTGATATTTACACCACAGTGCACATTAGAAGTGATTCGGGAGAAGTCTTTGGTGAGAAATTTGTATAATCCTGTGGAATCTTATTAACACTTTTTCCTTAAAACACTCATAAGTCAACTTCTGCGGCCCTTTCTGAGACTTAGATAATATTAAAACTTAAGAGTTATAAATATGTTATGTGCTATAAATCTCTCATAAATCCAGGCATATCAAACAAAGGATTGGGGTAGCACCAGCGTTTCTAATGAGATTAAGGATCTCCTCTGCAAGACAAATCTAGTCTGCTCTATTTTTATATTTCAGTGTTACATCATCGAGAGGAATTAGCCCCTGGATTGCCTCAATAGTGATACAGACACATAGACTGTTGCAAACGTTTGCTGTAGTCAGTGAAAATGTGTCATTGTAAGTGCCAGCTACTTTTCACTGATGATGCTTTGGGAGAGCTACACTTTTGTATCTGAGGTGCTGGGGTAAATGCAGTACATCAACATGCTGAAAGAAAACTGCACAGGCACACATGAAAGGGTATTACAAAGCTCCCAATCCAACACGTGGCTGACTTTACAAGAGCATGTTGTCAGCAAACAGTACAGCACTTCAGCTCGATCAGTAATAAAACATACCAACTTAAGCACAGCAACAATAGAAAAACCTCAGACACATCCGGCCTGGCAGCCTGCGCTGCTGCTCCAAAAATGAGCCGCTCAAACACACACAAAAAAAAAAGTCACACTCGTCAGACTGTTAAATGTCTGGTGTGAAGGAGGCCGCTTGGGTGTTATCAGACAAATAAGATTAGAGTAAAAGGATAAGAGTAAAAGTAAGACAGGCAGCACAGGAAGCAAACATGGCCCTGATTTTTTATTTTTAATAACGCAAAATATGTGGGGGGTTGGAGTCAGAAAGAAACTTTATCCCAGTCCCACTTATGAAATGTATTGACTTCTTCAGACAGAGCCTCTGTTTAATTGTCTGCTCTCTACCCAATTTTACTCTGATATGAATCAAACTCCCCCATGATCTTCTTGTGCTTCTTTATCATTTGGATACTACAAACCAATTAACTGAATTTAATTTTGTTTTTGTTCATTTGCTAGTTGAAGCTGCCAGTGGTGGAAGAAGTACTCGGATCCTTTACTGTAGTGAATGTACAAATAAAACTATGTAGAAAATAATCCATTCATCCAAAATTCTACTTTAGTAAAAGCACAGAATTATCAGCAAAACGTATGTAAAGTACAAAGGTAAAAGCACTCATTCTGCAGAAAACGAGCCTGTCTGACTGATTAATTATTATATATGACATTATTAGATTGTTAATACAAATGCATCAACATTTCACTGTTGTAGCTGGCCAGGATGGAGCTAATTTCAACTATTATATACAGTATACTGTATACTATAGTGAAATTCTGAAACTGCTAACATATCTCAATGTGCCCCAACTACACATTGTTTTTCTGAGAGGTCACAAGGTTTAACCTTTTACAGTGCATTATTTTTCACAAGTTTCTTATATATTATTATGAAGTTTGAAATGAAATGGAGTGGAAGTTTACTCTACGCAAAGAACAAATATCTCTTTTCTATTAGCAATTAGCAATTTCATATAATCTTATACAGTACATCCTTGTTTTCTCACAGCTCTTGCTTATCACTCTGTGTGAACTAAACCCAAACTAAAGCTAGTGTTCTGCCAAAAGTACAATCAACAAATTCAATCTCTCAAAAATCAATCTCTTCCCACTCTCTGTCTCATGGTTATACCATTAAGTCTTTTTCTTTTTGAGCACACAACATGCTTCTCCTGCTTCATTGCTGAAAATGATCATCAGTTTTTGTCAGCTTCGTATGCGCAAACAACTGCCCTTCAAAAAAAATCAGTTGGGAAGGATTCCATCACAGAGGGCACAATTATTCGGGTTTTCGCCCAATGCCTGAATTAATCATGAGCTTCTTTTGTGTGTCTGGCCTTGTCTTTCCTTGTCCTCCATTCAATCAGGATAGCTGTATAAATACACATATTTAGTGTATGTAAATCAACCTCATAGATGTCTCTTTCATAGTCAAGACAATCCAAGAGGAAGCCTCATTTGCTGCATAATTTATTGCCTATATGGTCATATACAGCTCTGGAAGGGCCATTATCTAAATGTCAACCCCAGTCGTCTCAACATTCAGTATATAACACCACACAGTTTGTTCATAGCAGGATGTGGTGTATCTTGCAGAATGTGTACTACACCAGCACTCAGCAGCTGCACATCGGGCTCCTCAGTCCCACCATTGATGATGACGACAACAAGTGCCTGGTGGATGTGAACAGCAGACCTCGCCTCATTGAGTGCAGCTATGCTGCAGCCAAACGCATGAAGCTCCACTGGCTCTTCACTCAGGTGACAACACATGACGCAGCCACACACGGTCAGAAAGTACAAGGTTAACATTCGGTTTGCTGTTGATATACAGCCTCAGTTAAGGTAATGTGTCAAATGTGACCGGAAAAAACTGTGGAGGTAGCATTTAATCATTTAGGTGATTTAATTTACTGTTTGACTGGAGTTCCCCTCAATCCTGTACCTGCTTTAGACGTGAAGAGTCACTGAAACTCAATGACTGTCTTACTTCATTAGAGGCTCTGTGCTTGCAAACTGTGTTTTGGCTGAAGAAGTAGCCACCTCACGAAATGCCCCATGACAGTGGGTGAATTGGATTTACAGCATGCTTTGATTTGGGCTCAAAACATCTCGTATTATTTTCTGCTAAGCTGTCGGCTGTCGTGTTAATTATAGATTTGTGTTCCTCTTTCAGTCACATATGTATAAAATCCCAAATGTGCTTCATATTAGACGTTTAAGACAACAAGTAAAATATTCTTTTGACGATGTGTCCTCTGGACTGCTGCTACAGGTGTGTCCGTGGGGTTTTACAATGTAACGGGCACTAGGCATGAAAAGGTTTTATACGCTTGAACTCGTTTGTCGTATCTCCTCACACTGGACTTTAAATGGTTATTTTAGTTAACTGTGTATAATTTAGCAAGTGGAATGCGGACATATCAGCAAGGCTAGAGCATATCATGTTTCTGAAATATGGCATCAATTATTGAATGGAGCTGTCTACAAATTAGTGAGAGAGAAAGTTTTTTTTTTTTTTTTTTTTTTAATTCAAATGTTGCACCATTCTGCACAAAACCTAATTAACAGAAGATATTTTTAATCTTTTTCCAGTGGAATGAGCAAAATGCTTCACTTCCTTCATCCACTGTAAATACCTCTAAGTGGTTTTGATCAGCCTTGCTTGGTGAAAGGAATGAAACGTGTGCTTGCATGTTAGGATTAGACATTAGTTTGTAGGTGCTGATTAGAACAGCAAACACATGTTCAGTGGGTGGGACTGTATGGTTTGGTTTGCTTGTGTGGATATGTGGATTTGTGGTTATGTGTGGGTGATGCCTTTTTTTATTTTTCTGCCACAAATGCCTATTGTTCTGCATATAGCATAGTAAATTTAATATAAACCCTATAGCAAACCGTAGCATCCTAAGTCAAACAACAAACATCCCCCATGCTACATACTCACTTACACTGTACATTCATTAGCCGACTCCTGGAGACTGTTTGAAGAAGGTGTTACACTGGCAGAGAAAAACCCAGAGCAGCTGCTTTTATCAGTTAATGTTTCAGATTTTCAGGGATTCTGGGTTTTACTTTGGCCTCGTTCCAGACCTCTGTGTAATCGCCCACATCTTCAATATGTTCATGGATTCAAACGGGTCTGGTGGTGTGCTTAGCGATGGCTGTTCCCTCCGGTCTGAGAAACCACCAGCCAATCACAGCTTTTGGATTTCTATGGGTTGAAATTGTGCTTACAGCACAGGTTGTGGTAAGTCCACGTACAAAAATAACAGCTGTTAAGAAATCAACAAAGATATCCTCTGAAAAAGATTGTGACGTTAGATGGAATTAATGGAGTGAAACAAAAATGCAATTCAGTCCAATTATTAAGCTGGTTTTACTCAGCCAACTTACCCAATTAACTCCAAATATTCTTGTAACAAGCTCCTCTAAATCAGGGGTTTTCAAAGTCTGACACTGTGACACTGTGGGCTCACCCTCAGACAAAATCAAGACAACTGTTTCATCTGCTGCCTGAGAAACACTCCCACAAGCTCCCGTAGGAAAGTTCTCTATCACAGGTGAAGTGATTAACTAAACATACATTTGCCAAACCAAACAGTTAATTGTCCTTGAAGTGTTTTCACTTGTTAAACCAAAAAATATTTCATGAAAACACTTCCAGTATAAGCATATATCTCACCTTTGTGTAACTTGGCGAGGTTTGTTTTCGAGCGTAGAATGGGCTCGTTGTTGCCCCTTGTGGTTGCTGGGGGAAAACACAGCTGCTACAACGGCCATTTTCTGTCCTTCAGCCTCTCGGCGCAGTAATGAGCCCATTACGACTTAGCACACCACAATGAGGCAAGAAAGACGCAGCACTAGAAAAACCTACTTGGACAATTGACACAAAGGTAAGGTTTATGCTTTATGTGTTTTCAGATTCAGTTTTGCAAGAGAAAATACTTGTCGGATGAAGAATAAGTTACTGTGTCAGTCCATTACACCATCAATAAAATAGCGTTCTGGTCGGGCTACAAACAAAACCTTTTTATTTATTCCAACAGGCTGATGTTTTTTGATACAGATGTTGCACCTGTAACTCAATGACACGCAGACCACAAAAATGAAGCCATCTCTGAATAGGGCTTAAACAGCTGGTTTAACATGCAGGCTCAGGCACTCTCCTGCAGTGCAGTCTGCCAGGACCTGATCCAGTCTTTGATAACAAGCCCTATGGAGATTGTGCCTGCGTGAAAACGTTGATCAATAAAGGGTTGAAGTCTCTCAGTTTGGGTTCTGCTCTACACTTAAAAACCTTATAGGCAAAAATAACAAGTAAATACTGAAGTTCTTTTATATGTTTTCATTCCTTGAGTTGCTCAATTATCAGGGAGATGGTGTAGATGTTATCACATCATAAAATATTATAATCTAATATTTTCATCTTTACAGCATGCACAGCTCAGCCAAAAGCTGGTGTACCCATAATGGAGATTCAATACACAAATGATCTAAAATGGATCTCACTTTGTACAGATACCCTTTTTTGTCTTGATTGCACTCATGGGCTGGCTCAGGGCATATTAGTCCATAAATGCCTACTACCCACAGTTTATACCAATCTGGTATCTATAAAAAATGTCTCTTGGACCTCAGAGACAGGCCAGACTCTCGTGGAAACACACAAAGAATAATTTAGCTCACAGTCAGTACAACCTGTCCAATCCTTAGGTCTTTTTTTTTTTTTTTTCTCCCATGTCCCTCTGCATTCCCCTAGTAGTATTGAAAGAGCTCTCTCCTCACAGCTCTCTCCACACTGTGTGTGAATGTTGATGGTCTCCTCTTCAGTCCCTTGCCCTTTGTCAGTCCTGACACTGTAATGAGAAAATCCTGCCTCATTTCATCAGGACATGCTAGAACATTTTTTGCCGAGCTGATGCGCTCACTCTGTTCAGACTGGCAACAGCTGTCATATTAAAGTTTGTAACTTGTTGTGCCTTACTTTCATTTTGCAATAAACGTTTTTGCTCTTCCTTCACACTCCGTACAGTCCAGACCATAAATGCTCGGACAGTTAAAGTTGTACCTGTGCTATATATAATAGATACTGCATTAAAGTACGTTTAACACACACTGCCTTAAATTTAGGGGTTCCAAAGTAATTGGACAGATATACATGAAGTTAAACATACATTTTATTCGATTTCAGGCATATCTGTCCAGTTACTGTACAACTGTACAAATACTTACAATCATTTTTCCCATAAATCAAATACTTAATTAATCTATTTTACACATTATTGTAACGGTTCAGAAATTTGATTTGAGCTGTCCTTCTACATCAGCACCAGATGTTTTTGTCCCTGTCGCTCTGTTTTGTGTTTGTCTTTTTTTTCCTCTTTTGATTCAGTTTGTTCATCCTGAGTATTCTCTTTCAATCTTGGAAGAAAGCTAATGACTTCACTGGCAATTGCATTGTTGTTTTTGCCTTGAAACTATGTTGATGCTATCTGGTGGGCCCAATGAGGATGGTAGTGTGAATCAGCCAAAACGCCCCAGAGCTTAGCAGCAGCTCACGTCCATATCTGTTCAGAGCAGTGTGGGTTTAAAAGGAGGCAAGTTATGTTGTGCACACAAATTGATCTTCGGGAGCTCGGCACAATTTTAACCATCCTGCTTTTATCTTTTCAGGGAGGATCCATTCAGAACAAGAAATCAAAGAGATGCCTAGAGCTTGTCGCGAGCAGTGACAATGAGTTTGGCTACCAACTGGCACTGCAGAAATGCACTGGACAGAAATGGTTCATTACAAACGTGTTGTTTAGCAGCTTGTTGTGATTGACTGCTGAAAGCAACACCTGAGTGAATAGCACACCGGACTGGATGAAGTTGGGTGTTTGGTTTTTTTTTTGGAGGGTTTTTCTGTGAGTGTGTGCACATGTGTATGCGTGTGTGTCTGCGTGTGTGAAAGGACGGTGCGTGGTTGAGCACGCTCATTTTGAGCACCACAATGTCCACTGATGAGCGGTCGACATCACATCATAAATGTTAAACATTTTATTTTGCCTACAGGATCAGCCATAGTTGGCAGATATTTTGCAGATTTGACAAGGTAGTATATTTAGTATATTTTGTGGTAAATACAGTACAGTCAGATTTTCGTTGACTTAAAAAATGTAATAGGTTCATGTTTTTGTACTTTGTTCATATTTGCTACTGTGTAGCAAGCTTTCTGAACCTGTCCCTGCTGTAATTATTTTCTTTTAGTGTCTCAGGTTTGTAGGTTTATTATGCGGTTCAGCTCTACAGTTGTGGGAAGATGTTGGAATAAATCTGAAAACAATACATAATTTTCTAAATGTAAATATTTCAAATATTTGTAATATATAACAGTAAAACAACTGATGTAAACTACTGAGTGCAAGTGCCTCTTTTCTTTTGTTGTTGAAGGCACAATTTGTCTGAACAAAAAGGGTCATCCTGTCATTGAAATTGAAAGGACTGGAATCTGCCGTCAACCCCAAATAGATTTTTGATTCTAAACCGAGAGTTCAATACACTGCAACATTAGGAAAAACACGTACGTATACATCACATTTTTTTTCACATCTGTCTTAAAACAATAGCCAGGTGGCTATGTGAACGGATGAAACAGGTTTTGTTTGCTGTGATTGCTCCTCATGGTCGGACTGGCTATTAAGATGTACCTTCGCAATGTGATTCCCGTGTAAGTGATAGGGGGCAAAATCCATGGACATGTTATATTGTTTAAAATATTGTGCATTTCTGTATTTGTAACATGGTTGTTGATATTTGCAGCACATTTTGTTATGCACTTTTGTCAAATTGGTGATGCTTTCTTCATTTGCTTGTGCATGTATTTTCTTCTGTTGCAGAGTATTGAACACTCAGAGCCACCGTAGCTTTGGCCTTTGAAAGGAACTTTTCGTTGAATATTGTGCACACATACAGACTAATGTACATGCACGTACCACACCATTTAGAAAGTGCAGAGTCGTGGAAGTGATGTCTTCAGTTTGTAGTGACAAATTCATGGGCAGAAGCTGAGAAACAGCGTGGCTTTCTGCTCTGACTGTTGTGCGCACCTTGGGAGGAGACGAGTAGCACAGCCTGTTTTCAACATGCCAGTCCTCATTACCATCCATATTCAAGCAGAGCTCGGCAAACCATGGCATTAAATATACATGGAAACCCACTTTCATCAAAAGGACTAACACATCTTAATATATGCAATAAGAGCGCCTCTGCATGCCCAACTTTTGAATGAAAGAAATCCAACAAAAGAATTCCCATGAATGCCCATGCACATTACTTGCATCTTCTTTTAGTTGACCTCTTCTCCTGACTGCCCGCTGGTGCACTTTCCAAACATTACCTTCAGCTTCAAAATGACAGTAGATGGGGAATCTGTATATGTATATTTGTTTAATATTCTATTATCATACATACATTTATCACCCTTGTTGATTTAGCGCATCATTTTGTGCCACAGAATGACATAAGGAGGTTTTTTTTTGTTTTTTTTTTTAGGTTGGCACAGAGTACACAGCAGAGACATAAATTCCCTGTAAATCTGGAGTAAAAGATACATCCAACTGTATCCCACAGTGATGGAGCTGTGGAGCTGTTTCTGTCTGAGTATGAGTCACATGCAATATTTCAGAATAGTACTGTCCTGATTTCAATGAAGCCGGGGTGATAATATATCTGTATTGCCTTTGAGATCTAGCATTTGCAAAATTACAGTTATTTACCTTGCTGTGAGAATTAAATGCTGATTTTTAACAGGTTCATCTCCTTCCTTCCTGAACCAACTGTCATTTTTTATGACAAGTCCTTCTTCAATTTAAATCTTCTACAAATATGCTGATCTGATTTTGCCTTGTATATAGCAGAAATGCGTAACTAATTGAACCAAACAGGCACTGTGTATTATTTGTGGGAAACAGGATATTGACTGTTGAGTAAAAGAAATGCCTCTTGGTGAAAATATGTCCAGGAAAAAATCCTTGATTCCCAACAGTTTTGTGGCTGTCCTTAAATTGTTTTAATTCTTTTTGTGCAGAGTGCAAAGTTTTTTTAAAACAAGCTTTTGAAACATTTGGGTGTAAGTAGCTCAGGTGAATCATTAGATCACTTCATGTAAATTACAGTATAATAATCAAGGACATTTGTGAAGTATTTATTGGGTACCTATAATAGGACTATAACAAGTACAAGGGGTAATGTCAAGCGATCAGTGAATAAGGAAGTAACAACTTTGTGTTTAAGAGGGAAATTTCAGTATCTTTAAAATTATTATTCCTCTATTTAATAATTAATATAATTATTGCGTAAATGACAGGAAAAAAAAGGTAAAATGCTCATATAGCTCACATATGTGAGCAATAGTTCAATTTGTTTTCTTTCTGTTAGATGAGAAGTTTGATACTAGTCTCATATCTGTACGGACCCAGCAGTCAGTTAGCTCAGCTTAGCATAGCATAAAGACTGGAAGCAGAGCGACACCGTTACTGTTGGACAGAGCCAGGCAAACTGTTTCCCCCATTTCCAATCTCTTCATGCTAAGCTAAGCTAACTAGTTACTGGCTGTAGCTTCGTTTCTACCATGCAAACTTGACAGTAGTATCAATCTTCCCAGCTAACTCTCAACAAAAAAGAAAATAAGCGTGTTCCCCAAAATGTCAAACTATTCCTTAAAATAAAATCTAAGTTCTCTCTCTCTCTCTCTCTCTCTCTCTCTCTTTCTCTATAATTCATCTCTTTGCCTCTTGTGGGAGACGGCTCTGAGAGGCATCCTATCATGTCTTGTCATTATATTCTGCCCCCGACACAGAGACATAAAACACTGAGGGATATATTCCTGGCAGAAGTCGCTGTGTGATCAGGGGAAACAGCTGAGTTTTGAATACCATATGACAAAAGGAAGCAACTTGTCAGAAGTGAGAATATCTGAATGCCCCCCAGGAACCAGAGAGGCAGCTTTCTATGTTCTCTCTCCTGCAGGTGAGCCACAGGTAGGTAGCTGAGGAGAAGCTGTCAGTACCACAGGGCGGATGGGACACCACAAATGGAAAGAGAATCAGGTAATAGTCAAGCACTTGAAAATAAACATAAACCCTGCCAAAGATGAAATGACTGTTCACTTACAATCTAAAGCAAGCCATCAGTGTTAGAAGGAAATTTTAAGTAGAAAAACAGATTTACCAGAACAATGCATGTGGGTGTGAAATCTGCACTCACCACCCAGCTAAAATGCTTCACATGTGGATAAATGTCACTGTTAATTGTTTTCTGCGAGACTGAATCTCAGCTGTGGCTGTGTTTCCATGGCTACAAGTCCTACGCTGCATATTCTCAGATATCCCCAGGCGTCGGACCGTAGGTGAGCATATTAACTGAAAAGACCTGACAGGATGTAATTGCTCGCAGATGCAGATGTAACTTTAATCTCTGCCCTTTTTATGTCACGCCTGAACGCTTTGACCTATGCAAATGAACCAGCTGACAAATCTGTTTGTTTTTGTGCGTATCTGTCTGTGCTTGTATGTGAAGTAAAGGAGCGAATGAGCGGATTCGCTACAGCAGAAATAAAATTCTCGACAAGGGGGAAAATGAAGTGGAAGTCTGAGGTCATAATGAAAAGGCTCAAAGTGAAGGGGAAATCATTTCTAACCAGCCAAGCACAGAAGTTACTGGTGTTGATAATGTAGTGCAAAAACATTCACAGAAATTCTCACAGTCATCACACAGTCCGTATAATTTAAAATGTAGTCACATAAAATTAGACAGCATTTGATACTTTCACGTACAGTTAGCGAATAATAACTACTCTTCCAAGTGTTTTAAATACTGTACAAAAAATAGAAATGCTAATAATCGTAATGTGAAAATGGATCAAATCATGCAGTTTTATTCCACGAACATACAACCTGCTTTAATTAATTTAATCACTTAATCAATAAGATGAATGACAAATAACTTTCTACTTTAACTTCAAGATCTTCATTCATTACCATGTTGGGGGAAAAACAAGACGTAAACACAACAATGACAGAACACTTGATCGCAGACAGCAGTTATGGAGCAACATTAACATTCACAGGAGTTATGTTTCTGGCCACCTGACGAATCTAATCTGGCCGTTTAGTTGCTAAATGCTCCACTCTGTTCACCAGCTCATCTCTTACTGTGTCTGTCTGCTGTTTGGTGCTGTGCGGGTAGCACTCAGAGTGTGTTTGATCTTATTCAGTTAAAACCGCTGCATTTTGCAGGTGGAAACGATGCTGATGTGATCAGTGAGACTGAACCTTAACAGTGGAGTTGTGGGCTGGAAAACCAAAACCATGAGCTGAAAGAAGTTAAAACACCTCATAGAGCTGAAGGAAGCTGCAGAGTCAAGTGCTATTTCTCTGTATAGGTAAAACACATTTCACAATGCACAATCTTTTAATTGATTGTTGATGTGAAATGTTGATCAGTGCAGCTTTAAAATCTACTTGCATGAATTTATCAGACATATTTTTCTTCTTCCCAGTTTAATACTAATACTACAAGTCCTTGATAGTCATTTTTTTGCAAAACAGTTACAACAATGAGCCTGGATATTACATAGTTCAGCTTTCTGTATCTGTCAGTCAACTAAGTTATTAACCCTGCAAAAAGATTTCAAAAAGTCATAGGGCTCATTGGCCGAGCAGCTGGGATCCCACTATACATGTACTACTCTTGTCATATTCAGTAAGTGTTAACAAGTAAGAGGGATGTAGATATTGTGGCATTTTATCCATTACAATTTAACTGGCTTTTGACAGTGATGGATGAGGCTCCATGAGGAAGCCTATAAATCAGATTAAACTGTGAAAATGGGTATTGACTGTATTATCTGGATTCTATTTGCTTTTAGCTTTTAGTAATTTTTTCCTGAAGTTAAATCTGTCTTCCTCTCCGGAAAGCCTTTGTGTGCATTATTCCTCTTTTGAAGTTGGCATCAGCTGTCACTGAATCAATTACTGATCATAATCTTGATTTACTTACTTTAAAGAAAAAGCTGAGTCAAACCTTCTAAATGTATGATCCTACTGGTGGTGCAACAACTTGATGTTCCCCTTCACACTTATTCTTCAAATCATGCCTCCTAATTGAAGCACTTGTTTCGGACGTTGGAGATGAATTCAGTTATTCTGAATATATGCTTCATTGATTCATAACTGTTGGTAAATACAGCCATAATACACCAACACACAAACTGACTTTGTTTAAAGGTCAGAATATTTTGGGATATTTTACAGAAAACAACATGTGAATCACAACATGACATGTGTGTGCTTACCTTGACAAAACACTGTCAATCACATCCAATCAAATTTCACCCACTCAGTCTTGCTAAATCAGATTAGCTGAGTTTTTGACTGATAAACTGTAATAAATGGTTCTTTAATCTGCAAGGACTGACTTTCTTGGGCCATTTGGGGGAAGCAGAATTAATCTGTTAGCACTTCATTACCTTTAGGCAGTTACTGAGCACCATTATCATTCATTTGGAGTTGTGTTTCTGGCCACCTGGCAAAAGTAAATCCAACATTTACTCTTTTAGCTCTGTTTTTGGTCCCTACCGCTATTATAAAATATTGGTTTATTGGTTAAAGCCACTTTAAAGGTTGTTTTTCTTTTAACTTTCATTGTTGGTAGTGGACAAGTATTTAAGATTTGAAAACATTTGCAAAGGAAAAGAAATTCTGGGAAATTTGATAACATTTTACTTTAAGTCCCACTATTTAGCATTTATAAGCTCTATGCAAACATTTAATAGATTGTTTCTAGCACATAATAATGTCTTGTAAGCAATACAGTGTAAGTACAGTTTTTTCAGCAACAATCATAACTTCTCCTAGAAGGTATATTTTATATTATTACAACCATGTTTTATATTGTCACTCATTATCTATTTACACACCAGCCTCAACTCAGTTTGTTGAGGTTTAGTATTAGTATACAGGGTTCTTCAAATTGTATTTTTGGCATTACTGCTACTCTATCCTTTTTGTCCCCTTTTTATAGTGTGTATAAACCTATTCTGAAGACAGAAGTTATAGAAACATTCGAACCAGTGAAGGCCTGCTTGTCAGGCCACACAGGAACAAAGAGAGCCTGGGGCAGCAGGGGTTAATCAAAATTTAATCATGCCTCAAAGGCTGATTCCATCTGTACATAGATAAGACACATATTTATGGTTCATTTGACTGTGACAACAATAGTCTACTTTGTCACTGCTCACTGACAATACCCACCCCTGACACCACTGACATAAATTTCAGACAGCCACTTTCATGAATGAGAAGAAAAGGCTGAAGTCCATGAACTCACATCCTGTACACTCCAGCAAAGTCTAATTACTGCAATCTGGATTTAGACTCTTCTCTGTTTCTCTTGCAGCACTATTGAGAGAGACATCTTGTGAGCACTGGAGCAAAACTCTCTTCCTATTCTTGTCCTCCCGCGCACAGAGCTGCATTTGATACAGGATCCTGCCAAACAGAGGAACTGATCATGAACGCTTCCACAGCTAAAGATTATCCTGGTTCTGTTCTTCCTCTGGATTTAGATTTCTCTGAGAGATTTCAGTTTGTCTAAGTAAACACAAAGAGCTCTGCATAGCATATGCATCAAAGCTTTGTGGTTTAATGAAGATTAGGGACATCAGAGTTGTGTCAACTATTTTTTGGATTCACATGAATCAAAAACATGTGACGACTGTCACTTTCAAGCGTGTGTGATTCTGAACTTATACTCCTGAATGCTGAGGAGACGCAGGACTTGCCAGCTTTTCAGCACCTGTCTCACACAATCTATCAATCAATCTGTTTGTCCCTGTCTGCCTTGTTCACTGTGTCTGTGTGCAACCATAACTACATTTTCTGCAAGTAGCCTCCTATTTTTTGCTACTTTATACTTCTACTTACTTCTAACTTCTACTTGGGGAATGCAGTGCACCATGTTGTGAGTGACATCTCTGGACACAATGGTTCATCATAACACACTGATACCCGCTGTAGAAAAAAAAAACAGCTGCATGAAATGAGTCTGAATAAACAGACAAATATGTAGCATGGCTTAAGATAAGAGCATTACTGCATTTGATATGAGACATTAGCTAATATGAAGCAGAATAAATCAGTTGTAGCTTTCATTTTGAATGATATTTTCATATTATCATTTGTTTGATGTCTGAAGATCCAAACAAACATGCTGACCTCAGTAGAAAATTAATAATTTCTGGCAAACGGCATCTGTCAAGCAGATGGAGAGCAATGATCTAGTGGTATGTGCTTGAGAAGGAGAGAAGCTCATTTCTATGACCACCTGGCTCTTAACTTATCAAGAGTACACAACACAATTCTCTATAATCCTCTGTATATTACAGGAGAAAATCCATCAGTAGTCTGAGCCTGAATGTCCTCACAGAACCCATTTAGATGAGCCTCCAAAAAACAGATTGCTTGCCATATTGAAACTCAGATATAGAATTCTATCTATTCTATCTATCTCAATTCAGTAATTTTTACTCTTTGAACCACTTCTCACTTCACAAGACAGCAACCCCCGACCAGCTGTCTTATGGATTATACAGACTTTTAAAAATCCATTTCCTGTTTCACCAAACAGAGGTTATGTTTGTTGTGTGAGATGGAAAAAGAAGATTGCTCCTATGTTGCAGATGTCGTCATTCTAGGTAAAGTCTCGTATAATCATGAAGAGGATATTTCTGGAAATGTGGCGTGAGCCTGCGATTTACATTGTAATTTTGAATCAGGAACTAATAAGATAGTGTCCATGTTTAAGTATCCAAATGATATTTAAAGGCACAGCGGAAGAAGGAAAGAAGAAAACATGGGCAACAGTTGGGAATTTTAGAGGAAAAAATAGCCTAAATAAATTTGAACTTGGGAATAATGTGGTATGTGGGTTGTAATGTACTGGTTTAGTTTTGCACATTTCTCTTGAACAAGAATTGATAAGTTTAGCAAAAACGAAAACATTGAAAAAAAAAAAAAATCAGTTTCTGTGTGGCTGTTCTCCCCTTGCACAACAAGAAGATTGTTAACATCATTTTTTCCAAAACTTCAGTTATGTCATTCACCGCTGTGCCCTGTATTTACAAAAATAATAAAATATTTTTATTTATTTCTTCTAAAATGCATTAGTATTTTATTAATACCTGTATCATACAATGAAATTACTCTGTAAATTGCAGGCTGCAATATAAACCATATCTTGTTTATTAGTGAGCTTTAGAGGTACTTGTAGGCAGATTTGTTTACCCTTGCCCAGAGCCAGGCTGTTACCCCGCGTTTCCAGTCTCTATGCTATAGCATCATATTATATGGACAGATATGAGAGTGGCATCGATCTTCTCATCTAACTCTCTACAGCAAATAAGCATTTTTCAATCAGCAAACAGCTAATCTGTGAACATAAAATGTGCCTGGGTCAATGCCTGTAACAAGTGGATCTATTAGTTAAACTCAGTGGAGCTCAGAGGAGGCGAGAGCATGACAGGTTTGGGAATCGGTTCATATCGGTCGATGTTTTCATACAGCTGAGCTAAGGTTTGTGCTAATTGGAAAGGGAATGGAGATATGTCAAGAACATGACAAAGGGGAGACAGAGTGTAACATGTACAGCCACAGGGTTCAGAAAGAGATCAGCCCTTTTCTAGAGGTTAGATCAAATGCCTGCAAAGAAATCTTTCCTTTTAATGTCATTAATCTCATTTTCATTCCCTTTGAACTTTGGTCAACACTGCAGTAATTTTACAACCGCAGGCTAATCTTATAATTTTATGGGGTAAAAGATGCTCAAATGACTTAATTGTCGCCTTAGTGAATGTTGTTACTTATTTCTGTTTCATCATCAGCACCTATATTTTAATTTCTTTACTGACGTTGCTGATCTCACACAAATCCACCAGTGAAATGTGCCTTTGAGCTCTCCTTCATCAGTCCCAGGCTCTAATTGTGTAATTAGCTGCTGCTTTCATGAAGCAGACTCTACACAATTGCAAACATCGGCCAGAAATTGAACAAGACACTTTCACGTCTCCAAATCCGGCCTTTAGTTTTCATTTTGTAGTCTAAAGTGAAAACATTTTTTTTTTACTGTGTAAAAAGACATATCTCAAATGCTTTCATGAGATAAGATGAGGTAGTTAAACACAGTATAGTAAATTCAGCATGTTTTAAAACTGGCTTTGCTACAGTTTTGCTACCATGGCATCTATACTTTGCAAAGTCGCAAAATGTTGGCTTCAAAGTACAATATGGCAGAGCATCAAAATCAAAGACCCTCAGTATTGAATGTAGTTGAGCCCTTCTCATTTTGTTACATTAAAAAAGGGGTAACCAGTATTCCTTGATTGGGACAATTCCCAATTAGTTATCAGTCCGTTTAACTGCTCACAGGGAAACAAAATCTTCTACAAAGCAGGAATGCAAAATTCAGACAAGGGAGTTTCAAAATATAGATGCAAAGGTAAGGAGAATGCACAGATTGATCATTACCCAGAGAACAAATCTGAACACTTTGCATGACTCTCTGGCCCCTTTTATATTCAGGGCCAGAGAGTCATTGGAGTGAACTCAAAACAGTTCATTAACAATCACTTCTTTAATATGCTTCTCACTCTGCCGTCCTCAATGAAAACAAATGACCTGAGCGGCATGAGACATAGGGGTGAGCAACTCTGATCTTGTTTTCCCGAAAGAAGAGATGTGACAGATTTTTAGATGCTGAAGCTGTTTGAAATGCTAATGCTAATGAAAAAACATGAGGGGAAACACCCATGAGCATGAGTACAGTCTGTATGCCAACTCACAAACAGGTGCAATGTTTGTTACATGATGGATGGTCAGTGTTGTGTTTACCACTGTGAGACTGCAGTGACTCCAGAGAGCAGAGATGTTCTTCAACTTCTACTGCCTCCTGCACAATATAAACACTGCAGCTGAGCCCTGCTCTTTGACTTACAGGTAAGGCGGCTGATATGGGCAGTATTTGCACAGCTAGAGGGGTCACCCAGGGTCATGAATGAGGAGAAAGAGGAATTGTGTGATTGATAGCCGTGGCGTATGACTGTTTGGCAACTCGAGCACCACCTACCCTGGTATCAGACCTTGGTAGTGAAGAAATAGCTAAACCACAAATCAAAGCTCTTGATTTACTGACCGATCGTTGTTATGACCATCATCTCTACAGGCACCTGAAATGAGATGCCTCCGAAAGAGAGCTGGTCATACTCTGACTGACAGAATGAGGAATTCGCAATTTCAGGGGACCTTGGCATCCAGCCAGTGTTCCTCCACGCTGAGATACGCCAGCTGAAGTGGTTCAAGCTCCAAATCAAATCACCCCATGGTGGAAGACAATGGGGCAGCCTCAGTCAGGACATGCTGATGGGACAAAATCTGACAGTTCTCCTCACTTCACTCTTCTTCCTGGCCTGGATAAATGGCTAGAAAATGGACAGATTCACCTCGGTCAAGCATCTTTTCCAGGATCACCCCAACAATATTCAGCATTACTGAGTCTCTGTAGTTGAGGCTGCACTCACTAAGATTTGAATGAGCACGTGTATGTCTTATTTGTCAACTACTTGATGGTTCCCACTTCATAAATGTAAAAAATAGCCACTTTTCATTGTCTTAACATTATAATAAGTTGGATATTTTGAAGGTTTTGAACTGTTAGTCAGACAAAAACCAGACATTTGAAGACATCACATAGGAAACTGATTGTACTTTTTCACTGCTTTATAGAATAAATGATCAACTGAGAAAATAGTTGGCAGCTAATCAATTATGACAATACCCTCCAAACATTTGCTCCACCTCAACCATCTACAACCTTAAAATGCTACTTACATTATTAATTTTTCCAGTGACACAGCACAGCCTACAGCAACTTCTGTGCAGTACAAAACTGTGGCACATCTGTAATCCTCTGCATAATCCTAACAGCAATGCCTTTTCTCTCAAAACATTAAAAACAAAAATTAGTAGTAAATAAATGTAATTTATAAGAGGCTGTTTTGTGACTAGGGTGGCATGGTGATGCAGTGATTAGCACTGTCGCCTCACAGCGAGAAGGTCCTGGGGCCTTTCTATGTGGAGTTTGCATGTTCTGCGGTTACTCCGTCTTCCTCCCACAGTCCAAAGACATGCACATTAGGTTAATTGGCGACTCTAAAGTGCACATAGGTATGGATGCGTATGCAAGTGGCTGTTTTTTTCTCTATATGTCGGCCTTTGATGGACTGGCTACTGTCAGCTGGGATTGAACCACCCCCACACACACACACACACACACACACACACACCCCCTGCGACCCTGCAAGGATAAGCGGGATGGATAATGGATAATGGATAATGGATGGATGCATGGATGGATGTTTTATGACTTTGGATATAACTGAATTACAACAGTGACGGGCTCCTATTGAACATGGTACCAGGTAGTAGGATGGTGATATGGTGCAGTTTGTCTAGTCTGTTACTCTAGTTTTCTCTAGACTGCAAACTGTTGCAGCTGTGTTTCATGAATGGGCTGACTGAAAATTGTCTCCGCTGCAACAGAATCAACACGGTGTAACAAAGATAAATTTTATCTTTCAGCATGGCCTCACTTAGGGTCAAGTGAGTGAAAATGAGATGAATGAGGTTTATTTTCAGAATGACACATAATATGAGCCCCCTTTTTCTTCTTAGTTACCATTTTGCCAATACTGTCCACGCCAGCACTATAATCAGCATGTTACGGTAACATGCTCAACCATAACAGCCAATGGTGTAAAAGAATTCAGATCTTTTACTCAAATTAAAGTACAAACAGACTACAACAATGTAAAACTACTCCATTACAAAGTAAAAGCCCTGCATTTAAAATCCTGCTTAAGTAAAAATACAGATGTTTTTTTTCGCTTAAATGTAAAAGTGCTCATTTTGCATTAAAATGTTCCCTGTGACTGCTGTATTATGATATATGACATTATGAGATTTTTATCCCAATAAACATCTGTTTTTGACACATACAGTGGATTCTTAATTCAAACTGGAGAGGATCATTAGAGAGCTAATGGAGCACATCAGACTCGGGGAGACTTGTGAGCTCCTAATCGAAGGAGGCTGATTCAGTCACAACAACAAAATGAGTGGGAAGTGCTGAACCAGTTTCAGATTAGGTTGCAGCTTTTGACCTAACACCGCAAAAATCACACATTAGGCCCGTGGAGGAGATGAGAAAAATTTACTTCAATGTAAAAAAACCCATATATATACCAAGGTGTCATTCAGTTTTGTAGGGGCAATCACTTTCTACTTTCATCAGGGTTGCCTGCAAACCTCTCACTACACCCAGTTGGTCTGTTAGTTATATTACAAGATTGTATACTCACTGCTTCCACTGGAGCCTAATGCCTTGAACTCATATGAACTCTAAATCTCTCATGAAGAACAAATGTTTATGTCATGTTTTTAAGTGCTTGCAGCTATATGGTAGAAATTTAGTAGATTGTCTCACAATGATGCCTTTGTCACAGCAGAGAAAACATTTTTAACTAATATATATTTTTTTCATCTGAATGTGTTTGGCATCTTTCACTGAATATTCATAAGTAAACTGAGTGAGTAATTAGGAATTCTTACGGGACAGAATCGAGTAAACATGGAGTTCAACTAAAAGGTTACGCGGAGGTATGCAATTAGCACAAGTCACCAGTTTAATTAGTCTGACCACACTTCTTTCTTTATACTGAATTCCTTACATTTAAAAGACACCTCTCATTTGGGGACCTACAGAAACTCCATCCTGTATCATGGGCAGTTTGCAAAAGGGAAATGATGGAAAATGTCCACAAACCATCTATTTTTGGGGTTTTTTTTATTTTTTTATTTTTTATTTTTGCACTATTTTTATTGGAGCGTGTGGTTGCATAATACTCTGTCCACAAACAAAAGAAAATAGTTGTTCCATGAAAATTAGAAATACAAATTTCTAATTCTGATATTTCTAAATGACATGTCTGAGGAGAGCTACCTGGTCTGGTAGAGATACAATGTTGGCATGTGCACATGGATGCTGAAAAGGATCAAACAGTTATGGTTTGTTTTACCCTGAATGAAAAAATACATATCCATTTAGAAAAACATGCAATATCAAATATGACTCAACTATCTCACTTGGTAGATATATTGTGTAAACTCTCATTACCAAAATGTTAAACACCTGGAGCCCTTTTGTTGGAACCTGCTGCTTTTACCCTGCTTAAAGTGCCTGCTGGTGTTTAAATGACCCGAGAGCTCAAGAAAAGATATCACATCACAACAAGAACAGAAAATCACAGAGCAGCAAGAGGGTGTTAAGAAGAAATAAAACTGACAGGAGTGGTAGCATCATGCCTTACGGTTATGTTTAGTAAAACAGAGGAAGAAAATGAACAAGAACAAAGAGGACATTTATTTACAAAATTCTTTACCAAGAGAGGTGGATGTATCGTCCAAATGTGAGCCACTTTTCTGTACCAAAGTGTTTGCGCTCTATTGTTTCAGTTACATTAGTTTCACAGTGCTGCAAAAAGGGTTTGATTATCCATGAGCCTGAAATGTCCCAGTGGATTCACCCCCCTCCTGATGAACAAGCTTCAGCAACAACAGACGGCAGAGGGATTAGTGTGATGTGAGTTTATTTTTAATATCACCAGGAACAAGATTTTTCTACCAGATGCATTTAGTTTCTCAGCAGCAGCAACATGATTTGCCGCCTGTATGTCAGCAATCCTTTACAGCAATTTATCCTATTCTTAATTTCAAAAGAAGCTTTAGACGCCATGCCAATAATGCAAGGCAAGATGGTTATAAAATGAAGTTAGAGTTGGTGGTGTTTGGGGGGTATTAGATAAATATGATGAACAATAAAGCACTGTATAGATTTGCATTTGTCCATTGTCCTAACCAGTTTAAACATAACTCAAACCATGTCCCCAATGTGACAGCCCCTGCGCCACAAATTAGTTGAGGGATAAGTCTGGCAGTTCTTCATTCTTTTGTCATTGTCAGTAGATTTTGTGAAAACACCAAAAACAACAATGTGTTAGTTCATCTTTCCATACTTCCTGACATACTCCATCTATGCCGCTCAGCTCCAGTTCCTACTAATGACAAAACTATGGTGGCCCAGACGGGTCAACGCAATGCAAAAGCCACAACACAAGTGGAAAAGCCACAACACAAATACAAAAGCCATAGTATGAATGCAAATACTGTCGCTTTTGTTCTTGTGTTGTGGTTTTTGCATTCTGTTGACCCCTCAGGGCCACCGTACAAAATCTTAAAAAAACAGATAACAAATATGCTGTATGGTCTCATTATTTAAAGCTAAAGAGTCTCCTAAAAACAGCCGCACACAGAGGTTTTTATTGAACAATACTCAAACAGGAATAAAATTACATCTGATGGGGACTATTTTCTGCCACATATTGTGTATGCTACAGTGAGTAGTGTTGGTAGCACCTACGGCAGCAGGACAGTGTATATGGGATCCACTCAAAATAAGCTCTGCCCATGTTCATTGTAATGAAGGGAAATTTAATTCGGCAGAGGAGTAAGCTATATCCGATTCTGGCTACATAGACAATACTTGAAATGACTGTTGGTTTGGGCATTTCGTGGGATTTATGGGTGATAAAAAAGCAGATCAAGACAAATAAAAAGTTCAAATGAAATTAAAGTACAATTTTGTCTTGATAAACGTTTTTGGCTTTCAGTGAGGTGGAACAGCAGCATGATGGATGCATTCATATACATGAGATCCAGTGCTACGTAGGCACTACGTAGGTGGTCTGTACTGATCACACAACCATGGAACATTTAGTTTCTATGGCTCAGGATTTGCTGTGGCATTCTTAAATGTTATGAAATAGGGCGTCCTTCCAACTGTTTCCCTTTTTCACGAGAGAATTGTTTGGTAAAAAATAAGAATACAGACAGCAGTCTGCAGCAGTCTCCATGCTACACTGCATGGATGTCTGCAAGCATAGAACATCCACAAAATCAGACCACAAGTGAAATGACAAGTCAGTGCCATACCACACCAACAGCATAACACAGTGCCTGAGAACAACTTCACATCCTGTCAAACAGTGTATTGTGCCAACCGAACTCATAAGGATGAGTAAGGCAGAGTCTGTAGCGTGTACTTGATAGCTATCGAAAGTGACACAAAATCTTGCAGACACAATAGTGTCATTGTGAAGCCAACCCACAGTGATAGCACTGATCTAAAGGATGCTACATGTTGTGTGACACCATCACAGCCTCCTCCTTCACGGATTCATTTGCTACTTCACATAAGATGTTTGTCATTATCTCATTGTAACTACAGCAGTTTCATTAGAAGCTTTTAGTTTACATCACACTGAACAAAATGTACTGTATTTAGAATGAGTGACAAGTTGGTAACGTCTCAAGTCATTAAATATTGCTGTTGACATAGCAATAGCAGTATTTAATGACTTGAGATGTTACCAACTTGTCAGAGAAAAGAAGATCACATTGTATCCGGTATGAAAAATAAGTTTTGTGAGCTTAAAAAGAAATATTTTGTGCACGTATCCTACTGCAGTTTTAAGCAAAGACATTGCTTAGTTCCTCAATATCTTAATAGTCGTAGACTTTTATTTGTAATATAAAGCTTTATTTCTTTTTGAACTCTTTCACACATATTTCTATTACTGACTGTGGTTAGACATATGCCTTGAATCTAAAATGCAATTCTTGCTAGGTAATAATTACCATCCATTACCTTGAGGTTCTGAGATTACAATGAATGTAATTCTTCTCCAAGGTAACAGTAAACAGCTGATAGGCCACTGAAATTAAATGTGATAAATCAAAACTGTGTAGTCAAAAAACAAATCCTAAATTCACCGGTCTTATTTGTCTCCCAGACACCTATTTCTTGAGAGTAAATAGTATTCGATGTTGACTCACGTTAACTCTACACTTTGCAGGGAAATAATTAAGCTTCGGCGTCTTCCCATGATATTGAATGAGAATGTGAGTACTGAAGGGGGCCCTGATCTTCTGAGCTTGAAGATGAGGAATTGATTGCCAGAGTCTCCTTGAATCTTTGATATTGATTATTGCCTATGTGCCAACCTAATAAGCCTGTCCTTGATCATGCATTTAGTGTTGACAGAAAATCATTTCATATGAAGCTGAAAGGTGGCTTTACTGTATGGTGTACACAGTCACGTGCAGATACAGATTTTGGGACTTTTTCTACGTTATTGTATATACTGTACTACCCCATATGGGGTATTTGTACTCTGTACTTCTGCAGTTTCAGGGGATACATGAAGCTCAACTGATTAACTCAAATACACTCAAACTGTATTGATGTTTTGCATGTCTAGAATTTATCATTGCCCAATGTACATTTGAATTCCTCATCTTGTGTTGATACTCTCAGGTTTGTGTTGACAAATCACTGAGGGTGCAGGTAAATTTCAGACATGGTTACAATGACTCTGATCTGTGCTGACAGTGCTGAAACTGCAGACAGGACTTCAGTGGCTCCCGGAGCAGACTTGAGCACCAGGACAGGCAGACAGGAGCATGGCCCAGCTCTCCCTGTGTTGAGCAGACGTCTCAGGCCTGGTCACATTACCTCAGCCTGAATGGAGTTTGTCTCCCAGCTGCTCAGCTGAGTCCTCACCCTGTCACTCCACTCTACTGGGATCTATCCCTGTCTGAGTCTATGCTGGGAGACATCTGTCAACACGTGTAACGCACTCCAGGAACAAAACCAAAGCCTGTACCATGTGGGAGTTACCTATCAGTGCCAATACATCTCAGCCTGCACAGAGAAACAGGGTGAGTGACAGGAAGAAAGACAGATGTATTCAATAAAAAAAACATTGACGAGTCAATCATTTCTTTAAATAATAGTTATTTTTTTAAGATAATTCAGATTTTTTTTTAAAGTGGCATAAACTATAATAAACCCCATAATCCTAATCTCAATGAAAATGCTTTGATATATTTAATATATTATACGATTATATGTGTTTAAGGATCTCAGAGGATGAACATAATTTCCATAATTTGATGCCGATTTACATAATACATCTTGACGCTACGTACAATAAGCAGTATCATGAAGCACAACAGCTACTGTATAATTTCTATAGTACATGGTCTGCAAGCAAAATGGTGTGTAACGTAGCATACATTTTGTAAATGTCAAAATCCAGGGCTATTTCTATCCTGCCATAAACCAGCATCAGCAATATTGATGACTCCAGTGTACACTGCAGGTATAATGAATATTCAGCATTTGGTGAAAAGACCATCTAACAGAGGGGAGTGAGTGATTGAGTGATGGTCTGACCCTTTTAACAGCCTGAGATCTCAGCGCTTTTTCAAAAACTTCTGCCTGGTTCAGTTTATTAGTTAATGCTGAGTGGCTTCTGCAGCCCGTCCCAGCAAGGTAGAACAAATGCCAATACATTTAATCAATATTTATATGATTAAAGCGGTTACTGTGTCCAAACATGCAGTGCACTCACCTGCCGTGCACTACCTTTCTACTCAGAGGATTAAAGTGGAAACCAGAGAACAGTATCTAAACAGTTTGAGTACATTTTCAGTGTTTCGTTGATTGTTAGAGGCAGCGTGCGTGTGCAGAAATATGAATGTCAAATCACAAAAATAAAATAAGCTCCTTCATGTTCTTCATATTTAGTCATTAGGGGATGCATGAGTGATAACTCCCCTCAGGGTAACATCCTCTGTGTCTGAGTAAAACCCTTAAAGTCCTTTTATTTATTTATCTATTCATTTATTTATTTATTTATTTATTTAGTAGAGTTAAACATGGGATTTCAAGCTTGTAAGTGATGAAGTGACACTGCTTGGAGCAATTTTTTCTCCTTTTTTTTTTCCATTAAGATTTCATAGAAAACCAAGACCCATTTGAATGTTTTCTGCATGACAGTCCTTGATACAGTAAAATTCATTCATTGTTATTGTTTCATGCTCTGAATACACAACATATTATTGGCGGAACTATTATCAGCACCCTATGGAATTCAGTCCAGTAAAAAAAGCAATACTGATTCCGGACATACAGTGCACTGAGCCGCAAAAAGTCATGAAATGAGAAAGCCATCAACCCTTTTTGAATGCAATTCTGAAATAAAAAAACAAAATATGAAAAGGAAAAGACCACGGTCACAGTAATGGTAAACTTCAAAATGTGTACTGTGCAGAAAGGGCTGATATCTGATGTGTTAGATATTCTGTGCTCCTTCTAATTCTCGTTACATGCCACGATAATTCATCTAGCTCTTATTTATGTTTATATTATAGCCATTATACACATTTTTATTAAGTAAGATTTTGTCCTGCACAATTATTTGTAACCAAAAGTGGCTAGGTGCATTAAATTTGGTCGAAGAAATAAGTTGTGGCATTAATACTGTATTTTCTAAGACTGTTAATTGCTGTATCATGTCTTTGTTAGTTTGTTGAACCCTGATATGAGAGCAGCAACAAGCTCTCATTGAACAGCTAATAAACCTCCACTGGCTGCCTTTTCTTCAGACTCAGATGAGAGTGTTGAGCTTCAGCGCTGGTGCCACACTGATTTTGATAAATGACTTTATTACTTGTTTGGATGTTGAGGGACGATGTTTTTCTGCTGCCCAGTACATTAGTTCTTTGTCCTTACAGAATGATGCCAGCAGACTTCACCCAAGGCAGACAGTACATTACACTGACTGGTTTCATACTGGAGAGGAAGCACCTCTTCTATTTTTCAAGGAAATTGTCTGTTCCACAACGATGTCTCAGGGCCTCATACAGTGTATTGTCACCTGGATTAGTTGGCTATAGGCTATTTTGGGGATGAGCACCTTCCGGCTGCAAGATGGCTTGATGGGTAAGGACACTGTCCCAAACAAGGTCGTAGGTAGAGTGCACATGACAGCTGGTGTCCATCCTACTCAATATGCCCTGGACTCTCAAGATCTCTGACAGTGGATCTCTGGAGAATTGGTTATACTGCAGATGAAACCGTCTCGTATTGTCTTGTATTGTAACATTTACATTGCAATCGAAACAATAGTTTGTTGAGATATTTCACTTAAAACCAAAAATGTCAAGCTCATGGTAGTGGTACAAGAAAAGTCCGGATCACCAGAGTCATTAGGATTCATCCTTTGGGGACAATGAATATCTGTACAGATTTTAATGGTAACGCACCCAACAGTTATTAAGATATTTCAGTCTGGACCAAAATAGTGGATCAAATGACCAAAATAATAGCATTTGCATTACTTATAAGTGCTGATGAGGTTTGTTGAAATGGTTGAAAAAACAACATATTTAAACTGCATAAGTGTGCACCTACATCTAGATCACTGATATAAAAAAGAATATATTTCATGATACAAAGCTGCTTTTATGACTCACAAAATTGGATGTTCAGTATTTGGTCTTTTTTCCACTTTCGGCTTCTTACAGAGAAAACACTTTAACTTCTCCCCAGGGAGCGCTCTCCTCTCCAACAAATCTCATGCTAATACCATCAGGCCCCCAGGTAGAACCCAGCCAGAGTGTAAGCATAGCTGGAATCAGACACAGGGTTTGTCACTGATGACTCAGACAGTCCCTCAAGCCCAACACAATTTGGCTCACAGGACAGCCACCATAGCTCTACCTCAGCATATTCATGCAGTGTGTGTTCAGAATATTAAAAACACAATCAGCACAAGCAAGTTTGGGAGTCTTGTATGTTAATTTGCAATATCTGGGGCCACGCGCCCTCTCTGCCATGTATGAGCTACTCCATCAGCAACAAATAAGAGCCAATTAGATGGCGAGCATGGGAACCCTCATGTAATAAATGAGAGCCATGTCTTAGATAAACCTGGCTTATGAGAGCAGCAACAGCAGGAGGAAGTCAGGGAAGCGCTATAAGTTTTTGACACAACCTAGACTGTGCTGTAGGGTGGGTGTGCCTGGGGGAGGGGATTCAATAGGCCAGTATGTATGAATAATTCAGACAAGCCATGGTTGTTCTTAATGTGATTCATGTTCTGTATGCTGAGAGTTCAGTCAATTAAATTTGCATTCCAAAGAGGATTTTTTTTCCCTGCTGTCCTGATTCCTTAATGGATGATTTCCAAACTTGTTGACCCATTAGGTATGGAGCTCTAGTAATCCTGAAGGGTTTGTATGCTGCTGTAGTATGTTTATGCTCATATACTGTATGCACATTAGGTGAGATTAAGAGTAAAGAAATTCTGTAAAGGCAAGGAAATACAAATCTATGACTAAGATCAGCTGCACACATAGTTTTTTCTCATGAATGTCAGCTGGATTTTTAGTTTCACAGACATATCTGTTTTTCATGTGTATGTGTTTTTAGGGGGTCTCTCTCACACAATTTCACAGCATTAAAGATCTAGAAGCAATAAAACAAAAGTAAGCT
Organism: Seriola dumerili; assembly: GCF_002260705.1. NCBI lineage: Eukaryota > Metazoa > Chordata > Actinopteri > Carangiformes > Carangidae > Seriola > Seriola dumerili. The sequence goes on from NW_019174929.1 coordinate 1,138,464, forward strand.
GGTCCAAAAAAGGAAATCCATTATTATGGTTTGCCTGAATTGCAGCTTATGGCCTCAATTTATGTATGGTCACATTTATAACATCTTTTAATAGATATGTGACATGACACATACTGTGTGTTCAAATGCAGTAGGCCACAGCTGTACAAATGATCCTGCAGTGAACTATACATTATTTTGAATTTTATCTCCAAATTGGACAGTAAAGTAGTATTAAAGAACAAGGCAAAATATATAAACTACATATCACCATTAACTTTTTATTTGTTGCTTTCATTTGACAGTCACACTATACAGACAGGAAAAGCAGGGAATTGCAGGGAGACAACCAGAAAACCAGCATCACATTTCAACAAACGTTCTCGGGTTCACTTCAGTATAACTCAAATATTTAATTCTCACTTGGTCCCATAGCCATGATTATGATTAAATGATTCATAAATTAGGATAGATTTAGAATACGAATCATTTTGGGATTATTAGTCAGGACATGAACACAAACTTTTGACTTAGAACAAATGTGCTGATATTTTTAAAGAAAAATAAATCATGCCTCTCTTTTACAAGCCTCATAGACTATTTCCACAGCACTCCACTCATCACAAAGACATTTTAAGCCTATTGTCTGTATTTTACAGTGACCTTTACATTCAGTTCTATGACCTCAAATGATGCCTTTGCCTTCCACTGACTATACAAAGCAGACAATGTTGCAGGAAGCACTGTAGCACCATCTACTGGCTCCAAGATTTACCAAGCATTCACAAGCCAAAGTTTTCATGAGGCATTTGTTAATTTTCTCATTTTCTCTCTGCTTTGCTTTTGGAAGTATAGTGTTGTGTATTTTTCTGGAAACCATCTTTAATTAATTTGGGCTCACACAATCGTTTCTATTCTTCTGTGATGGCTAAAATAATAAATAAATAAAAAATTGTCTCCTATTAAGCCCTATGATTGACATATTCTCTTTGTGAATTTTTCTTTTTATTAAATATAGTATAGAATATACTATGACGTCAAAAGTATTAAACTTACTGAATTTCGTGGTATTGGAGTGGAGAGTGGCCTATGAAGAATTGTCATAACTTGTTAGGGTGTCACTGTTATCATACATCACTACCTGCAAACAAAAAGCCTTCTCACAGCATAACACTCGTACCATGATAATCGAAGGTAATGCTGGTGCGAGACGGATGCTGCGACATGCTCCCACTCGACAGAGCATTTGGTCTGACGTTTGAAGAGTTCATCTTTATTTCATCAAAGTCTGGAGACTCCAGACTTACCCTCATTCTTTTCCTCCCTCAGGCCAATTACAAAGGCCATAGTTTTATTACTTGCTGAACTTGCTGTTGTCCCTCTGGCAAGTAACACAGTCATTTTGCATTTCTGTCAGTGCTTTCCTCTGGTCTTAGTCTACACTATCACTAACTCTTGGTTGTTCCACAATTTATTATTTCATAATTAAATAGTCTTTAGGGTTCCTTTAAACAATGAACGCCCCTTTAAACTTAAATCATTATAGTATATCTCTCACCAGATATATGGCTTCTCAGGGCCAGCTTTAGGCATAAGCCAGCTAGGCAGTCACTTAGGGTGCCACCAGCTGGAAGGGCAAGCAAAGAGGATTAAAATCTAAATAAATATTGTGCTCGAAAACATGGTCAGGACAGCCATAAGTGAAAGTCTCATAATAAAACACCTGCTCCTCAGTACAGAAATGACAGAAACTGTAATCTAGAGGCATCGAAGACACAAATAAACAGTAACATGATATGAATAATCAGATTATGTTCTACATCATACCCTGGATATGGTTAAAACCAGGATAATACATAACAGGGATTAGTGTACATGTAAATACTAACTGACAGATAGTGTTGATGGCATGATATAGAATAGAGGTTGAATAAAGTTATATTTGAAATAATAAAGTATAGTAAAATTATTATAATTCAGATAAAATATTCAAATGAAAAAAATCAGACCTTTCAGGAGCGCCAGCAGACGTGTCACAGAGGACACTAAAATGTCCAGAGACAGCTCTCCTCATATGCCTGTCTCTGAAATCAGTTCAGTGGATGTTATGGCAGAGTTTGGGCTCAAATGACACAATGGGGGCGTATCTGTTTTGTTCATGTCCAGTCAAATGAAAGAGTGTCACTCAAGTTAAAATGATCTTTCACTCAGGGGAATTTGGATGCACATTCAGTCACTTTGAGGTGTCACTGCAGAGCAGCTGAGTGCTTATTAATTTAAACATGGACAGGTTTTAATTTTTCATTCGTGTGTATAAAAAGAATGTGAATTAAAAAATGGCTGTGACGTTCAATGTCAAGTTGGGGAAAGCTGAGACTGAAAGATCATTCTTGACTTTAGAAAAAGCAACAAGCAAAAACATCTCCCCATCTCTCCACTCAGTAACAGAGTGAGCATGATCTTCACCAGAAAAAGGAGATGCCCGCATGGAAATGTACTGTACATGTTCAAATTATTTGAAAAAAGTATTTTGAGGGACCTCTCATCCAAGTTTTTCAGCCTCAAGACATTGGCTAAACACTGTGGGCACATTAACACAATCTAGAAAGTAACACACCACTTAGGTCTGTCCACAACATGGGCTTTAACTCCATTAGGGCTATCTGGGGCCTTTCTGGCCTTTTCTGAGTCTCCACACAGGTTTTCCCCCCCTGGTCTCTGTGGGCAAAACAATGTAGGTGTCTGCTGCTTTAAATGCAAACCTCTCCACATGAATACAGTGTAAAGTGTCAAATATTGCATTAGCTTTACATTTAACTGGCTTTTAAATGAGTAGGTCTGCCTGCACACATTTACTGCATGTAAAATGACAGCTGGAAGTTTATACTTTCAACAACAGCTCTGTAAAAAAATGTAAGGCTTTTTATTTTTTTACATAAACATATGTCACCAGTTCACAGAAAAACACACTTTAAGGTCTTATGAACATTGCTATTATTGTAAAGATGGCTAATGTGTCAAAATAAAGTATGTTTCTACTTAAAGGTCCAACACCATCAGTAGATCAGTAAGCTCGCATCAAAGGGAAACAAACCACTGCTGTGATAACCAACTCCACACCAGCACAGACTGAAACTCTGTTTTTCCTCGAGTGCAAAGCTAGCCTTTGCTGACTTTATTGGCACACTGGGCTTAATTAACTTGGGGTAGAGTGTTTACTGTCAGACAACTGGCTTCATTTAGCTTTTGATGAATGATTGATGCCTCTCAAGGGTGAAGCAGCAAATGAGCACAGGCATAGAAAAAGGTCTAACGCTCCCTTGACGAACATGGAAAATGATAAAAATAAACATCATGAAACAAACATCTTTGAAAGGGATGGGATTATGTACATCAGTATGTGTCAATAAGAATACATACAGGGAGTAACCTTTAATCTTCACTCAGTGATTACATAATATAGCCGAGTAACCGAGACTTTCTCAGACACTTTATTTTATTGTGTTGTTCTTCCATTTGTCAACTGACCCTCTGATGTATTCATCAGAACATGGGACATATATCAAGGGTTTGAAGAAACTTAAAGATTTCTTAAATTCTCAGACAGACAGCGTTGGGTTTGTAACACCACACATGCTCACAAGATAAATTAAAGAGATTAGAAATAATGGGTGAAAAAAAAACAGGTTCCTGTCTCACGTGTGTAAATATGTGTGACAAAGTAATTCAACTCAATGCCCACTCACTTGCTCTTTCTGATATTAGCTGCATCTTCATCAACAAACGGATTACGTGTAGATATGTTCATTTGTCTAAATATTCTAAGAAGGGAACATCACTCTTTAGCTCACAATCATAGAGATATTATAGAAATTCACTGATCTAATTATAAGGAAGGCATCCCTTTTGATCATTGTGTATTTCCCATCAGAGTTTGGTTTTGTACTCTGAGTATTTTACCACAAAGAGTTCCCAGACAATCTGAGTTTGCAGGTCAAACCATGTCATAACAAGTCAGAGGGAATGTACTGACTTAAAAGTTTCATCTTATCATCATTAACTATGTAGATTTATTATCTGTGCACTATAGAGGCATAATATAAATTCATAAATTCAAACTCCTTTAAAACATCTGTGTCTTATGTGGATTATTTTCATCATCATTATTGTGACAGCAAAGGTTACAACTGTGCTTATCTCACACAGTAGGCGGCACAGTGTAATCTGAGCTGCAAAGAGGCGTTACCAGTCCAGTCTCACCCTGTAGTCATTTACTGGCAAATGGAGGAAGTGACTCATCTCACCAAGCCAGTGTGAACAATACTAAGGGTACAAAGAACTTCTAATGAAACTGTTACACCCTCAACCTCTGTAAATAAGAGTCTGAGAACAACAAATTGAGGTCAGAAACAAACTGAGTTCTTACAGTCTCCTCCGAACACAAGGCCTGAAAAATCTATAAAAAGTGGGGGAAAGAAGGGGAAATAGATGAACATTTCCTCCTAACGATGGTGCTACAGGAAATGTCAGGTGAACATTATGATCATATAGGATTCATCCTCTGGGGCCCATGAATATCCATTGCAAATTTTATGGAAATGTTTCCATTCATTTTTGAAAGGTCAGGTAGTTAGCAAAATAATTAGGTATCCTTTGGGGACTATTAATATCTGTGACAACTTCATGCAAGTGTGGCCAGTTCTTGTTGAGATATCTTACTTTTTCCATCACCAAGCAAGTGCACAGATATAGGATGGATGAGTGTGGGATCAGCCATGTGGTTGTAAGTGGTTTTATCATGTATATAAAAGAATTCAAAATTCTACCACCTAGCTGGTTCATATGGGCATTGACTGGAAGGTTGAGTCTCATGTCAACAGCTATCGATCCTGCTCCTGTGGCGTCACTGAGGAAAAACCTGTGAATCCCCACCGGCTGCTGAGTCGATGCCCTGTGGTTAACCCTGTGCTTGAACATCACTGCAGTGGAGGGCGAGAACATTGAGTCTCCCTGTGAGCATCGATAAAGTTTTGCTAGTGAATTTACAGTCCAGTCAGTCTTGTGTTGTTTTACTTATGGATGATGATTTCTGCCTGGAAAAGAAAAAATGGATGAAAAGTTAAATTTAAGAGAATTTATGAAGGAGTAACTCACAGTTATGAGACACTACAATTTCCACTCACTATCACATAAGTTTGACTTAAAATGATGAAATCAAAAAGTCAAAATTGTGAGATGAAAAATCTATATTATACCAAGTGAAATTCATTAGCTAGTAAGTCGACATTTTGACTTACCATCCCATAATATTGACTTAACAAGTAAAGATTTTCTGTAAGAAATGTGACAGAACAGAGTGCACAAGTCCAAGGCTGGGTTACCAATTACCGTTTCTGTCTACATAATTTGATTAAACCCAAATTAGCAAGAGATTTGCATTGCTTCGCTATAGTATCAACCATGATAGGTCCTCCATCTTGTCTTCCCTTGAGTCTGCGCCAAAACCTAGTTTTATGACCTTGATTGTTTAATTCGTATTGAGCTAAATTTTTTGTAATTCTATGTTTTATCACACCAATTCAACATTTTTTCTGTGTGTCAAGTAATTAACCTCAGGCAAGGTACTATTATTTCATGGAAGAACTGTAAGGCTGAAACCAATTTTAATAATCCATGCATGTGAGTTATTTTCGTTAATAACTGACTAATTGAAGAAATTATATTAGGCTTATATGAAGAAAATCAGTGAAAAATACCCATCATTATTAGATCCAGCGTCATATGAGGTGATTGGTGAGCAGTAACCCCTGGTTTGGATTGCGAAACTGTTTTCTGTTCGTGACATAAACAGGGTGGGATGATGACGTCTGAGACAGCCGCCATACAAAAAGCGGCTTCATGTGACGTAGACGAACAGTCAGCATTCTTTCTCCACCGAGGCCGGTAGCAGCCACATCTCAGCATTCGTGTTTATGCTATTTTAAAACAAAACCTCACAGGTTTTAACACGACGTTTGAGCTATCTTTTCTATTCAGTCTTTATTTTTTTCTCTTGGTCGACCAAGACAACAGTTAAGCTGACGTTCCGTTTGTAAAGGTAAGGTATTTAGGTGATTTTCCGTGCCTGGCTAACGTTAGCCGACCGACCGGTCCGGTAGGAAGTTCGTTTTAGGCTGATTGTCATGTTACAAGATTTAAAATACTATTCTGGATTTTCAAGTTTAGCGTTGGCTAACGTCGTTGACCTAGAAAAATTGTTCCGCAATGGTTTCATGTTCAGGAAAACCTTGCCTGGTCTCTGAGAGTTGTTTACAGCCTGTTAGCCGTTAGCTTCCCGGAGGCCTACAGAACAAAACCCCCCAGATGTCGTTGTGTGGACTTCCGGTGTCTGAACAAAGACCTCATAAAATCAGCTGATGTTCTCCTCGGTGAACATAAATCCTTTTATAACTGAATTGACACCTATTTCTCTGGATTATAGGAAAAATGAATACTTTTATGATCCAAATAAATGTTTTTAGACGTTTTCGGTAAATTTTGACCTGACCATTTGGGGATATTAGGAAACCGATAGTAGGAAAACGTAATCGTGAGTAAATTGAGAAGTGCTTGAGAAATAAGATTTCATTCGAAATTACCAACAATAGCTCGGATTATAAATTCACCGACTATGGATTTGGATAAATCCAACAAGGCGCACATGTAAACCATGTTCGAATTCGAAATTTTCGTCCCCATCGGATAGTGTTTCCTGTATCCAGTGCTGCCCTCCATGATTGGGGTTAGGTTTAGGTAAGATACTTAACACTTGGATAACACGGGTCAACGTTAGGTTATGGTTAGGAGGAGTAGTTGGGGTTTATAGTTGGGTTGAGGTAATGAGACACAAAACGGTTGGGAAACAGACGTCGACATATCACCTCCACCGTCGTGTGCTAAGCTAACACTATCTGTTTCATATTCTCTTGTATGGACACGTGTTGGCGCTCATGTGGTCAACAAGTTAGTTAAAATCAAATGAATAGTTGATAATAATCGAATCTACTGTTTCAGGTATCATTGTCGCGTTGTTGTAATGTGCTTTATAAACCTCGAATCCGGCTCTCTGCAGGCCTTCAAGTCGTAAAAGGCCTTGGTTGCGGGTTCCTAAAAAGGCCTATTATAAAGCTTCTAAAAGAGCTTAAAATTAATTTTCAGATGTCTTAAATATTTCTTTCTTTTTCTGTATTTGATCTTTAGCAAAGATTGTGCAAATGTTCCAGTACTGTCACAGGCCTCTGATGTTATGTTGTGGGCCTTAAATAAATAGGTTAATCCAGCCATCCATTTTCTGGTGCTTATCTGGATCCAGGTCGTGTTTAATGATTAAGTAATGCTATTATTAGGAATATACAACTGGCAAGTCGTGACAAAAATGTTCATAAGCGAATGCACTTGATAACTAATTGTTGGCCTTATTGTCCTTACTGGTTTTCATGTTTATCTTTCCTGTCAAATGTTTGCTTTCATTTTACAGCCGTTAGCTGCCAGCTAATTTTTTTTCTGTATATCCGTCTCTACTTCCAGATCGCTCTTTCCTGCCCCACTCCTAGACCTTTATTCTTTTCAGATATTCTTTGTCAAGCCGCCAAAGTGGAGAGTGTCGTTGCGCCAGGGGGTCCTTCTCGTTTCAGGTAATAGACATAATCACACTTGACTTTATTTTCTTTTACTGAAAATCCTCTCAAGAAGCTCACATAAAGACTTAGGCTCACATTTCTTATGCTAAGTTAAAACAGTTTTCCTTTTTTTTCTTTTTTTTTTTTTTTGGTATCACAGTGTAGGGGGAGGAGGTGGGGGTGCACCTCAGCACTATCCCAAGACTGTCGGCAACAGGTGATTTTTCCAAATTTTCCTTTCACATAGATCACATAGTCACTAAGCTTTGTTTCATCTTAAATCCATAAGCCTCACCACTGACCGTAAATTGCATTCCCACATATGTATTATTGTTTTATCAGCACAGCTGGGGGAACTGGGTGTAATAATTGGCTTCTTTGCCCTATGACTACACCCTGATAGGATGGTGGTTTCCTGTTTTGAGAATAAAGTTTCTCCTCTGGAAAATTAACAGCTTCTACAGCTTTTACTTTGAAATTGCATGACCTTCCACCATTTTGACAGTGGCTCAGGTTGATTCCGTGTAGAGCTCAAATGATTAGTCTGTTAATTGATAAGTTAAATAACAGAAAAATAACCGGCGACCATATTGAAAATCAGTTAATTGTTTGAGCAATTTTTAGGCAAAAGTAGCGAAACAATATAAATAGCAGGATTTGCTGCTTCTCTTTGTGACATGTCATACTAAAGAGAATGTCTGTCTTTGTGTGACATTTCAAGACGTCTCCTTGGGCAGTGCAAGTTGTGATGGACATTTGTTCATTATTTGTTGTCCTCTCTTAAACCAAAAGATTAATCAATCAAAAAAAAAATGCTTTAAAAAAAGAGCTTGCAGCTTGTAAACTATCTTTGTGTAGAAACCACATGCAATTGCTGGCTGAAATGATTTGGCACCCCACAGTCAGTAATTTCTTTAATTTTACAATGCTCCATTGCAAATATTTAAATAGCCAACTACTTGGTGACAAATAAATCACTGAACAATTTACACAGCTCCATTTCTTCACAATATGTCAAACAAATAACAACCCACCTGATTCGGGTCAGGTCGGTTGCCTTTTACCGGTGGGACTTTCCAGTGTAAAATATTGCCAAATTGCTGACATTTTTCCAGTGGCTAATGTTACACTATTTTTTTGGAAATCAATTCTTCTTAATCACTCTAAAACAGTAGTTTCCAGTGGCTTAACAGTGCCACTTCCTGTGTAGGCTACTGTATTAGTGCAGCAAAGAAGAATTGATTTCATGGGAAAACTGCTGTTTTATTTGGATGTGAAACTACTAAGTTTATTAATGAATTATGTGGCATCAGATCGGTTCATAGGCTTGCATACTCGCAGATAACCGATACAGTATTTTAGGCAATATCGGAGGCATTTCTGATACTAGTATTGGAATCTACTTGTAACTCAGTCACCATGGATCAGGGTAGATACCCGAGATATGTCATGTTTTCCTGATTTTAAATATTTTTTGTATTTTAACAGTGGCTATGTTTTGTGTTCATTGCAGCGAGTTCCTGGGGAAAACCCCAGGTTCTAGCGTTCAGAGATGGGTACCTTCTCGAAGCACTAGACGAGATGCCAACTCCTCCAATGAGAAAGGGCAAAATGATGCAATCTTCAGGAAAGTGAGAGGGTACGTTTCCATTTAAATCCATAAATTCTCAGGCACAGATTGTGCACAGTTTTTACACAGTATCACTTAAATGGTAAGCTACGACCTGAATAAGACATTGGAGATAATCTGTCGATATATGAATGTTATTGTATTGTCTTTTAAAAGCTTTCCTTAACCCCTTGTCCTTCCTCTTCTTCATTAGCATACTTAATAAGCTGACTCCTGAGAAGTTTGACAAACTATGCCTGGAGCTCCTCAATGTGGGTGTAGATTCAAAACTTGTCTTAAAAGGAACCATCTTGTTGGTGAGTATTCTCTTAAACCGTGCTAGTCTATCACTCCTATAACGTATTAAAATGGGCACATAATCTTTTTTATCTTTTTTTTTTTTTTTTTTGTCTCAAGATTGTTGACAAAGCCCTCGAAGAGCCCAAGTACAGCCAGTTATACGCTCAACTATGTCTACGCTTGGCTGAGGATGCACCAAACTTTGAAGATCCAACAACAGAAAGTCAAGCAACACAAAAGCAGAATACTGTAAGTTTTTTTTTTGTCCTTTTTTTTTTTTTTTTGGAACAATAAGATTTACACTTTACTGCTTTCTGGTATGTTCTGTTTGTCTTATTTTGAACAAATTCTGTTTTACAGACCTTCAGAAGGCTTCTGATTTCCAAGCTTCAAGATGAGTTCGAGAACCGGGCTAAAAATGTCGAACGTAAGTGAAATATATTTGATACATGTTTAGTTAAAAAATACAAAATTTGCGTGAATGTATTCATGCATGAATTGTTCATTTTCTTTTTTTTTCTTTTTTTTTTCCCTGTAGTCTTTGACAAACATGATGGCCCACTCACTTCTGAGGAGGAGGAGCAGCGTGCTATTGCAAAGATCAAGATGCTGGGCAACATCAAATTCATCGGCGAACTTGGAAAACTCAACCTTATCCACGAATCTATCCTTCATAAGTGCATCAAAACAGTAAGTTCTGTTGATTTAACATTTAGATATTTATCTCTAATGTAACATTTACATATGTCTCTGTTATTGTAAACCTTTTTTGTATTCTTAATTTCTGTGAGAGCTTCCTGATGGTTAAATTTCCAAAGTCACCTCAACACTTGTGGAAGCAATGAAAGTGGATTAATTAAACATTTCTCATTTCTTTTCAAGCTTTTGGAGAAGAAGAAGAGAGTCCAACTTAAGGATATGGGTGAAGATTTGGAATGCCTCTGTCAGATAATGAAAACAGTGGGACCTAAACTTGATCATGAAAAGGCTAGGGTGAGTATATTGAGGAAATGGCAAAAAAAACAGTCCTGTCTTAAAATCCCCGTGTTCCATTTTAATAACAAATAAATTCTCTTCTCAGTCTTTGATCGATCAGTACTTTGGCCGCATGCGCTCCTTAATGAACAACAAGGAACTGCCAGCGAGGATTCGTTTCCTGCTGCAGAACATGGTGGAGCTACGAGAAAACAACTGGGTGCCTCGTAAGGCTTATGTTGACAACGGACCAAAGACAATCAACCAAGTTCGTCAGGATGCAGTAAAGGTTAGTCTATCTGGTCCACTGTAGGATTAACTTTAGGATGGGCATTCATTAAGAGCTGTAAGAATGATGTATGGGATCAAATACTTACTGGACTAGTCATTAATATCAGTGTACTGGTTTAGTAGTCTAAAGTCTGCCTGTAGCCTTAGATTCTGATTTGTCTTTGCAGGATCTAGGTGTTTTTATTCCACATTCAACTGATGGAATGAGAAATGAGTTCTTCATGGAAAACTCCTCCTTCCTGCCAACAAGGATCAAGTTTGACAGGGAAACTCTTGGTGGGCTGGCTGATATGTTTGGACAAATGCCTGGTATGTCGCAGTTTTTTTTCACACTTGAGCGACACATTAATAAGGGTTGGTCCTTTCTGTCAGTGTTTTTAATGTTTGTTGTCTTATTTTGGGTAGGAAGCGGCATTGGTACAGGTCCAGGAGTCATTCAGGACCACTATTCCCCTACCATGGGACGTCATCGCACAAACCCACTCTTCAATGGCCATATTGGAAATGGCAACGGTTCACACCAGCCTCAGTTTGAAGCAGGAAACAAGCTTTTCATAAAACCAAACCAGGTACTTACCATATTGTAATTGTTTTTTGGGGTTTTTTTTATTATTTATTTATTCATCTTTTTTAAATACTTTTTTGGCATGGTGAACGATTGCAGTCATCATTACTAACGCTCATGCTGTTAAATCTCTTTGAAAGGGGCAGAATTCACCGGTTTTCAACCATAAGCAGAATCACTCAGGGCAGATGCAGTCTAAGGATATGCCTTCACGATTCGGCAAGAAAGGGAAACTCAATGCTGATGAGGTACAGCTGCTTTCATTGATAGGCAAAGATTTTTTTTTTATTTTTTTTTTTTTTATCTTTTAGTTTGGCATCTTGAGTTTATGTCGCAAATAATCCGGGCAGCATTCAAACGTATCCTGTTGTTTCAGCGGGATGATGTTATATACCTTTCAGTTTAAGAAATGTGAAGTAATATTCTAACCATGTGGCATTTTTCTAAACCTGTTGTCTTCTCTCTTGTAGATCAGTCTGAGGCCAGCACAGTCCTTCATTTTGAATAAAAAACAAGTGCCAAAGCTGCAGCCACAGATGACTATGATTCCTCCAAGTGCCCAAGGTTCCCCACTAGGACAGGTAACATTCTTACATTTAAAACAAAGACATTGAACTGATATGGTAATAGGAAACATACTCATGTGGCCTTTTTTGTACAGCCTCCGCAGCTTGGCTTGAAGACCAATCCTCCTCCGATTCAGGAAAAACCTGCAAAGTCCAATAAAAAAGCTCCTCCTACAAAAGAAGAGTTGCACAAAATGACAGTAAGTTCCTCATAATTCACTCTGTACTTCTTTTCTGCACAATATACTTTCTGTATAGCACATTAAATCTGACTGGTTCTTTTCATGCAAGGAGACACTGGTGACAGACTACCTGAACAACAAGAACATTGACGAGGCAGTGAATGCTGTGAGGGAGATGAAGGCTCCCAAGTACTTTTTGTCTGAGATGCTGAACAAGATCATGGTTCATTCCCTTGACCGTTCAGATGAGGATAAAGAACAAGCCAGTACCCTGATCCATGCACTCTGCACCGAGGGGCTCGTCACAGGTGAAAACCTAATGCAGGTCAGTGTCATAATGTACAGTACTCGGGTAAACCGATATTCAGTACATGTTTCATTGTCTGGACATTACTCAGTACTATATTTTGTTTTTTAACAGGCCTTTCTGAGTGTTCTGGACCAGTGTCCCAAGATTGAGGAAGAAGTCCCACTGGTGAAGTCTTACCTGGCACAGTTTGCAGCACATGCAATCATTGCTGACCTGGTCAGCATTGCAGATTTGGCCCATCAGTTGGAGAACGGTGCACATTTCCCACTTTTCCTGCTCTGCCTGCAGCAGATGGTCAAACTCAAGGACCGTGAGTGGCTGAGTGACCTGTTCCAACAGAGCAAAGTCAACATGCAGAAGATGCTGCCTGGTATGTCCAAACCCATTCTGACCCCATGTTTATAATTAATATGTCATTAATTAGGCTGTCAGCTCATTTTGTATGAGAAACTTGTTTTTTTTGATGATACAGTTCAAGGAAAATGAATGAGAATCTCATTTCATTTATTTATTACCCCTGTAGAAATAGACCAGAACAAGGATAGGATGCTGGAGATTCTGGAGGGCAAAGGTCTCAGCTTTTTGTTTCCATTGATGAAACTGGAGAAGGAGCTTCTGAAGCAGATTAAAGTAGATCCCTCTCCACAGTCAATCTACAAGTGGATCAAGGACAACATCTCTCCTAAACTCCACACTGACAAAGGTTTTGTCAACATCCTCATGACCAGGTACAGCAGTGGACAATGTTTCTAATACTGCAATCAGTCTCTCAAATATATTTACATTATGAGCCAGTGTGTTGTTGGTAAATTTAACACCAAGTATTTTACAGTATATTGATTATTCTCTTGTCTGCCAGCTTCTTGCAGTACATTGCTTATGAAATCAACCCTGATGACGATGAAGAGCAGCTTGCAGCGCCCAGTAAGGAACAGCTGGATGAGGAAAAGCAGCTGTTGCTTTCTTTCAAGCCAGTGATGCAAAAGTTCTTACACGATCACATGGACCTGCAAGTCGGTGCATTGTATGCCCTGCAGGTCCACTGCAATGCCAAGGGTTTCCCCAAAGGTACGCATACCTGTTCTTTAACATAGTAGCTTATGGCTCAAGTTTTTTTTTTTTTTTTGCAGGGAAGTTGGCTAACTTTGGTATGGAAGCTTTAGTGTGTAATGTGTGTAATGGTTACTCTCCTTTTTTCAGGCATGTTACTGCGCTACTTTGTAAACTTTTATGACATGGAAATAATTGAAGAAGAAGCCTTCCTTTCATGGAAAGAGGATATCACCCAAGAGTATCCAGGGAAGGGAAAAGCGCTATTTCAGGTAAATTGCTAATAAATATTTTTGTAAAGTTCTTGAAATTGCTCACACAAAATTTAAAAACCAGGTTTCGCAGTTTGAAACATTATGTCCCAGATAACATCAGAACAGGGATATCAGTGTGCATGTAAATGTATTCATTATAAATAACTTGGGCTGATGGAGATATTGTGTTTACATTGCAGGTGAACCAGTGGCTGACCTGGCTGGAGACTGCAGAAGAGGAGGAGTCGGAGGAGGAAGATTACTGAGGAACAGGCCAAAGCCATGTGTTATCAGGATGCAATGAATGATTGTGTTTTTGTTTATTTCTTTTTACTTTTGTAACTTTTTTTTTTTTTTTTTTTTTTTTTTTTTTTGTGCCCTTACCTGTCTCAACCTAACCCCTCCCCCCTATTGTTTATAAATATTTTCCAACCACTGTTAAAATTCATTTCACTATGAAATGCTTTGCCAGATCAAGCCAGCATCACCACCATCTTGTATTTATGCTTTTCTTCCTAATTTCCTCTCTCATTTGATGTCCTATAGCAGATGTTTTATACATTTCAATCATCTTGGGTTATGTTTTCCTTATTACTAGGTGGTATTTTGCAGGAAACTGTACCAGCACCAAAACCTGACCCATTTTATCACCTTTTACATCTGGTAGGCGTCACCAAGTGCTGCAGAAACTATTGACTTAAACTGTTTACAATAGAGAAAAGGCTCAAAGAGACTTTCTCAGTGTTTTATCTGTATTTGTTAATCAGTTTTTAGATGCACTTTGCTCAACATCTTGAGTCGTTGCAATAGTAAAATACACTTTCCTTGATTTATCAGTCCTCCTGAGTTGTTGGCTCGAATGATTCATAATGGTTTTCCTGTGCTTGAAAGCAGACCATTTTGTCTCAAATCAAAATCTTAATCAGGATTTAATGATTCTGTAACAATAATGGCCTGTTTTATTTGCACTGTTTGATTTCAGTTACCCACATTTAATCTAATTGAAGCTTTTTTTTTTTTTTTTTTTTTTTTTTTTTCTTCATGTATGAAACTTTTTTGCTGTTAGGAATGTGTGGCCTTGGCTTTTTTTTTTTTTTTTAATTTATCAATTAATATGGATATACCTCTAACGTATCTCGGACTTTACTTGAATGTCTCGCTTTCAACATCGAGACAGCCAAAGCTTAGTTTCCAGTGCTAGTTGTTCACCACCATGAGTGGAAATTTTAAGTCTGTTTTCCATATTTGTCAAGTTTTTAAATGGTCTTTTTATCTTCATAAAATAACAGAGAATGTACTGTATGTGTACACTTAAACCTTCTTTTGGAGTGTCACTGTAATTTTAAGTGCAACAAGATGAGTGTGCAAGTATAGATCAAGGTTGAATAAAGTTTAACAGTTCATTTTGGTTTCCTAAACCTTTTTTTTTATTTTTATTTTTTTATGCCTATTTAATGCCCCAACAGGCATGGGCAGAGGCATTTTTTTCAGGCTGCCTTGTCTTTGACTGGCAACAAATTTGGCACAAATGTTCACTTGACCTCAAGGATGAAGTGATCATCCCATTCTTTTGAATGCAATCGGATAAAATGAAGTAATAACCAGCCAAAGAAAAAATCCCATCAGCTTTTTGTCAAGGGAACCAGGGTGATGCCAACAAGTGCCCTGCAGCACTCGAAATTGTATTAAATTAAATTAGGGTGGCTGGGAAGTACACTAAAATGATTTTCTTTACCGAAGAGCCTCTCGTTTAACCGATTCTGTCTTTGTGAATTGAGGGACGCAAACAACTTAAAATTTCATTAGTAAAAGCCAACTGATATCAATGTTATATTAACCTTAGAATTGCGTGTTTCCAGTTAAATCAAAAGACGAACAATCAAAATGTCTTAAGTGACTCACTATGGTTAAAGTTGCTGTTTGAGCAACTAATTTTTATGTCTTAAAATGATACAGGAGCAGGTGACAATGCACATCTCAAAAACATGAATGAGAATGTTGCCGTCTTGAAATGATACAGGAGCAGAAGGTGACAATGTACATCTCGCACAAATCTTTGTTCTTTTTTTATTTGACATTTTGTTGAGGCATCGTTCCATTTTTGAGTCAGCGTCTTGTCTGACCATCTGAGATAGAAAATAGATGTTTACACCTTTTAGTTCACTCCAAACAACTTGATCTATCTTTAACAAAACATCTTTAACAAAACAGCTGTGAAAACACATTTCCAGTAAGACGTGAGAAATACATCACTGTGCCAAAATAACTACACTTTTCTAGGCTAATTCCAAGATATATGGACAGAAATCCCTGCTTTTAATAGAAAATAAAAATGCAGATGTGGAGATAAGTCTGTGAGCAAGATCTGAAGATTTAATCGCTGTCTTCATCATTGTTGGAAGCTTCAGGTTCAGTACCGTTGTCAGATCGCCGTGGGGAGCCCTCGTTGTCTGATCCCGCTTCAGACCCTCTGTCTGATCCCCGGTCTGACGCCGCGACGGGCGAACCAGGCCGAGACTCGTCATCTGATCCTGACCGACTCCTCTTGCTTTCGTTGTCTGACTGCTCCGAGTCAGACTGCCGCTGGATCCTCCTCTTCTTCACTGGGCGGTCGCTGCCGGAGTCGTCATCCTCGGAGCCTGCGGAGCGCCGAGGGCTTCCCGCCTCGCTACCGGAGCGGTTCCTTCCTCCGTCCGACTCACTGTCAGATGCAATGCGCTTCCTGTGGCCGCCCTCGTCATCAGATCCTGAACCACTGTCTCTTTGGTGTCTGTGAGGGAGAGAGGGCACCGATGAATTGAATTTTGTTGATTTACTTAAATTGCCAGCACTGGTTTGAGTGTAAAATCTGATTTTCAGGACTGTGCTTTTACCTGTCTTCAGCTATTTTCAGTCCATCCTCATCTGAAGATGATTCAGAAGAGGAGATGATAGCCTTAGACTTGATCTTCCCTTTGAGAGATGGTGGCAAACGCTCAGGCTGTGGCTAAAAATGAGAAGGTTAAAAAGCTAGGAGTTAGGCCTGAGAAGATATTTTAAATGATTTAATCCGGACAGAAGAGCACAACAAAGAAATGACCAAAAAAGGACCTTTTCGATCCTCTTGCGTTCTTTGGGTTTACGCTGCTTCTTGGATCGTGATCCTCCTTCCTCATCATCACTCTCATCCTCTCCTCCTGCTTTAGCAGGTCTGCAAACACAGGACAATTTTCTCTTAGTATTAACATTGTTTGCATTGCAGTCAAAATAACCACATTTGGCATTCACTGCATCAGACTCACCGCCTCCTCTTCTTCTTCTTCTTCTCTCCGTCCTCGACCTCCTCCTGCTCGCTGCCGCTTCCACCCTTTCTCTTCTTCTTCTTCTTGATTGGCAGGTCCTCGTCAGAGTCATCGTTGACAAACTCATCCATGTCACCTCCTTTCTTACGCTTGGAGATAAAAATAAAAAACAAGTATGTTACCAACGGTGAATTTTGGTGCAATTTAAGAGTTTGCTGATGAGTTCGCTATCAGTGCTGGCACTCACACGTCCTCCACCACCGCCTCCCTTCTTCTTTTCTTTGGCCATTTCTTTCGACCCTTCTGCGAAGGTGAGCAGGTTCTTGGTCTTCTCCACGTACAAAGCTCTCTGCTCCAGGAGCTTCTTCTGTTCCTCTGCCTCTCTGTTCCGTTTTTCCTCCTAACGAGGTTTGAGGGCGACAAGCCAAACGGTTAATAAGAATCCTATTACCATAAAACATGTAAAACATGACTCCTTGTCACTGTGCGCTATTACCAAAAAAGTTTTACATTTTTTGTATGGTAGCAGCATAAGTACCTGCTCTTTGAGCAACTGCTGGCGCAGCAGGTCCCTCTCCTGCTCCTGTTTGGCCCGAAGCTCCTTCTCCTCCTCATCCTGCTTTCTGGCTCTTGCCACGTGGTATTGAGCCTGACTCAGCAGGTCAGAGCACTGCCTGCAATCCCACAACACACCCGTACCCACAGTGATATTACAACCCACACTAAATGAACCAAACTCCAGTCCCATGTAAAACATTATAATTAAATGTAGAAATGGGTCAATTATTATATATTGGCAAACTATCAGTATCCTCTGATATTAGCTTTAAAAAACCAACTACTTTTAGAGCTACTGCTATAAATTCTTGTCACTGTTCCTTGAAAGCACCTAAAAGCCTTCAGCATGTACCATGAGGATAAATTCAGACTGACCTGGCCTCAGAAGCAGCCAGAGCGAGGTCAAACCTCATCTTGTCTCCTGCCTTGCTGAGGTAGCTGAAATACCTGTGTGAAGAGGAGGAAGCAGAGGAAGGTGAGAGGGAGATAACATTTCAGGACTGGGCAGAGGACAGCCAGGAGGATCAGGATGGTAGGAGAAGTCATGAATCAAGTCTAATGCCACTACCTGTGAGCCAGCTCAAGCTCTTTGACAGCGCTGAGCACAGCCTTCAAGTTGCTCTTCTCATCTTTCAGCACAAGAGTGGCCAGTCTCTGAAGCACCAGCGCCACATTGAACATCAGCACCGTGTCGCTGGGCGCCACGTGACGGGCCTTGTTGGAAACACATCAGAAAGACAAAGTTATACTCTCCTCATTTTGTAGAATAAAATAAGAGCCTTTCATTTTTTCCTCATGTTACCTTCAGTAGCATCTGCTTGCACTCTTGGAGTTTCCCACATTTGAAGAGCGCCCTCGCGAGGTACAGCAGCACCTCAGTGTTCTGATATTTGTAAAATTTCTTCAGGCAGTTCTCATACTGTGGAGCAGATCCAAAAAACTTAACTGTACAGACCAAAGACAATAACTTTCAAAAAGTTATCGCAAATGAGGCTCTTACCATCTGCACAGCGCTGATGTACTGCTTCTGCTCGACATAGATGTGAGCCAGATTTAGCCAGACGTCACTGATGTCCGCTGTGGCCTCCCTCACCTGCGCAAACACATCCCGAGCCTCTCTGAAGTAGCCCTTGTGGGCAAGGACGGCACCTGGACGAAACGGTTTTTATGCTTAATGCATCATCCACATACGGCAGAATAAACAAAACAGAATGAAGCTATACAGACCGATGCCATTGGCGGCATAGAGGTTCTTGGCATCATTTCGCAGGACTTGCTTGTATATCGCCAGGGCTCGATCCTGGTGTCTTTTTTCCTGTCGAGACAAAAACACCGTTGCTCCATTTGGGGATCTACAGTTTCCTTTCACATAGTGTTTCATCATAGAGACACCCCGCCTCACCCGAAACAAAGCAGTGGTGCTACATGACACACCAATGTTTATGTTTATAATGAGGGAAGCAACTCATCTATTAGTTACACTGATAACAGGATGTAAAGTTCTTACAAGATGGGGAAAGTTAAGACACAGCCCCACTAGTCACAATCACTTTTGCATCGCATGAAGACACAATGTTAAAGTCTTCAGCATTCACTGAAATGCTGTACTCTTATACGATTTCAACTGCACTGTCTGTCATTTGTCACTCTTTCAACTTATGTTAGAAAACAGCCCTCTGCACCTTTTCCCGGTCTCTGGTGGGCTGGTGCAGCGTCTGCAGCCACACGTTACCCAGAGCCAGCATGGAGTAGGTGTCGTTCTGTGTGGACGGCTGCTTCAGGATACGCTCAAACTTCTTTTGGCCCGGTCCCCATTCCTGTTTGGCCAAGTGAAGGTTTCCTATCAGAGACCAGGCGTCCGGGTGGTCCTGCGCCAAACAGAGCAAACGTAAGAAAGAGCTTTGCGTCAGACTCTGTCATCTGCTGTTGTGTGAGTATTGTAACATAGATAGATAGATAGATAGATAGATAGATAGATAGATAGATAGATAGATAGATAGATAGATAGATAACCTGATTAATCTGCAGAGCTTCTTTGAACCAGTCAGAGGCTTCATAGAAGTTTCCTTTGTCACGAGCCATCGCTCCAAGACGCAGATAACCTGTAAGCCAAAACATTTAAATGATCTTTCAGAGTACAATCCTTTAGTCTTCATGGTCTCACACTTTTTATTCTCTCATGTGTCATGCTTACAGTCCACATAGTTTGGATGCTCTCTGAGGATGTTTTTGTAGAGTTTCTCAGCTTCGTGGAATTCACACATGGCCTCATACAAACGAGCCAGATTGTAGGAGGTGGTGACAGAAATGGCGTTGTAGTAATGCTCGTCATGCTCTCCCTCAGCTTTGGCCCGGTCCAGAGATGCCAGAAAATATTTCTGTAGGAGTAAAGACATGACCCCAACCTTGAAATAGCACTATTGTACATGCTAAATATACAGGGTTCTGCATACTTCAGGATCCTTAAATATCACTATGTAGAAAAGCATTTTACTGTATCGTTTAACATCCCTCATTCTCACTTTGATATTAGTCAATGAATTCCCTGGTAAATGTGGCTATTTTAGGACATCAGCTAATAGTCGCTCTCTGTTGTATGTTGTCAGCTACCTTGGCCTCTCCCAGGTTGCCCAGTCTGAAGTGAAGAGCCCCCAGGTTGTTGAGGATCTCCGGGGGAACGTCGGCCTGCACCTTCTCCTGCAGGATGCGGGTGGCTGTACCGTAAGCAGACAGCGCTCCCTGTATGTCGGTCTGCTCCAGGATCTGAGCCAGCTCGATCCATGCCTCCACATCATCTGGGTACTGCTCCGTTACCTTCTTCAGGTGACCCTAGAGGACAAAATCAGTGGCGTATATCCAAGTTAAAAATATCCATGAAATGATCATTTAACATATTCCTCAGGTCAAGTCTGGCAGTTTTCTGAGCCAGGTGATAACTGACAGGATACCCACTTTAGCGATGTCTCTCTTTTCCTGATCGTCAGATGTTGCATAGAGAGACCCAAGGATTTTCATAGTTTCATAGTTGTTGGGGTAGGCCTTTAAAACCTTCTCAAAGCACTGTGCTGCGTTCTCCTTGTCTCTCCGATACACGTACATCTGCCCCAAGCCAAAGAAGGGCAACACAAAGGTGGACGAGGCAAACTGAGTGGCTTGGTAGTAATACTGAAACGCTTGGTCATAGTCCTCCTGAAGAAAGAAAGAGCAGAGATATCAGAGACGAAAATTGGTAGTACAGTAAACAACCAGTTCGCCGGCACGGGATTGGTTTTGGATCTTACCTGCACGTGAAAAGAGCGAGCTAACTGGTAGCAGCTCTCAGCCTGCATGGCTTCGACTTCTGTGTTATGGAAAGCATGGAGGGCCAGATGCTGCACTTTGCTGTAGTCCTGATGGGGAAACAGAAAAACAAATACGCATGAGTAATAGTTGAGTGACACACAGGTTTAGATTTGTGTCAGGATTTCAAAGGACAACAGACTAGTGATTACCTTTTTGAAGAAGAAATGGTTGGCGAGGTGGTTGAGCACCATGGGGTTGCTGGGGTCGATGGTGTAGGCCCGCGATAGGAGCTGCACTCCGTTCTTGATCGAGTCTGCCTCCTTGTTGTTGAGCTCTAAAACGGCCAAACCAACAAGAGCTCCCACGCACTTCGAATTAAGCTCCAGGGCTCGACCGAAAGCCAAACGAGCCTTCTCCAGTTTGTTGAGCTTGACAAAACAGTGACCCATCCCCAGCCTGACCTCCGCTGCTCAGAGACACCACAACAAGATAAAGAATGGTGGAGATATTAACTGTTACACGTGTCTACGTATGAGAAATACATTATTAACTGCAGCAGGAGATGGATCACCCATGTTTGGGTGTCAGCATCAATGTTAGCAGATCTACAAAAGGGAATCACAGTACAAGTATAAAAAAATCTTGTTTTTTGGATCTTGGATCTTGTTTCATAATCTGTCCATGCCTAGACCCCGGTATTACCTATTATGATTAAGACTTTTTAAGACCCAGATACCCTGTTCAAGTTAAGTGATTGTGTCTTTAGTTTATCATAATAATCAACTGTAATTTAAAGCAAAATTTAGTGTTCAAAATTTACTTTTTACTACAGTTTTTTTAAATGGACATTATTCTTCAACTGTAAATTATCATGCTTTAGTGTATATACACATATGCCACAACTCTTTATAACCACCTTTGTAATCTTTGTCAAAAGTGGTTGTTACCAGATTCTTTTACTTTCAAATATTAATACTGGCCTCCAAAGTCTTGTACTGGCCAGACTCTAGTAGTAAAAACAGCAGTATTAATGTCATCATAGTAGTGCTAGTAGTAATCAGGGATACAGGGATGTGTTTTCAAGATAAAACAAGTTGCTTGTTTACCTGGGCAGCCGGGGTTTGTACGCAGGGCCTTTTTGTAGTACGCCAGTGCTCCTCTGTAATCCTTTTTATTGAAGGAGATGCAAGCTTTACCTGTTGAATAACAATGGTGTGATTATTTCAGTCAATCACAGTGGTCAGGATAAATCTCAGTCTCTTTTACATTCAACTTGCCAAGCAAAGCAGGGATGTTATTGGTGGACTGATTGAGGACAAAGTGGAACTGAGCATCGGCCTGGTCCATCTTGTCTCCTTCCAGCAGGCAGAAACAGGCTCTTCCCAACAAATGGTTCTGATTGACATACGAGCATGTTACATTTAGTTGAAATGCAAAAACACTGGAGCCAGAGTGGTCCTCTCTCATTATCAGCGGCTCTGACAGACATTTTTCTTACCTGATCATACATGATGATCTTGTCTGCCATAGTATAGAGAAGCGTGGCCTGCGTGATGAGCTCTTTCTTGGCATCTTTGTTTTTCTCTTTACGTGCTTGCTGGACATAGTAAGCTGCCAATGTGTCCAGACAGGTCATCTGGTCTTTCTCATGGTCTCTGTAGTCCAGGTTTCCATCGATGCGAGCCGCCTCTAAAAGCTTGACAAAATCCTCTGTTTTGCCCTGCTTGTAGTACTCCAGCTGAAAAAGGACAAAGGGGCTGAATTTAACTTTGCTTTACAGGGATCACGTTTGATCTCTGGCTTGTGTTCAGTTTCTTCGGGCCATTAACATTATGCATTACGACAATGAAAGTAACAACCGTCTGTGGTAGCGCCACTGACTCACCGCCAAAGCAATCCAAATGTGGAGCTGTGTGTGCTCCTGCTTCAGGATACTGATGACCTCGTCTCCTTCTGGCAGCTGATCGAAGTCAAGCTCGATAACCTGCAAGGTGCAGTTTACTTATGTTAGTAAGCATCAGCGTCTGACAAAACTCCTGTATCGTTTAAGAGTGTTCTGAATGAGGGTTCGATGGAACAGCGATGAAGAGTGTGAGACAACATCAAATCTGAGTTTTTACTATAACATCTCTGGGTATATTAGGCCATTATGTTTGGTGTTGCAAATCAACATCCGTGACTGTTTTATGGCATTATTGAATTTTCAATGACTTTTGCACCAACATGATAAAGGGTCTTGTTTTAGTATTTATTTCACTTAATTAGCCAAAACTAGCACATCTATCTAGATGTTTAGCCATTAACAGTTATTTCATTGACTTAGAACCCAATATCACACTTAGCTTATAATACATCAGTCCAACTGCAAAAAATCCTACCTTAGTGAAAGTTATAGTGCTCTGTGTTCATTGCAAGTGTTCTAGAGATGTTGATCCAACTGCATGGTTATTTTGGGGGCTGCAGTGCTACTGAATTATATTGTTTTATACTGAAGTTATTCTAATGTTCTGTCCACATCAGTTATATCAATGTAGATACTCTCTCTGTATAAAGCAATACAACTCATCAGCACCACAAACTACAGATACAATATTATACAGCAGCTTACAAAAGTGTTAGGCACTGTGGATGTGTAGATTCTTATCCATTATGCAAAACTACCAGCGATGCTCTAATCTGTCCCATATTCATTCTGCAGCACGACAATGACCCCAGACGCACAGCCAGAGTCATAGGCCCAATCCCAATGTCCCCCCTCAGACTTGGAGGCATGTTCCCGGTAAGTTTGTGAGGGCTTATGGCTGTCCCACTGTCAAACCATCGAGGGCATGAGGGCTCTCTAGCAGACATTTTGACCCCTTTAAGCACACTTTTCGTAAGTCCGCATTTCTGTACTTTTGCTGAGTGAATTACCCAAAGTTGATAGCATTGTGACATTAAACACAGGGTTGCCATGGTTATCAGGGGGCGCCCGGAAGCGTAAAAAACAGCAAACAACGGCCATAAAAATGAAGAAAAACAGGATAGAAGAAGAACAGGTAACAAACAAGTATGAAAGGGACAAACCATAATGTTAGCATTACAAAAAAAGGCAGTATATGACAGTATAAACCCAGAGCTCAATGTGATTCTGAGCCAGAGGTGTGGAGTTATTTGTCCTATGATGATATGATGATGAATTCCAAATATCCAAATTGGATCAGATCAGGGGAGGGGGGGAGGGGGGTAAAAATGTACAATCAAAAGACCCAAACCCACAAATGAATGCAAAAGTTTTGACATCATCATGGTAACGCAATATAAGGTAACTCAATCACTCACCAGGTGATGCCAATTAAGTCTGTGAGGGTTCAGGGCTTAGGGGTTTAGGGGGGCATTGGGATTGGGCCATAGAAAACTATCTTCAAAGACAAAAAGAACAAGGAGTCCTGGAACAGATGGTCTGGCACCCAGAGAGCCCTGATCTCAACATCATGGAGTCAATCAGTAAGATTACATGAGACATAAGACACTGAGACAGCCTGAATCTACTCTCTCTAACTGTGGCAACAACCCACCTGCTAAGTACCTTTAAAAACTGTGAAAGAATGTAGTTTTAAAGGATGATCACGCCACATACTGATTTGATTTTGTGTTTTTTATTCTGTTTACTGGACTTTATATGACGCTAACTGAATATATACAATTGATTCATGGCATTACTTTTTTGCATGAACCATTTGCACGGAATTCAAATATTGTGCGAGAGAATTGTATATCACTGCTATTATGAACTAACCCTAACCCAGATGTCTCAACACTTTTGACTTTTTAAATTAAGATAAATATGTAACGATGCTGCTGTTCCTGTTAAACCTGATTTCATAGGTACGGCATCACTGAATACGGCAGTGACAGAAAACAACTCAATGACTTTAATCAGAGCCTGATGTCATATTTCTGTTATGTTTTCTAATGTTCACGCGTCTGTACTTGCAGCTCCGGTCATTACCGGTATTTACGTTTCAGATATCAACATCAAACACGAAGCTGAGATATACAGAGCATTAGCTAATACTAGCTAAAGTTAGCATTAATGGCAAGTGGCGTTAGCACGGCGAGGTTCACTTCAAACAATAACTCAAGTTTACAAGAGTTTTACCTCATCGGTGTCCCGCAGAGGGATCTCAATGGAGCCCCGAGACATCTTGACTGAGGACAAATCCACTTGAAGTTAGATTAATTAAAAAAATAAAATAAAATCTCCAGCCCGTTGTCTGTTGGTCGCTACTTCATGCTTCCGATAAGAAACAAACATACGGACGGTGCAACAGAAAATGTGTCCGGCCAGATTATTAATCATCCTAAAGTAAGGTTCCTCCGGGAGTTGAACACACGACGCTCTCCAATGGAAACCTTGTTGTACATAGCAATATTAGTACTTTTACGTAAGTATCAGTAGTAGTATCACACCGTAAAAAATGCTGTTTTAAATGTAATGGAGTAAAAAGTACAGTATTTTCCCTCTGAAATGTGGTGGAAAAAATACTCAACTCTAGTAAAGCAGGCTACAAGTCGGCCTACCAAGCCGACCTAAATTTGTGCATAAATAAGTACAGTACTAGTAGTAAATATATTTAGTTCATTATTTACTGCTGGTGCACAGTAATTATGACAATAACAACCAAACCAGTTACATCAAAATGCATCCAGGAACACTTTTAGTGGGTTTAAAGTAAACCTAATGGGACTCGGTATCAA
The DNA here is from genome assembly GCF_002260705.1 of Seriola dumerili. Taxonomy (NCBI): domain Eukaryota; kingdom Metazoa; phylum Chordata; class Actinopteri; order Carangiformes; family Carangidae; genus Seriola; species Seriola dumerili. The sequence goes on from NW_019174929.1 coordinate 1,164,064, forward strand.
ATGCTTACAAACGAAACTAAACATATAATGAAATGCAGACAGTATTGAAAGAACCACCACTTTCAGTAGAAGTAATAGTATTTCTTAATGGACTAAGAATGATTTCCCTTATCACACACTGCCTGTGAGAGGAAATTTACTCACTGTGTTTGCTGAATTCAAAGTTCAAAATGTGGAAGAAATGTTTGGCAGACTGGGCATTTGATATGTTAAACCAGTGAATTTAAATTGAAATCCATTAACTGCATCATTGTCACAGACCTCTGCAGGGCAGCATTTTGGCAGAAGTGGGTTGAGGTGGGGGATGATGGGGGTGGAGGGGTGGGAGAGAGAGCAGGGGGATGTCAGCTGGTTTTGATGTGAAGCAGAGGAAAACAAACATAAGAGCATCTTGGAGAGGTGTGCTAACATCACAGCAAATCAGAGGAAGACAAGAAAACTGAAATGAAAATGAAGCTCTTAATTTAACATTTAACAATATTGTTTTTCTTTTCAGAAGACCTGCCTGGGACTGAGAAGTAAGAATTTATTTTCAGAATTTGTTTTCACAGTGTGATATTTGTAACATCAGGACAAACAAAATAACAGTTTTGTCTCATTGCATAACCCATACTGCGTGAGTTTTAGTAGTGGAGATTTAGTTTAAAACATTTTATGCTTTTAACATTGCGTTGCCATTATTATTACTATAACAGCCAATTAACGTCACATTTTTCTTCCACAGTTTAGGATGACAACAAGAAAATAGGTATTATATAGTCCTCTGAATAGATCCTACTGTATATATTTAAGCATTAAAATCAGTCAAATATAGACAGGAGTTATTCAAATCATAGATGTTTTGCTTCACATCTTATTAAAAATTATAAATTATATTCTGTAATTTTAAAGTGTGTTTCAATTTTTATTTGTGTTTCTTCTGTGGAGACTGAGGCAAAGATTTATTTGATGTTTATGAAAATATCAGGTCATGTAGGAATGTGACTCTCCAGGGACTCGGGAGAAACAAGCACAACAAGCATGTCGGACAGCAACGATGGTACGTATTGCAGTTACTTTACTCTTCTATCAAGCCAAAAATATCAAAAAGTCAGTGTATTAACTTGCTTTACATTATTCTTCCTGTGTGTGAATGTAAACTAACTTTTGTCCATCTCCATGTGAAGTGTGGGAGTCACCAGGCTGTGGGATGAGGGACGTGCTTGAGGACAAAAAAGACACAAGTGGATTCTCTGAACATGAACTCCTCGACATCATGTATAATGCATGTAATACATCCAGCTCAGGTACACAGGCTTGCGTTCTACTCAACAAAACAGATAAAAATAATAATCCAAGAAAGTGTTCGATCGTTTATTCCTGCTTCTCTCTCGTCTTCAGGAGAGGTGTTGGCCTCCACCATCGTGCAGTACCTGCAGACCATGACAGCTCAGAGTCCAGAGCAGGACAGAATGGCTGCCCTTCGACGGATGCTCGACCCGGACCGACAGGACCCACATGTGAGCAGAGAGACTTTCCACGCCACCATGAGAGAGTGGATAGCGCAGTGCAGCCAGGACAGGTGAGATTAAACTCCAGATCACCATTATTCTGGATGTCATGTCGGTGTGATTTAGTACATAAAATAAGTAGAGCCAACAATGAGAGCAAAGAGAAAAAACAAACAAAACAAACAAATAGATCATAAATGCAAGAAGGAGAAATATGTTAAACATTTGACAGGTTGACACATTGCCACACAGCAATTTAAAATCAAAATTTTAAACATTTAAAAGAAAGTTTATCACTCTAAGAAGCTGAAGCTATTTGAATAAAGTGGTTGAGTGTTTGTTAATATGGGTTTGTGGCTGTAAAAAATGAGACTTATTCAAGCTTAGTGCTTCTCTTTAGTTGGTGGAATGTAACCAAGGTACTTTCACTAAAGTACTTATGTACAATTTCAATTTTTCTATTTGATAATACTTTATACTTTCACTCCACTACATTTACTAAGGAAATTTGGTTACTAGGAGACCATAATCCTAAAAAAGCATGACGCATTGTCATAGATTAAACAGTATGTTAAATTAAAGTTAAAATTAACTCCACCTTGACATCGTTAAATGCTGCTTACATGTAAATGTGGAAAAAATAGTCAAATAATATATGACTGAATCGTGCAATTTTGCACAAGTTCTTTAACATTGGATACTTTATTTTGCTGTTTGAATGTAAGAGTATTCTGTGAGGGATAACAAGGAATAGTTAATGAGTTAATGGATGGACAGATACATTTGTTTTGTACTGTGTTAAGATCTCAATACTTCTACCACCAGTGCTTTTCATGCACCAGCAAGAGTGTCAATGATTTTCCCTAGAAAGGAAAGAAGGGAAGATGACCTGCAAGAACCTCCCTCTTTTGATTAATGTGCATTTTAAGTGATCCATGGAAACGAACTCACTGACTCCTCCTGTGTTTCAGCACTGATGTGGGTGGCAGTCATGTATCTTGGCCAGACTCTTCTAAAGTGCCTGTAAACGGTAGGCTGTTACTGTTTTGTTCAGAATTCTCAGAAATGTCTAAAACAGATTAAAAGCAATTCACTAAACCTGATTTCCTCTCAGGGCTGGATTTCTCGTGCTCGCAAAGCAAAGCAGCCTCTTCAGAAAGCCACCAATGTTCCTGGTTTGTCATTTCACTCCTTTAATCACAGCGTGTTTACCTCCTATAATCAATGTGTCGTCGTGCTTCATCACTGTTTGTTTGGCTTCAGTGATGGAAAAGACCTGTTAGGCACGGTGGCTGAGCTGAAGCACGCTCACTGCAAGCTGAGCGACCAGAACAGCAGCCTCCTGCGGACGGTGGCTCAGTGTGAAGATGTGAACCTACAGCTCACTCTGGAGATCACGGAGCTGCGAGCAAAGCTGGCCAGGTGAAGGATTAACTCCAGTTATAGTATGTGGGATTATTACTGTAATTCCAAATCCTCACAAAAGCACACCAATATTTCATTTAAATTAATTATTTCCTATTATCACTTCATTTTAACAAAATAATAATACACATTCGATGATTGAAGAGAAGCCAGGAGAACAAAAATAATAGATCCCACATACTGACTTCGATCATTTACAAGTGACACATCTCTATCATGTCAGCTCATACACATCTTCTTCCTTTAGCTGCTTGCAGTCACAGTTAATGGGAACATTTTCAGAGTTAGAAGCTCGGATTTAAAAAGTTAAAAGGAATGTTCAAAATGAGCCAATTTAAATAGACACTAACTGTGAAAACCATGTGTCAGCCTGAATAAGAAATAGGCCCACTTTCAACAATTTTGTCCCCAAAGTTCAGAGGTGAAACCCACAAAGGTTCACCGCTTCAGCATTTTAAATCAGTGTCTCATCCCGGTCCTCGCGACTTTTGTGTCTTAATTGCAAAAGTTACACAGTGAAGGTGTCCATGGATAGATAATGATAAAACGGATATCATGACCTCCCTACTGAAAGTGGTCTTTTGTGTCTGTTTGTGGTAATTCTTCATCCCTTTGTTGTCTTTTTGTGTCTTTTAACTGAGTTCTGTGACTTTTAAACAATATTGTAATAATATTCACAGAGCGTCATACATTCATACATCACACAGGACCCCTGCGCCTGTGCCGGGTAGGCCCATCTGGTAATCCATCCATGAAGGTGTCACTTCTCTCATTAATACAGACAGATGTTTTGTGTACATAGTTCTGGAGTTTTTGGAGATTAAATATCACTCACTTAATCTATCTTTTCTTGACATGTGAGGCACTGGAGAAATTTGGCAAACAAACAATATTTGCTGATGAGTAAGACCAAAAAAATACTATGGAAACAATCTAGAGAAGATTTTCACTTTTATAAAAGAAAACCACTGCAGCACCTCAAGTAATGTGGCTTTACCATTTCATTTTCCTTTTTTGTTAATATTCAGGTAAAAACAGAAGAAAATCTCTGTTCTTACCATTTTGGATAAGAATAGAGTGCGGCTGAATAAATGAAGCTGTAATTTATATTGTGGTGTGTGCAGTGCTCAGCGTTCAGCAGTGAGAGTCAGATCACTGACAGAAGAACTGGAGGAGACCCGTCAAGCATTTAAAGAGGCCCAAGAGAGAGCCACTCGCTCCCAAACCAGCTGCACCAAAATGGTATTTCACACACTGAATCATATCTAGGTGAAGCTATACCTAGTAAGTTCAATTTATTTTTTGCGGTGACTATTTTCACATAAATCTTTTTGATCTTTAGAGCAATGAGGTTGAATGCCTGAAGGTTCACATCAAGAGGCTTGAAGACAAGGTAACCTAAGTCCAAATGTGTGCACTTTCCTTTAGAAAACTAAAATTTTTTTTTCATGAAACAATATTTTCCTTGTATCCACGCAGAATGAAAAACTCACCTTTGAAAGGTCTTGTTCTGAAGAAAGCGTCAACAAACTGAGGAAGGTCAACGCTGAGTTGAGGGTAGGAACAGATCAGTAAAACTCTTGTGTGTTTGTCTCTGCGTTACGAGTTTTAACTGAACGTTAAACATCTTAACGTTCACAGGCCGAGCTTGAGGAAAGCCTGGTTATGTTGGCGCTGAGAGACAGAGAAATCACAAAGGTTGGTCCATCACAGTCAAGAGGAAAAATCAGTTTGCATATTAATTTTGTCTTTTAACTTGACTTTGAAATGTTCTCGTGTAGAAAGACATTCTTATGGATAAGATGAAGAACTCTCATGTGGAGAATCACAACATGATTGAGGTACGTGTGACAAAGGAAACATGGTGCAAATTAACTTTAAACTTGAGGGGAACTTTGGTAAGATGCTATAATATCTTGTTTGACATCGTACACTGTAATAATGTAAAGCTAGAAAGGCCACATTTCATCATGTTAAATCACAAAAAGAAACCAATATCATAATGCAATGTGACAACACTAATATCAACCATTACAAGCACCCTTGTTTTGTGTGTGATATTTTATCACATGGTTTTGAGTGTACGTTTTTGGCTGTTTTTCAACACATACTCTCTATTCTGGTGTTGCAGGGTCTGCAGTCAGAGCTGATGAGGTTACAGGAACATTCTCACCAAGTTCTTCTGAGGTACTTTAATGTCACTTGTGTCAGGTTTCTCCTTGACCCACTGTAGCTTGGAGTGTATCTAATTTACCAATTTATCAAAAGTTGTCAACGAAAACATTTCAATCTACATTTCTGAATCTAAACATCATCTGTGTATATTTTTCTGGACTAACCTCAAAATTAACTGTACTTTATCCACCAGTCTTTCTTAACAAAATTGTGTGTTAAAATGCTACTTTGGCAGTTTAGTGTTGCTCTTCCATAGACATTGAAGATTCACAAGAGGCAGATTAATAAAAAAGACAGAATGAGCTGCAGAGGCCGTGATATGCTGACTTTTGAGTATGGTTCAAACTCCAGAAGCACTGCATCCTGCATTTCCCATAATGCTCAACAGCATTTTTCACCTCTGCCTCCTAAATACCCAGTTGTTTCAAACCACGCACCTGCACTTTTACAATGCAGGTTTTATGGTTTTGACTCAAGTCCAAACAGAGCGCACTTCTCTAGACAAGTGCCCTTTTAACAGAGGGATGTGTCAGCTATCATAGGAAAGTTAAAGTCAAAAAAGAATTGCAAGCTAATGAAAGGAGTAATATTATAATTTACCAAAATATAAAGCAGGAACTTTACAAATTAAGTATTAAAGTATTGAATCTTGATTTCTCCTGCAGATATGACCGACACTTCATCAGTCCTCAGAGTCTCTACAGTCGAGATCCTCCAAACCACCGCTCTCTGCAGAGCGAGATGCAGGATATGCAGCAAGTAGGAGATGCTCACCATTCCCAGGTTATCTTCTCATGGTAATGATAATCTGTTTTTAATGTTAACCATGTCGCCGTCCTGCCGTCTTTGTCTGCAGCAGCATCACAGAACTCTGGATGACATAAGCCTCCCGTCCCTCCACACACACGGTGATGATATTCAGAGCATCATTCACAGGATTAAGAGCGCAGAAATAGCTCATCTTCTGCACAATAAGTATCCTGAGAAGGTGAGGAGAGAGCAGATACTCACCAGAGGATGAAAATTGTTACATGCAGTGACACTAGCATGTATGATTCTGTCTTATGTTTCTTATGTTGTCTCTCACACACAGGACTCTGCTCCCCTAGAAACACAGGAGAGGCCTTTTCCTCACCGCCAGCAGCAACAGGCAAGCATCAAGCAGCAGCTTGTCAATGTGTATGTGAGTTTTTTTACCTCCCGTTCTCCTGTTATGGTAACAAACTGGGTTTGGTTGATGTTAGTCTCTGTTCTTAGAGGCTTCCTCCAGCTAATAAAATGGGTGTCTGGTTTTAACTGTGTTTTTATGGGCATCTCCATTACGCAACCCATAGGAGTTACTATCTTCTGTGTGTGAGAGTGTATCAGGCATAAGTGCAGTTTTAGTACCCCTTGGTAACTACAGACATAACAGTGTGTAAAGGAGATGTTTATAAAACTGGTGGTTTCAGGCTGCAGGAGCTGGAGCTGCACAAGTGTGTGTGGGAGGAGAAAGGGGAGAAGGTGGAGGAGCGGTGGAGAGCCTGGGAGAAGGAGCAAAAGCAAAGCCAGACTGGGAGCCAGACTCAGATCCAGGAGGGCAAGAAGGTGGCTGTGGTGAATTGGTGGAAAGCCCTCAGCGTAGAGGGGGCTAAGGCCAGGACGAAAGAAACCCAGTCTGGCCAGGAGCTCTCTGAGATACAAGCAAAGCTCCAGCGAGCAGAGCAGACAATCACTGATATGAGGGAGCAGGTCTGCCACCTGCAAGCCTCTCTGAGATCGGCACAGGAGTGTGTCACTGAGCAAAAAAGCAGCAGCAGAGTTCTTCGTATTGACAAAGAGACCAACACTGAGAGAGAGGAAACAGACAGAACTGTGGGGAAGGCGGTGAAGGATCAGAGGGATGCAGCGGTGGTCACAGAGATTACAGGTGGAGCAGCCTCACAGCAGGAGCAAACCCAGCTTCAGGTGACCGCAGACGGACTTCTGGCGACCCTCATAAGGATGGAGGCAATGATCAACAACGCACTGGAGACTGCCGAGCTGGTGAGAGAGAGCGAGCAGAGGGTGAGCCAGGTGAGAGTGAGGATGGAGAGCATCACTCAGACGGTGGAGGAGGCTCTGGGCCGAGCAACCGACACTGACAAACAGCTGAATGTCCTGGAGGCCAGGATCACAGAAAAAGCTGCAAATCAGGTTTGTTAAAAATCTGGTTTTGCTGTACATTAGTGACAGTAAAAATTGCATTTAGTTTAAAACTTTTTAATGATTTAACTGATTTTGAAATGTCACAATAGTTGAAGTAATCCATGTAGATTCTTCAGTGTGTTACACACAGCTAAAATGCATGTTTGATTATACTTTTATTCAACAAAAATCCACATAAATTAATGTTCCCTCTGTTGAACATAGCAATTATTTAAAACATCTGCATCACACATCATAACAAGCCCCAGGTTGCACATTTGGCTTCCAATCACACTGAAGAGTGGTACATGTTTATGTGTAATTTGTGCTCTAATGTTGCAACACAATCACCAATATTGCAGAAATATTTGAACCATCAACACTATTTTTGTCAGCAAAATAATCTCACACTATTTTGCAATGCTCACATGTTGTGATTGGAATGTCTCAGCCAAACGCAAATAGTGCCCATCACGGGTATTACGTGTCCTAGTAGTGGAAGTACTAGTAGTAATTCTAATTGTACAAATATTGAGCACATGAAGTTTATTTGTTGTCTGTCTTAAATCATATGTAAGATAGTAATAAATCTGTTCTCTCTGTCTGTACTTTTCCGAAGTCTCCAGGTCCCAGTCTGCCAGCTGATCCCGGACCAGATGCAGCGTGCTTTACAGCTGAGTCCGACGTGGAGCCTGAACACAGAGACAGAACGGAGAGTTCTCCCCTGTCTCATGGAATCTCAGAAGTCAGCGAGCCTCCACAGCCGCCCATGAATGGTATGATGGCTGCATTACACAAATACAGCTTCAGTGTTGTCATGGTTGTGGGGTACACTGTGATACACAGATGAATTAAAGCTACTTCCTTTTCTAATTGTAATCTCTGAGGATGTCTGAAAATAGACTGTGCAGATATTTATATTGCACACAACAGCTGGTACAGTAAGGAGGAAGAGAGAAAAAGCTCTTAGGGAGTGTATGCTATCTATCAAAGGGCAGTGTGGGGGAAATTAGGGGCGGTCAGAATCATTTTTTTTATGTAAACATAGGGAGAGTCCCACCACTTCTATACTGGAAGAGGTTTTTTTTTTCCTGTCATTTGATTTGTTCTGAAGGGCTTTGAGAAAATTTATCTAGAGACACTGGGAAATGCAGGGCCTGTAGTTCACAAAATACACAATGCAGGCTTTAACAAAAGAGGAACAATTTAAATGTGAATAAAAGAACATAATTTCTTCAAAAGATTTGGAAAAGCTCGTAGGACGTTTACTATGACTGCCAATGATGAAGTATAGTAAAGTATAGTAAATATGAAAAAACTACAGCCAGCAGCTGATTAGCTTGGCATAGCATTTTTATTTCTAGCCACAAAAATGAAGGAAAACACTTAAACTATTTATGTCCCTGCAAAGCTGCTGGTTATGCACTAATAAGTTTGACATTTCATTACATATTTTCCAATTCTAATCATGTGTCAATAAGTTTTTCCAGCCCTGAAAGGTCATGGCAAATATTTCCACATTCTCCCTCCCCAAGAAGAGTCCCTTGATGGCTCAGAGGGCCAAGTCTTATATTTAATTGTTTATTTGTGATGTAGAAAAGCGAGTTAGGAGCATGTGGGTGTTACTGAGAACCAGTGGGTGGCTTCAGAGGGGGAAATGATATTTTAAATGAACAGACAGTTGTCATCTCCATGTCTGCTTGTTGTTATTTTATATCCCTCTGTCTGAAATTTAAACCGTCCAGTGCCACATTGACGTAGGCTTGTTTTTGCTAACCAAATGAAGCTGCATCCACATCACAAAAAAGCAGCAGCAGCAGCAAGATGATCAATAAACATTTTATGCCAGTCATTCATGTCATAAAAGTTGGTATGTGCACTGCCACTTTGTGACTGATGGCTACTGTACCACAAGATGTGGATGGTGTGTAATAAAAGCCAGTTATTGTTAATGTTAATGTGAGGAAGGTCTCATCTTATTTGGGGCTCTCCCCACACATCCAGCTACAGATGTTGGCACTGCCTTGTGAATACTTTACTTTTTAAAGTATTTATCAGGGACAGCACATATTAATCTCCACAAACCTGAAAGAAAATGCTAGTTTTCATCTCCAATCCCCAGACATGTTAATATTAAGCATTAAAAGAAACAAACAAGCAAAACAAGAGGCAGACAAAACAACACCAAAGCACATATTTTGGGATACACCAGAGAAATTTTAATAAAAGCTGCTATGAGAAACTTATGATACATTCAGTGGCAAATAATGATCAAAATTTCACAACAACATCACAAAGGTCTACAAAAATGTAGTGGGACGAGCGGATACTGAGGACACGTACTCATAATAACAATACAGAGTGTCTACAGCCAAGCTAGCAGCTCTGTGAGGCTGTACTTGGGCACACCTGGTGCTTTGAGCTAAATGCTAATGTCAGAATACTCCAATGTTACAATGCTGACATGCTGATGTTTAGCAGGTGGACTAATAAATTGCCATCCAGGGAGAAATGCTGCTAGCATGACCGAAAAATTATAACATAAACTTCATCCATGAGGCAAACGGCATCACTAACAATGATAAATGTTGAGCTTTTAAATGTCTGTCTCTATGTACAATGGAACACTCTGCCTCCATTAAGGCTTTTAAAACTATTATTAATTCCTCCTTTATCCAGCTTGCAAAAGTAAAACATTAATGTGAGACTAAATCAACTTTAGGCATAGCACTGTATCATTACAAAGGAATAAAACTTGTTTTTAGGTTTTATGTTGCTGTCAGACACAGTCAGCTTGTGTGATGATTAAAGATCTACTGGAGACTGAATGTAAATAATTTAGAGAAGCAGTGGGTCTCTAATGCTCCGTGTGTGGCGGTGGCTGTAAACAGTGCGCTCTTTGATGGGCAAACTATAAATTAAAGAACGGTGGAAATACCGAAATCTCTGGGATAATGGGAATTAATTTGTGGTGAGGCTGAACCCTTCCAAGAAAAGAGATACTGTGAAGATCGCGGGAGAAAAACAGAAGCATCTGATGGCATTTGAAGTGAAAATGAGGTTAAATTAGGACGAACGTGTGGATGTTGACACAGCTGCCAAGATATTCCCAGCATCTACGGTGCATCTTCATCGCCTCCATCTCGTCATACACTGGTTGCTTCGGGTAGCTTTGTCGAGTGTTTTCCTTAAAGATTTGTGTGATGAGTTGTGAAGTGAAATCTGGCTGTGAAATGCTGCATCAAACAGTGGTTTTATGATATTTTTAGAGTCAGATTTGAGTCCAAATTCTTGGAAGTGTTTTTTTTTTTTTTTTTTTTTTATCTGTATCCTCTCATATGTGAATAAAACTGGTTTATTTGTGGTTTAGTTACGTTTAAAGTGAAATATTGGCATTCAGCTCTGACGGTGCTCTACATAAACGTCTGTGAGTTGCTGGTATCGTAATATTAACAAACCTTTCCCTGAGGGCACCTAAAGCAGACAGCACAATAGCTTTTACTTGGGCTGAAAGCTTTCAACCAGCGGATCAAGCACCTCATGTACTCGAGATGGTTGCCAGGTTATTGTTGCCCCTAGTTAAAGGGGTGGGTGGGGGTGTATGTGGGGAGGGGGGGGTGACACTTCCTGAAACAAGAGTTTACAGTAGTTCTCCCAATCAAGTGAGTATCACTGTTCGAGCGGCAGCCTCACAGGACAGAAAACTCAATTTGTTTTCTCTTTCTGTTTCTCTCTCACACAATGTCTCTCTCACTCACTTACTCTTTTCTTTTTTTAACCGTCTCTTGACATTTGCATTGCACATGGTTCCTGTTAAATGCAAATCAGCTGTTTTCACTGTCTGTCTGTGCTCTGGCTCCAACAGGTGGTACAGGACCAGGCAGCTGCAGCAAGGTGAGTCTCTCCTGCATTATTACTGTAAAATATTATCTTGTTGTTTGTAGAGGCTGAGCTGCATGCTGAATGTGTTGTGTGTACGTATGTCTATGGCTTTTTTTTAAATGACCTGTTGGAAATGTTATTGAAGTTGTGGAAAGTAACTTAGTGCTTTAACTCCAGTACTGTACTGAAGTACAATTCAGAGTTACTTGTACTTCCATTTTATAATACTTTCTACTTTTGCTCCCCTACAATTCAGAGGAAGATATTGTAGTTTTTATTCCAAAACATTTATCAGGCTATGCTTACTATAGTATAGTATACATTTTAGTCACTGGTTAACACTAACACCTTATTTTAGGTTTTCATTAACTCCAATGTAGTTCCAAGCCAATATACAGACAGAATTATCATAACTTATTCTATGAAGACATTTTATATTATTCCATCTGTGTTTTACGATATTCATTACCTGTCATAATAAACACTTACATCTCTTCACAGCTAAATCACAGTGAGTTATAAACCACCTATCAGGTGTTTATATGTTGCTTATAAATGCTAGAGAGACCTAAAGCAAAATTAGTAAGATTTTAGAAATAAATGATAAGCTTTATAAAATGCAAAATGTACAATACAAAATTTAACCAGTTGTTTCCCAGCCTTTTTGGCTTGTCCCTTACAAAAAAGCATTTTGTCACTTTTCAGATAAGTAAGATAAGAACATTTATCAGCCAAGAGGAATTTCCCCTCTAACCTTTTCAGATGGTTAACAGTCCAAGGCAAGTATTTCAAAATAAAGCAAAAATTACAGAAAAGAAAAAAGAAAACTGAAAGAAGATTTGTGTAGTACCTCATCAAATAATCATCTCAGGACCCCACAGATTTATCTTGTGACTTTGGGAGCCAGTGGACCAAACTGCTTAAGTATAAAGTGGCTAAAACTAGCTCCACCTCCACCATCTACAACAGTAAAATGCTGCCTACACAGTCATGCATCAGTAATAGTTTATATATAGCATTCATCTGCAAAACAAATACTTGAAGTATATTTTGATCATAGTACTTCATTGTTGTATTTGTACTTTTACTTTAGTAAAGAATCTGAATACATCCACTGCTGGCTTTGGTTAAAACAACACAACAAGAAGAACAACAACAAGAAGATTTTCACTCAAGTTGAATTAGATAAGAGGAGCATCTGACTTTTTTTGCACAAATTACTCCATTGATACACAATTTCCTTCACACTGTAACACTTCAGACCATCATCTCACGTTAATTCAAACTGTGGTGCTGTAATTCGCTGTGAACGTCAGATGTGGTGCTCCAAACAATGTGACTGCTGTGCTTCTTTTTTTTCTTTTTTTTTTCCACAACATTCAGGATGATTGCAGCTCTTAGAACCCAAATCTCTCGCCTCTGAAAAGCACCACAAATGGTGCAAAGTTTGTGCACCATTGCAGCTCACCAAACATTAATGATCCTCAAGAGCTCGGAAGTGGATGCGTGGATTCCTCTTAGGCTGCAGAGTAAACACAGATCGGACGGATGCAATCTATCTATCCATCTATCAGTCTCCCACAAACATGCCCTCGCATACAACAACACACAAAACAGTCTCCTACTGCTCCCACACTATGATTACAGAAACAAAAACAAGCCCTGCGGAACATACTTTTCTAGCTTTCTTCAGGTTTTAGTTGAGGGATGATCAGTGGAGAACACACACACACACATACACACACTCACACACACACACTCACACACACACACTCCACAGCAGCCCAAAGAGGCATACAGAACCCTTCTCCTTAAATGGTCAAAGCTCCCAGGAGTGAAAGAGAGGCTGCTGCTGAAAAAAGACAGGGAACAGAGGGGACGGGAGAGGGAAGGAGAAGCCCCGAGGAAAGAGGAGTTTTCTGAGGGAAAGGCAGTGACAGAGTGACAGCTTGACTGTGGGAAGTCGGTGTTAGTTGGAGGGATCAGCGTGAGCGTGTGCGTTTCTCTACAGCACTACAGCGGTGGACTCAGGTAATGTGCATGCCGTCTCTGGACAGGTTTGGATTGTGGGCTGCGTAGAGCTGCGGGGTCTTTGATGGTGATGGCTTTAGGTGGACACATGCAGCTTCAGGAGATGCAGTTTCAGCTCTATCAGCCATTTGTGCAAGAGTTCGTGTTCAGGGACTTTTTGAAAGCGTTGTTGGTCTGACTTGTAGCTGCCCCGGTGAGTTTACATAATCTAGTGTTCGTCTGGAGGTGAAACTCTGTGTCATCTTGCCCTCTCGTCAGTGTGTGGTCAAGCGATTTTAAAGTCTGTGCATTTATATTCTCCCTCAAACCTGGCTTTACATGCATTTCTATTTCTTTCTCACGCTTCCTCTGCCATGTTATCTCAGATTGTAGCCCTGTGGCAACCACTTCCTCTGCTGGTCCTGTACTCAGTGCTTCACACAACCAAATTTTAAACAAATCTGGCAAGAGGGAGCAGGCTTATGTAACAGAGGAGGGGAGGAGGGTGCCGGTCCCTTCGTCTCCCTCTGAGGAAAGAGGCAGCGAGGCCTGGCTGCAATGAGGAGTTAATCCTGACTCTGATGGTTCTGATGGACAAAGAAGTTTTCTTTTAGAAGATGAGTGTACACTGCAAGAACAAGATTTTCATGTCCTTATGGAGTTGTGGTGCAGGGGCTTTCTGTGCTCAGGCTTGTATGTTCTGTCCTGTTTCCCCCCACAGGAAATAATCTGAGTGATTCAATTACTCTGCAATATTTATCTCAGTCTCATGGTCTGCCGGGGAAACAGTCGAGCCTCCCACAGTGCAGGTTGGCATCTTTGTTTGGGCTGAGGCATTTTCAAGAGGTAATAGTTTTTTCTGCTTCTGTCAGCAGGAGAAACACGGTCGGCTTCGATATTTCTTTGCTTGAAAGCAGGAGTCTGTCATCAAAAGACTTTAAACATTTTCACTTTTTTTTTTTTTTTTTTTTTTTTTTTTTTTTTTGGTTGCTTAGTAAGAAGTGAAATGAACTAAAACAGATATGGCAGTATTCTCAGATGATGTATACAGACACACAAACTTCTAGTACACAAGTATTCCTCTCCTTATTTGGCATATTTTGATAAGACAATACAACTGTTGCAGCTGTGGAAAAAGTAGAATATTGATGAATGAATAAAACAAAGTGATTATGCAAAATGGAATTCAGATCCATGTGGTTAGTCAGTCACGAAAAAAAGGCAGGTGGTTGTTACCAAAACTGCCCTGAACTTCAGGGGCAATTAGGTAATCACATTAGAAATATTCAGAGTGACTCACTCTCATATTTATATATGCTGAGAACCTCAAAGCTGATTTCTTTTCATCTACACTGATAAATAACAACTGAAGAGGTAGACTGAGATGACGGTGTATGCTGAGAATAAGATGAAACGAGTACATGTCAGCAAAAGATAAATGAGCTCGCTTTCCTTAACAGCATGACATTCAACATCTATTAAGCTCAACAGCAGTGTAGTAAAACTGCTTTTTAAAGAACAAAAACTTCTGTACTGCAGGCTGAGAAAGAGAAGTGAATTTACTCCTGCATGACACCAGTCAGGAAATATCCTCGCAGCTCTCTGGAAGACAGTTAAACAACCCATTTCCTCCCCAGTGACTCACAGCCCCTCTGTCCCTATATGTTCCCAAGAACTTGTCATGTTTGTGATGACACTGAGCAGTACTCTGAATACTCTGGCCCTGAATTCACCGAGGATTTGTCCTGTGTAAAGTGCATGCCATACCCCTGAAATAACCAGTAATTCATCACACCTTTCCCTGGCCGTATTCATCAGCTGCCGCAAGTGACGACAAGCACTGGCGGCAGAAACACAGCTACACCTGTGTATGTAAATCTGTCTATTTTTAGTGACACCAAACAAATGAGGAGAGGTGTGTGAGGGTGGGTGGGTGGAGTGAGTGGGTGGTTACATTAGCATCAAATACACTAACCCCACACTGACTCCTCTGAGTTCACTGTGCTCCTTCAAAGAGTTAACTCCACAATTAATTCCACATTTAGATTTGCATACATTTGTTACTGAAAAGGGAAGCGCTGTGAGTTCAAACAAACGTTCAGTTGCACACACCTAACATTTAACTAAAATAGCTCATGCTTCTCTGTAGTGAGCCAGGTAACTGCTGCAGTATCGATGGAAAAATAATCAGTGAACATTTTGCTAACTAAATCATTCTTTTGAGTAATTTTTAAACTAAAACAATAAATTCACTAGTTGAACTGGTGAACATTTGTGACAATAGTTAGATGTCACTTTGTACTATGGAAAATTAAACAATGGTAATAGTCATCATCAGATAACCAGCATATTAAGCAGTAATTAGAATAATCATTAGTTGCCCATCTGCTATCAAACTGTACCACAGGCTTTGTTTTTGATTTGGTAAAGATTTGAATATACAGTGAGACAGTCTTTGACAAATAAAATATTCCACTAGCATATGTTTGCACAGATATAATCCGTTCTCTGTTGCTGAAGCTCCAACAACACTGATCATTAATACCAGGAACATATGCCGTGTCCACTATCCTGACTTTGGTTCAAGTTAAGCGCTCCAACCTCTTTCCTAGGAGCAGGATACTTTTCATTTTTTATAATTTCCTCAGTTATTTTCTTTCTCCTCATAGCTAAACGCTGTCGGCTTTCTTCTTCTACTTTTCATACTTTGTCATATCATTTGCCATTTGTCTTCACTTTATGTAATATATACATATATATATATATATATATATATATATATCTGTTATTGAAATAATACAGACAATGTCTTCCACCTTTAACTTTAATAAACTGAGATTTAATAAATTCACTGTTGATTAGCTTTTGGTGAGAAAAAACATTTTCGTGCAGAGTAGTAATTTTTCTCATTTATCCTTTATGCTTGTACTCATATTTATGTTCCTTCCATAATTTATCCACAAGACCCTCTGTTTGTTTTACTTTGTCCCTCAGGAGCTCATTGCCTCAGTCAGCTTGAATGTTAACAACCCAGTGCATCCCAGTCTCTTTGACCAGTTTGGTCAAAATAGTAACAGTGTGGGAAAAAACGTTAGCTTTGCTAAAGGGCTCAGCAGTCGGGCTCAGTCATGACTGGTATTTATTTGCATTGTCAGTCACAGTCAGTATTGCTGTTTTTGTGTATGGTTCCACTCATTCAGATAAAAATGATTATTGCTTGTTATGAGTCTAGAAGAATCTAATACATTTTTCAGTATCTCCCAAAGATGAGTTTTAATGCATCTTTTTTTTTTTTCTTCCACTTTCCCAGTGAAGGAAGGTCTAGTAAATATATTCATAAACGTCAAGGTGCCCTGTGGTATTTTCTTGTAAACAAACAAACGTTATGTTAAGATTCTGTGTTTCTCACCAAAATACAGTGTTTATCCTTGAGGTCTAACGAATGTGCTGAATGAATTTCCTTCCTCGTTAAACATTTGCAAAACCGACCTGGGCCTTTTCGAGACCATAAAAAAACGACCCCATAGGTAATTGGTGCAAACAGCTTATTATACTGTAACACCTTGTTACATTTTACTGTTAAGCAACATCTAGCGGTCGTATGAGACAGAATCTTTCTCATTTCAACAAATGCCCCAAAACGACATGTTTACATTCCTCTAGTGGCCATAGTAATTATGTGGTATAAAGAGCAGCAAAGTACTTGTTGGGAGGAGGTTGAAGTGGATGGATGGGTCGACTGTCTGTCTCACGTTTCAAACACACAGTCAATGTTGTTTATTTTAACCATGACCGTGATCGTTCTATAACCTTAACTGCATGTTCAGCATTGTAACCATGAACCATGTATCCTGAACGAAGTACTTATCCTAACCCAAACCGCGATCCTAAACGATCCTTTTCCTAAACCTAACCAAGTTGTTCCGGTGCCTAAACCTAACCAAACCTTTAGCACATGACTGTCACATTCTTAAAGGGTTAGTTATTTATTTTTGAACATTGGTTTTTAACAGTTTATCTGTGGCATATCTCCTGCCGCTGTAGAGGCACTAATTCAGTAAACGCTCCTATGAGTCATATCAGAGGGTGGGGACAAACGACCTATTTAGTTGTTTGGGTTGCAGTACCTGTTGGCGCCCTATGTGTGACTTTCAGTGGTGGCCCTTAGAAGAAGATATTCATGGAAATATGTTATAACAGTTACAAAAAATTGATAATATTTTATTCAACTCAATTAAAATTCTATTTAATAGTTATGACAGTTATAACCTGTCAGTTATATTAGTTTTACATGCTCTTATGACTTATCCTGGTTTTAATCATATTCAGGAAATGATATGAGCAAATCTTTTTTCTGGTCGTCTGTGTCTTTGACATTTCTACATCTATGTAGCTGCAGCTATTATCAGTAACAGATTTTATCCTTTATGAATGTCCACATATGATTCAGTATTCATTTTAGTTCTACGTTACAAACCTTCCAGTGCATATTTTAAGCCTGCATTAGAATTTGTGAAGGATTTTTTTTGTTTTACAGCTGAATACATCTGCATTACGACACTATGTGTTTTTTTTCTTATAATATTTTGTTTAGTGCCCGACACTGTTTTCTATAAAATCCATAGAGAAAGGGTGTCAGTGTGGATCTGCTGACTCAGGAAGATGTGGACAGGATTTAGACAAACACTTATTAACCTCAAAATCTACAAAATACTGAAGTTTTCAACCAGCAGCAGTAATGAGATTAGGTTTAGCTAAATGTCACTGAAATATACACAACATAATGCTTTGCTCACATGCTGAGTGGTATTTTCATTTATTTTGTGGCTCAGCAGATCACTTTTTGACAGCTGTGATTCCAGGAGAAAACATCTGGATTTACTGTCGGTAACCAACCAGTCTGAATTTGCCTGGCTCAGCACATCAATCACCTCTGTTTAATCTCAGGGTGTAGATAAGGGTCGGTGTAGATAGTGTCAGTATCCCAGTTATGAGTCTTGTCCACAGCGTTGGTCATATTAATATGTTTTTATAATCTGGTCACTTATATATGATTCTTACACAGCGGTGTGAGCAGCAATGAACTGTGGGGTTCACAAGATAAGCAGCAGCCAGCAGGTTAATGATATGTCACCCTGTCAGCCCCCAGCAGTGTCCTGTAGTCTTCTCTCAGTATCAGGTGTTCAGTGCAGAGTGAGCTGTGGGGTTTATTTTCTAATTGGGCGGCAGATGTGGACTTTTAAAAGCAGAGAGGGCCTGTGATGAAATGATTACAAAAAGTTTACTCTTCCTCTTTCTTCATTTGATCCTTTCATTTGACCTCAATTGTCACCCAGATTTGCCCTCAGTCGTGGTCAACAACACAACAACTGTCACTCGTTGTACCTTCCTGACAGCATGGTTGATTAAATGGTTTGTGATATTTTTCCACCTCAGTATTGGAACTGGAAAATGACTGTTACTGGAAATGAAGTAAGCATATAATGCGGACGTATTATGCTCGGTGCAAACGATGGCCCTTTCTGGTCCTGGCTGTGTCACTTCTCTTGTGAAGCTTGCTCTTTTCCTGAGCTATTGAAAGTTAAAAAGCCAAGACACTTGAGTCATAGGAAAATTCAGTGACAGCTTGAAGACAGAGGTTTTGTTTCTGATGAATTAGTAACAGTCTGTTGGGGAAAAATTGCTAATTCTTCTGTCGCAAGGAGTGGAGAATGAAGACTTGTTTATAGTAGGACGGTTTTGTTCGGGTGTATCTTTTTTTAGCTGCGGTAAGCCAGAAGGGACTTTCAACTGAATACTACCATTCATGTGTATTTCATTTTCTCAGATCAGCAGTTAATGTACCGGTTTAATGCAGTTTTCCTCAACATTTGCTCCTCTTATGCACATGTCTCAACTCTGCATAACATACATGTGTTTGTGTTTTGCATCATGTGCTTTATGATCTTGCAGCTCCAGGAAGAGGAGAAAGTCTTACTGCAGGGACCTCCTCCTGAACGAAGTGACCGTAACTTCCAGGAGTGGTGTGACGGCCCCTGCGCTGCTGAGAGAACTTTCGTTTTCCCCCACACCCGCTCTCGCCCCTCACTGCCCCCCGCCATGCCCACACTGCCTGAGGAAGAGGAGGACTCCCCCGAGGAGCTTGATAGTTCCTCCAGTTCTCCCAGTACAGTGAGTGCACACGCTACCACTTTCTGATGAGGCGCATAAAAAGTGACACTGGCTCCAAAATACCGCTCTCAGTTGATCAGCAGAAACCATAGACTGTATATAAAGGGTAGAAACATTTGATTAATAAATGAGATCACAGTGTTCTTTTCCTCAATGACACATTTGTTTTCACCCCTCCGTTACAAACGCTCCCTGTGGTGATCAAACTGAGACTGTGCTGCAGCAGCAGAAGTTACTAATGCTACCTATTGTAAATACCTTATTAGCATTTGACTTGGTTTTAGTTTTTTGGCTCTCCACTCATAGTTTAGTGGTTTCCCACATAATGTTAACAAATTAATCTAAATTCCGCTGATTTGTGGATATTTCATGAGCCGCTTTGTTTGGCTTATATAGTAAATTACCTGTGGTTAAGCCACCGCTGAGGACTCCCAAAAAGATTGGAATTCGCAGTAGAGCTCACTGGCCTCGCTGGAGTTCAGGGTGCAGACAACTCTTTGGTTTATTCTCTGTTGTCTGGTCAATACATTGTCTCTATAAAATCAGCTTTATGCCCTTTGATTTTTGCATTGGGATAAAATTGTATTTTTCCTTTTTATAAATAAAAAATTACTTGGGTGCAAGGTCAAATTTTAAGGGTCGGTTTATCAAAGTATACAAAATGTTTTCTCATTTACTCCTAGTGCTGTCAGCCCTTGAAGATAGTTTTAGTTTTAAAAAACGTTTTATTTTTTTTAATTAAACTATCTGCGAGATTATACAGGTTATTTTAGTTATACACCTCTGCAACTCCTGCTGTCAACTCAGTAAATGTAATTTCGTGTATGCTCCTGAGAGCACTGAAAAACCAAAACCAAAACTAAACACATGACTAGATAGCAGTTGGTAGTTTTTGTCATTTGGGCGAACTAACCATTTGAATCATGAACATGCACAAGATTAGAGATACAGTTTCTGTTTCAGAATATCACAACATCACGATGAGCATAATGCTGATTCAGAATCCTTTTCACTAAACGCTCTGCAGACAACAAAGTGTTAAACAGTCGGCTGTCTGAGTCCTTGGAGAACATTGTTTTCCGCTGCAGTCACTCATAAACACACAGACTAGATAAGACATCTCTGTAGAATGTAATGAAGCTGTAAAATCTAATCTTCAGGGCATATGCCAGCACTAAAAAAGCATCCACCTTCATTGCAGCACAGCCATGGCCTCTCTGCCGCCTGTCTGCACTGTTACATCAGGGCGATTCCTTTTATTAGGATTCTGATGCAAAGATCAGCTCCGAGAGGAGCTCTTAGGGAATTAGCGTTTTATCTCAGTCTGTGTTTTATTGCATACTTACCTTTAATAGTTGGACAGGAATTTTATATTGTAAAACTTGACCTTTCATTCCAGAAGCCGTGGCCTTATCTAAATACAAAACCTGGGGTTTGTGTTTGAAACGGGGATGTATGTTGACATTTAAATTCAACATAATTTATCATATATATATATATATTCTCATTTAAGTAATTCATACTCATTCTTTGAGGTCTCTAGTTCTTTTTCTTTAGTATTTGGACACATTTAGTGCCTTTATTTGAGAGCAGACATAAGAGAGATGACAGGAAATGAGAATAATAAAGGTCCCTCGCCGGAGTCAAACCAGGGACATTGCAGTTCATGACCAGTGCCTGAAACCACTTGGCCACTGGAACACCCCAGGCCATAGATCTAACAAATGTCTGACCATCAGAACTTGTACCTTGAACCTGTATAGCAAAGAGTTTCTGCTGAAAAACTCTGTAGGTGCCTGTCTGAACAAAGCACAACCATATTTTTTTTCCATCACAAAGTATTTTGAGGAGACTTTCCTTTTAAGAAAGTATTTCTTCCCCCCTAACCGTAACCCTTACCCCAGTATTGTAACGTCTATTGAACCAGTCTTTATTAAAGTTCTAAGAGGAGGAGGGCATATTTATTTGGCACTGTAGCACAATGGGCAGTAAATTGCATTTTTAACTAATCAGGTGTCCTTGTCTGGTTGAGGGAGGCCAAAAATGATGTTGATGTTAAATGTTCTCCAGCTTCATTCCTGCATGATGTCCACATCTGTGTTGAAAGCTGAATGAATGAAGTTCGACAGTTGTTTTTTTTTTTTTTTTTTCACAGTCTGCACCAGGTGAAACTCGAGCTGTCGTCATGACTGCCCCAACCATCGTCTACCCACAGCAGGCCACTATTGTCCAACAAGATGGACGTCCTCTGGAACAGGCCAGGTAATCGTCCACCATCTCAAACACTGAAATAGTTTTCTTGTGCTTTAGCTGTAAACAGGGACAATGTGAGCGAATCATTACGGTTTCCTTTCTCAGACCACACAGTCCCAGAGCTCGGCTGGCCAGAAACTCCTCTGGAGGACCCATCACCACAGTCGGTGGGTAAACCCTACACACACACACACACACACACACACACACACACACATACACACACACACACACCCACACACACACACACACACACACACACTGCAGATGTAATTACCTAAAGATAAACACAACACTATGAGAACTATTTTGATGTTATCATTGGCAACATTAACTTTGGTCCAGAAGTGAGCTGCTTTTCTGTTTTTAAGCGAACATTTTTAACTATCAACTTTATCAAAAATGCTTCTTTGCGGAAATATAATTTCAAAGCTGCTGTGATTTCATTAAAAACACGATAACGCTCGCGTGCTCTGTACAGTAGTTACACAGTTTCACTCCCTTTTAGACTAAGTTTGGTCATCGATGCCCTGCGAGATTAATCTATCGCTGTGTCCTCCCAAATGCCTGAGATGCCTTCGCTGTTTTGATTACGCTTGACGTTTAGCTTGATTCCCTTTTCTGAGGAGAGGGGGAGATAAAAAACATCCCTGACTTGGGCCGTCCTCATCACCTGATTTATTGGCTCAGATCCATCTGTGAATTATTCCTTGCCATTAAAGACTTTAAACTGAGGAATCCCACTAAAATGTCCTTGAGACATGACTCCTCTTGAAATGGCTCCAATCCAGCAGCGTTAGTTAAACATTTCTTATAGATGTCATCAAATGTATACATTTTAAAGCATGCTTACCAGAAGTTTTTGTTAAAAATAAGCAAGCAACCCTACTCGGGGCGCCTCGGTGGTTCGCCTGGTAGAGCGCGTGCCACGTAGGCTTAGTCCTAATCGCAGCGGCCAAGGGTTCGAGACCGACCCACGGCTCTTTGCTGCATGTCGTCCCCTTTCTTTCTCTCTCTCTCTCTCTCTCTCTCTCTCTCTCTCTCTCTCTGACTTTCCTGTCCGTCTTTCACTATCCTATCAGAATAAAGGCAAAAATGCCCCCCAAAATAACTTGAACATTGCTGTTTGTTGGTAACTACATTTTGTTTGCTTGTATCTTGATATGTTATAATTACTGTAGAAAAAAATCTGGAATCAAAACAAGTGTGCTTGTGGATGTCCGTGTGTGTCACGTGGGTTTTTGGGGTTTGTGTGTACATGTGTGCGTTGTCTCTATCAGACAGCACAGGTAACGTGATCGACCTGGTGAAAGATCAGCTGCCGGAGCTGCAGCTCTCTGAGGAGGATCGACAGAAAAACCTGGAGCTGCTCGAACAGGCCAAGAAGGTCAGCGACCGCTTCCTGACGCGGCGCGGCCGCCGCTCCACCAGCAGCCTCACTGAGTCACCCACAGGTAGTGCATGCTGTGCAAACACACACATGCACACGCAGACAACCCTGAACATGGGATCTGAATTCTTAAACATGAAGTCACATGATGTCTCAGTGAGTTTAAATGAATTTTTTTTTTAGATACTTTTGAGTGTTTCTGAGCATGCGCTGGAGAACTGTATGTTAACCTTTATACCTTTTTTTTTTTTTATTTAGTTTGTTACTTTATTGAACTTTTCACTGAACTAAATGAGGAATGTGTTTAGTTCACAAATGTTTTTCTTTTTTTCCACAGGTCCTTCTCCAACTCCAACTCCCTCATCTTCACCGTGCTCGTCTAGAAGCAGCTCACTGACTGTGGCCCCGCAAACTGGTATGTACTTGATTCTAAGTCTGAAGTGCTTCTGTATTTACTATTCATTTGTAACTTTTGTGTCCTATTTCCTGTTATTGAATTATTTGTCCAGTGGGCTCTGTGAGAGATGATGATATGATTCTGTTGGTTGTTTTCTGCTCTTTCAGCTGTAGGACCCTTGGAGTTGACCCATGTCAGCTCACAGTCTATTGGTCAGGTAAAGAAATTATTGTTAATAAAAAACATGTGAGGGGGTTTGTGGTGTAATACATTTTACCCCATTTAAAACTGGCCATGTTCATATTATTTGTAGTAATAATTCGTTGCCTCGTGTAAAACTCTTGACATGCCTTAACAATTAAATGATCAGTCCAACCTGGTTTTAATCTAATCAATCACTCTGTACTTATTGGCCCAAGTATTATTTATTAACACAGGAAAACTTGCTATGTGTTGGTTTCTTGTAGCATCTGGAGGTTCCTTCAGTGCGAGAACAGCCTGACATAACGACCCAGGATCAGGAGGTCAGATTTACATTTTCACTCCCTCCATTTTCTTTTATTGACACAAATATATTATTGTCTGATGCACACCCAATAAAGAGTAACGTTTCATGCAAAACAAAAAAAGTCCCCTCCTGCACACTGTGAACTTTAAGTTTACTGAGGACAGCCCATTTCACACGTAGACCTTTGTCAGGTGTTAAACTCACAGAGAATGTCTTCCTGCAAAAAATGATCCCATAGGTTGTCTGTGTAAGCAGCTTTTTACGACCCAGAGTTGCATTTTATTGTCAGGTGACCTCTGGTAGCCATGGTACTTATGACAGGAGCAAAAGAGGTAGTCAGGCGTCGTGGTATATTGAGCGACAAAGGAGGAGGTTGGGTTGGATGGAGTGTGGCTCTAGACTCATTTTTTAACATCTCTTGAGTTTAATGCTCGATGAAGGTTCTGACAGTATGCAGGAGTTTACTATATTCTTTGTCAATACAAATATGGAAATGTAATTCTAATACTACAGGTTTATTCTCACGTCAGGAGTGATAAATGTATTAATTATAGTCATTATCTTGCTGACCTCAGGGCAGGCTGTTGGTTGACTGGAAGCCCACTGAGAAAAGGAAAGTGTCCTCTGGGACTCTAACGCCCCGTTTTGCTGTTCAGAAGGACAACTGTGATCCTGCTGTACCTAAGAGTCCTCCAGCGGTCAATAAAGCAGATGAGGGAGCTGGTTCAGGCCAAAATCCCAACCAGGTCCCGGCCACAGGAGTGGCCAAGCCCGTCCCCCGACCCCAAACTCAACAGGTCCCCTGTACAGCAGAGATCAAGACAATCGGGGCCTTCCCTCCACTAATGAGGGCTGTTTCCTGGGATGCTGTAGGCAGCCTTAATTCTAGAAACGGAGCCCCAAGTTTCCCTCCTACAGTGGAGGACACCTTCTCAGATAAGCCCAGAGATGCTGTCTTAAAGTCCTCAGGGTACAAAGACCTCCCCAGCCAGCCGGGGGGTGTACAGAAACTGTCTAAACTCAGAGAGGTAAAGCACTGGTTCAGCAGCTCACATGTAACATGTTACTGTCATCTTTTACTTTTTTTATAGGCTAATGGCACTTTGGTAAAATGTTGTAAGAGTGAAATATACATGCTTTCTTTTGGTATGTGTTTGTGTATATAGGAGCACAAGCTGATGCGTAACCAAAGCATAGTGGGATCCAAGTTACCAGACTTGAGTGAAGCTGCTGAACAGGAAAAAGGTAACAGTCCTTGTTTGCCCTCTTGTTCATGTAAGACAGAAAGTATTATCAACAGTACATTTAGCAAAGTCGCCAAGGGTGTGCACTTCCTGAATCTCAGGGAAAATCCAGTCAGAAAATGATGATGATCCGTTCTCGTGTTTTTTTGTTTTTTTTCCTCTGTGCCACCCATTTACTGGCAGCGTCGTAACAGAGAAACAAATGCTGTTTTCATTTTCCATCAGCAGATGGCATAGTTGTTAAAGCATGTGAGCCAAACACCGTCTGATGAAATGAGAACATTTTATGTATTTCTTTGTGTTGGAAACAAACAAAGCTGCAGACTTGAGACTTGGATTTCAGTCAGACAAGTAGCAAAAATTAGGACTTGAGACTTAACTTGAACTTGACCTAGTTGTGATTTGACAGCCAAAAGACGCAAAAAGAATAAATGCATTTCATGTTCAAAAAGTAACAGTGTGAAAAAATATAAAGTACATAAAGTAAATATTTGCACAAAGACCCGGTATTTCTCTCCAGGTCAGATTTATGCTGTGATGTGTCTGCAGGTCCTCAGCTCTCTCCAAACACAGCCAGTAGCGTGGAGACGAAGGACAAGTCTGACGCAATGCCCAACATTTCAGATGTGATGCTGAGAAAACTGAAACTTCATCGAGGTCTGCCAGGCTGGTGTGTAACAAACCGACTGTTGCAACAAATTACCTTTCGCCTAATAACTCAAAAATAGGACTGTGTGTAAATACGTACATTACCTACCTTACTAACAGTTAATCTCTGATTTCTTTCCAGTGCACCACCACTGACTGAAAAGGAGGTTGAGGTCGGTATCTGATTTGTACAGGTTGTTGATTTTTTCATGTTTCTCCTGGTTAAAATGATACCCAGTCACAAAACATCACAATTGTTCCCACTCATGATGAAGCATATATGAAAGTACTGATTTTGAGTTTTCCTGCGGTGCTTTGCTTGTGCTGTCTGCGTTTTAAACTCTCATGTTACATGATGGAAAAGAAGTAAGAGACTCAACTTATTTACAAAAACGGTTATTTACTTAAACTGTCAAATAGCACAAACAATTTTGGTTTAAGGCATGTTCTGCTTCCCAAATAAAATATACCGTTAAATTTAATTTTCTTGTTTCTGCCCCTCAAAATGATTCGCAGTAGTTAAATGTGTACATGAGTCATAAAATCGCCTGCCAACAATAATGTGTTTGCTTTAAGCAGAAAGCTCTGTTCAAACAGTGGAGACAGATGTAGCCTATTGTTCTACTCGTTGCTGAACATTTGCCACGTGTCGCCCCATGTTTATAATAACCTGTTTTGTTACCAAAGTAGTTCATTACCGTCGTAAAAATTGGCTGCCTGGAGTCTGTGGTGCTCTGTCAACAGGAAAGTGTTTTTCTGTTCCTGATCAGACCAAAGAGACGCAAGAGCGATTTCCTGTGGAGAAAATACAAACATTAGTGACGCTGTCAGACTCGGGGCTGTAGCCCCTTTCGCTGCTCCCTCTGGGATGCGTCTGGATCAGGACAGTCAGAGGTCGTATATTTCCTTTCAACTGTAGCGCATATATGTTGGAAAACTTTACAGACTGGCTTTGATCAACGCAGCAAAACATCAGGAGGTCAAGTGTCAGTATCACAGCTTGTTCCCCAGGCTCATCTCAGGGCTGCTCGATTCTCCCTCACACGTTAACCAATAAAAACGCATATTAGCCTTACATAAACAAACCACACTGACTCTCATTTAGCCTGTGTATGTGCTGTGCTGTGCTGTGCTGTGCTGTGCTGTGCTGTGCTGTGCTGTGCTGTGCTGTGCTGTGCTGTGGGAGAGTTTTATATGGAGTCCTCTGATTGATTCCACTGTGTTGGTGTGTTGCCACCACCAGCAGCTCATCTGTGTTTCATGTGTTGTTTAATATGCCATCTTGAGTGTTATATTGCGGCAACTTCCTCCCCACAGAATGCATTTGTCCAGCTGTCACTGGCATTTCGCAATGACAACTACACTCTGGAGACGCGGCTCAAACAGGCAGAGAGGGAGAGGAACCTGACTGAGGAAGACACAGAGAAAGAACTAGAAGAGTTCAAAGGAGCACTAAAGGTTGGTCCTCGAAAACAGCATCTTATATCAACGCACTAGAAAAAGCAGAATTCCCCCTGGCTCTTTAGTGCTCCTTCATCTACTTAATGTTTCCTGGAAGTGTCCCACAGTAAATATTTATCTCGTCTGAGAAAGAGTCCAACCCCCGGTACAAAAGGGACAGTGATGTACACTTTGTGTTCCTGAAGGAGTTATTACATGATGGATGCTGTTTGTGTGTTTCTTGCAGATGACGGCACCGCAGTGGCAGAACCTGGAGCAGCGTGAGGCCTACCAGCGCCTCGTAGAGACGGTAGCAGTGCTCCACCGCCTGGCCACACGGCTCTCCAGCCGAGCAGAGATAGTTGGAGCAGTTCGACAGGTGCAGTTATACAAACAAACGCAGATGACAATGCAAACCGAGACAATGCAGGACAGTTTAGGGACAGATGCTGCATTTTGTGCACATACAGTACAGCTTAGTGTTTGAACGATACTGTCTTCGTCAGAATGTCTTGGGACCACTGGAGCGCCTTTTTGGCTGCATTTGAAAAATTATGGTGAAGACTTTTATTTGATGTCATGGCCGACCTTGAACCGGCCAAAGCAAACATCACTAAAAGAGCAAATTTACTGTTTTTGCAGTACAAAGGTCTTTAGCTATTTATAACCCCAAACCACTGAGATGAATCACTGCCTCTTTCTGTCATTTCTTTGTACAACTGCCCAGCCATTAATAACAACTTCATAATAATTGCACAGAAAATTATAGGCGCCCCCATAACATGGCATTTTATGTTGCATCAATAAAAGTCTGTTGAGTCAGTTTCTGGTTTTCTCGACAGCCACGTTTAATGACATTCATATGTTCTAAAAATGTGGCGTTTTAGATTCTCGGTATCCACTGCCTCACACAAATTTGTGATTTTCCTTGATGTCACAGTATCACATGTTGTTTCAAGTAAAAGGCTTGGTTACCATAATAATAACATATTGCCTTTTCCACCAGGTATTACTCTCCATGAGTTCTGTGCATTTAACCTTTTTAGCATCTCACCAGAAAGATGTAATGTGAATGTCTGGACACAAACAGAGTTGTTTAAGTTTACTTTAAAGCATGTTTAGTGTGGAGTACAGCACACAGCTGGTAAATGGTTCCTTCCCTGTGTGTAACAACTTGTTGTATATTCCCAGTTTCTTCTTTGTGGGCTGACCCAAACAAATGTATCATATTTGTTGGCATCAACATTCTATAAATGGATAAAATAACTTGGAGCAGTGATTGAGTAAAGACTGAAGATCCAAAAAATAGTGATGATAAAACAACAATCTGAAATTGGTGACATTAAGGCTTGAACCACAGAGATTTATCACCAAATATTGCAGTTCTATGGCACCTTTTAGCTCATTGTTCTGCTTTTACGGCACATTTTACAGTCTCAGTCTCATTAACTCTTATCAAGCCTGTTTCCAGTTGTTGTCAGCAAACAAGCTCCGATGAACAGTACGCTATCTGCCCAGCACCAAACAGCAGACATACTTTCAACCAGCCGGTAATGAAAGTTGAACATCTAATAAGCTGAAGAGCTGGAAAGTTTTTCTCAGAAGTCGCAGGAGACCAAGCCATAAAAAAAGTATTTAAAATCCAAATTAAAATTGGACTTACATTCATCAGGTTGCAAAAAGGTCAGGGTTGCGTGTCTGTCACCTTGTTTAGGATATCTTCTGCCCCCTAGTCGACAAAAATCAATTAATTCAGCTTGAAATAGTACATGGTTTATGTTATTATAACTTTAAAATTTATTGACCGACTTCTTCATTGTGCAACAGGAGAAACGTATGAACAAAGCCACTGAGGTCATGATGCAATATGTGGAAAATCTGAAGAGGACGTATGAGAAGGACCATGCTGAGCTGATGGAGTTTAAGAAGCTGGCCAACCAGAACTCAAATCGCTGTTACGGAGGGTCTGTAGACACTGGAGGTAAGACTACACTAATGAAAACATTCATATAAAATCCTGACATTACATTTTTTCCCCGACCAGGGAACTTTCCGCTGTAACTGCACTATACTAATGTGTCGCTGAGCGGCTTCACTGCAGCTCTGCAGCATGAAAATAGGCGCTTACATAATACTGTACTCTGGGTTTTTTTCTCCTGTCTTTATAAAGATGATGGAGTTCCACGGCCGTCAAGATCAATGTCCCTCACTCTTGGAAAGGTAAGTTTTTCTGCATAATGTGTTTTATTGTGCTGAGATAATTAGTCATTTAATTGAATGGTCGATCAAAAGAAAATGAATCAACAACAATTCTGATAACTGGTTAATTGTTTTCACTGTATCGAGCAAAATGCCAAACGTTCTCTGGTTCCAGCTTCTCCAATATATGGATTTGCTGCTTTTCTCTGTTTCATATAGTTGTAAATTGAATAGACAAAACACACACATTCTGACGACACATCTGTAGCCATTTTAAATGGTAAATGCACTTCCTGACCACTCAAAGCACTTTACAATATTTGCCACATTCATTTATACATCATACGCACACTCACACACTGATAGAACAGCCATTAGGGGCAATGTGGATTTCAGTATCTTGCCTAAGGACACTTCGACATACAGCCTGGAGGAGCGGGGGGATCGAACCACCGACCTTCTAATTAGTGGACGACCCGCTCTACCCCCTGAGCCGCAGCCAAGTGAATAAAAGATGAAAAGGTTATGTGTTCACCAAAGTTGTTACAATTCATTCTGGGGGGAACATGAATGTGTCCACCAAATTTCATGATCCATCCAGTAGTTGTTGAGACATTTCAATCAAAACCACAAATGTGAACCTCATGGTGGCGCTAGAAGAAAAGTCAGAGGATCACCAACATCATTAGGATTCATCCTCTGGGGAACATGAATGTCATCACTCCTGTCCATCCACGCAGCAGTTGCCGTGATAAGTCAGTCCGGACCGAGGAATTATGTTCTTTTCTGTTTCGTGTTTAAATGAAATGAAATTGTCTCTTCTTTCAGTGACATCATGACCTCTTTGTAGTTGTAAATTTCCAAAATTTCATCATCCCTGATATCCTCATTCTCTGCTCTTACCAGCAACACTGTTGCTTGTTCTGTCGCCTTTTCACCCGGCCCCCTGTAGGCTCTGCCCAGACGCAGGGTGAGTGTAGCAGTGGTGCCTAAGTTTAACCTCCTGAACATCCCAGGTCAGACTCCAGCCACAGCTGGCCCGGGCCCCAACCCGGCCTCAGGCCCCAACGCGGGACCCACCACTGGTACTGCTCTTCCTGTCCTGGTAGGTCTTCCTGTCCTGTTGGGAAATTATGGGAAATTATGGGAAATGACATATAAAGCATCTAATGAAGTGACACCCACTCTCTCAACATGACAACACTTAGGTATTAAGATTCAGAAGATTTTAGATGCAGGACTTTAATGTGTCTTGAAGTATTTTTACATTGTGGTATTGATACTTTCACTTAGGGAAAAGGATATGAATACTTCTGCCATGCCTGTTAATTGTGTATTATTGTTAAAAAGCAATAATATTCTTCAACACTCTCCTCTTTAGTGTGAAGCGAATGATGTGAAAGTCAGCGCTTCCACAGATACAGCCCAACCAGCAGCAGAATGGTATGTTTTGTGTTCTGGTGGTGTTTTGCTTACACGCACACACACGCACACACACACACACACACACACACACACACACTGCATTCACTATATGTACACATACCATTGCTTGATTCCCAAGGTCACTCCACAGTCCTTGAAACAATGGGCCAAGAAAAACCCAGAACTTCTAATCATTCTTATCAAAAGCATTTTCAGCTGCAGTGGGACCTTTGGCTTGTTTGTGTGACCTTCAGGATGTGTTTTACAGTGCAGAGAAAGCCCCAGTGAAGTGAAAATAACCCTGAAAGCATAAAAAATAATCAAACCCTGCTTTGGTTGATGGATATGCTATCCTGGGTCGTAATCTAAACATTTGTGCAAGAGTTTGACAAAGTCCAGGCGCTAGGCTCCAATCATATCCTGGTTTTAAAGTGAGGGTGAGTAAAGCTCTCAAGTGTCTGAGCTCGATGTTCTGTGAAGAGACGAGAATGGCAATAACAAAAGTGTAGAGTGCCAGCTCCATTTTTTTTTTTCTGTCTGTGCTCGCCATGCCTGTGATGGTGTCTGTAATGTACACTACCGCTCAGCCGCTGCTACAGTTTGTCCATTATAAGACAAGGCCACGGTGTTGTGATGGAACCTAAATGTACACTCCTCTCGGTTTGATAATTTTTTTTTTTCTGTCTGTGCTCGCCATGCCTGTGATGGTGTCTGTAATGTACACTACCGCTCAGCCGCTGCTACAGTTTGTCCATTATAAGACAAGGCCACGGTGTTGTGATGGAACCTAAATGTACACTCCTCTCGGTTTGATAATGCCTGCTGTGGTGGTGTCCAAGGCTGACTGTTCTTTCCTATCTGAAACAATGCAGTGGAAAGAGTGTGTTGGAGCAGGAAAGTGAGCCAGCCAAGCCTTCAGTCAACTTAGAGGAGATCAGAGCTGAGATCAGAGCCGAAATCAAGGCAAAGATGGAGGAGGAGGCGTACAATAAAGGGTGAGGCCTTCTCTCCTGCTAGATAACTCCACACAAACACATTGACATTGTTGTTGCTTATCGTCACCAAATTTACGGTGCAGGTGAGTCCTATATAATGCTGCATAAAGACTTTGAGACATTTACAGTAAACACAAAATACAACAGCAGTGACAGATTACAGGACATCCATCTATATACAGTAAATGTGAACATTTCAAATGCAGGTACCAAGAGGGGCTGAAGCACATCACAGCACTGCAGGAAGAAAAGCATGACGAGGAAAACGCTGCTGAGAAATTGCTGGAATCAAAAAATAAGGACGAGGAAAGTGGAAGGAAGATGAAGACGAGCAGGTAAACTGGATCTGTCTTAAATTGCAACAGCTTGACGCTTATTCCCTTTCTTGTCAAGATCAAGGAGGGAAACATCTAGTCTGACTCCATCCAAAGTTGATAAAATCCACCTAGCAGAACCTCTAAAGCTCACTAATGAACACGTTATATCTGTTTGTTTAAACCTGGCAAAAACAACACACTGTGGTTTCACAGGCATTGTGTGCTACTATTTCTCAACCTCACAGTGACAACAACACTTCAGGAAGTTGCTGCGCCCGGCCAGGAGATAGTCTGACTCATAACCTCCCCATAAAACCCACAACAATCAGTGTTGTCTAAGCTAACTGGCATGGTATCAACCTGCTCATCTAACTCTCATCTAGAAACCAAATGAGTGTCAAAATGTTAAATTATCCCTGCAACAAAAGAAATATACGGTGTATTATATCATGTTTCTTGATGTATGATATAAACAGCAACTCAGCAGTATTCAGATTGCATGCGAGAGTTGCTAAAATGGTTTGCACAGTACATCCTCTGAAAACCAGCTATTTCTTCCATAGTAATGACACCTCAATTTAATATTTTATATGAATGCAAATGGCAAAGAACAACAAATAGCAAACAATCAATACAATTGAACATATGGTAAAAATGTAGACAGCAATTAAAATATCCAATATATACTGTACACTGCACTGGTGTCCTTGTCTTCACAGGAGGATGGAGGAGGTCGTGGCTCTTTTTGGTCGGTTTTGTCCGAAGATTTCCTTCAGTAGGCAAGTTCTCTGGATCGCCCTGACACTGTTTGTGATGATGTGTCTGGTTATCAGTATTTTTACATTTTTCAGTGACTACTACAACAGACGTGAGAACACGTAAGGAGAGAAGGATTTTTATGCCAGACAAGAAGAAGATCTTTGGACTGAGTGTAGCAGCACAACCAAAGAACCCCACTACAGAAAAACAGAGACTGCAGTCATTCTTTGTTTCTGTCGATTTACCATATCATCACACTTGGACTCACTTGAATCCATGACCCTGACTCTGGAGGGTCAGAGACATTCTGGGAGGCTTTATGGATAATGTTGCCTTTGTCATGGTTAAGTTATGATTATGTTCGGATTAAAAAGTCGACACATTGTTTGCTGCAGCGAGAAAAACAATTATTTCTGTTTAGGGACCAATTATATGATGTGATGAAATATACATGTATTTAAATTAGATGCATACAATAATGATACATTCTGGTTCTGGTATTTTGGATGATGAATCTGGCACGTTCCATTAAATGCCACAGTAGAAGAAGTGTGTATTTATCTACACTATAATGTTAAAGTATAATCTCTCAGGTCCAACAGATGATGATTACCCTGAGAAATTTTTAATTTGTATTTAAAGCTATAGAAATTTAAGGATTGTTGTTATTTGTTTAAGTTCCATCATGTGTATTTAAAAACTTTAACATGTAAGCACATTCCAAAGTAGTTCCTTAAGTGCAATATTTTGCAGTTGATGGTCCTTGTTTGTGCCATTTTGGATTGTGTCTTCAGAGCACTGAGAGATTTTCGTCTTGTATGAGAGCACTGTTTAGATGGCATGAGACTTATTTTTATCTTCTTTGCACGTGTGCCTGCCTGTGTTGTTTGATTTTTGTGGATTTTATGCTCTGCCACTTCACCTTTTTAAATAAAGGTGCCTGAAAGTATTCAGTCGTCATTTCCATAGTGACAAATATAAGGTGCTGGATAGTGCTGTAATCTCTTTTCTAACATGCTTTCAGCTTTCTTGTTCACAGTTAGATGAAAGAAATTAAACCAATCAGCAGTTAGTCAGTTAGCTTAGTTTAGCAGTGACCTTAGCTTAGCATAAAGGCTGGAAACAGGGGGAAGCAGCTAGCCTCGCTCAGTCTAAAGGTGATCAAATCCACCTTGCAGCACCTCTAAAACTCACTAATGAACATGTCTTCTATGTTTATTGAAACAAAAACCAAATGGTAAAAATGAAAAGTTGGAGTCTCGTTGTTAATGTGAGGTTGCCAGCTGAAACTCCCAGTGTTTTTTGTCCTTAGGCAAACGTTAAGCCATCAGCTAACCGTGTGGTATCAACGTCCAATCAATATAACTTTTGACAAGATAGCAAACGAGAATTTCCTCAAATATCAAAGTATTTCTTTAAATTATGTAATCAGTTGGGCTTTTTCACTGAAGACATTTTGATGTGTCGCAGTTGAAAAAACACAGGTGTAAATAATAAAAATAACAATGGCTGGATTCCATTTAGCTGCTTCTGTTCCAGGGTCCTGGTATTGTTCAGGCTGGCTCACTGTCACACTCATGATTTAATGGGACACTCGAAATAAACAGGGGCATTATTAATGTTATTAGTAACACCTGTGTTTTTCTTTCTGTAATAAATCAAAATGTCTGCTGTGGAAAAAAAGCCTATTCCATCCTATTCTCACTGGAGTAGCTTAATTAACTGAGGAAACAATTTAGTATAATGTAATGTGACTGAATAAGGTCTTAAAATGGCCCCATAAACACACAAACCCAACCCAAGAGAAATGTAATATTTGTCCTTTTCCACAGCTCCAGATCGTCATTTATTATGCCTTCACACCTCATTGACGCCTCACATCTGATAAAAAAAAAAAAAAACACGGCTATGTGTTCGTCAGCACACTTTGCGTCATTTCCTGCCGTCAGGGCTCGTGCAGAGATGTTTTTGTGGAAGTGGGATGTCGTGATGTGCCAAAACTCATCAGAGGATACCAGAGATCATACGTGTGTTCATGACTGAGTAATGCCTCAAGGGAGGAAATCATCTGGACAGGGAGCCCACAGTCAGATGTCACTAACAGTGCAAATCACTTACGCCATGAGGACAGGCTTGAATCACATGTTGAACACTATTATTTTCATCTCTCCGGAAGCAAATTTTTATTGGCTTTGTACTTTGTTATAAACTGTATTTTCACTGACATCTAACAAGTACTTAACGGAAAGCACTTGTTTAAATCAAAGAACATTTTTGTCAATCATCATTTCATTATTCCTGGAACATGAATCCACTCTACACTGTGAAAAGCCCTTCACTAGTGTAATTCATACGACCTTCATTTAGATGAGTTAACCTTTTAATAAATCATACCTAACAAGTCAGTATTAAGACTGAAGCAACTCATTATTTCTTGTGTTGAAATTGTGTTTTTTGAAAAAGCAAAACTGAAAATGCAACAGAATTTTCTGTAGCTTTGTCTCATGCTGACACATTAGTTTTGTCTATATTTCTCTCCTGGGTCCTGCTCTTGGGACATATGATGGCTCTTAATCTGACCTATGCACAGTACTTCCCTCTTCCTTTTCCTTTACTTTCTGGCAAAGGCCGAGTCCACAGACCCCAGTGAACGGGATTACCTCTATTTAACCCTGTCATTTTGCTCACAGACACATAAGCTGTGCAACACTTGTCATCCCCGGTATTCATCCGTCTCTCTACTCTGAGCAGTCATGAATATGATCTGGCTTTGCATCACATCAGTGTTGTCAATTACTTCAGTCATCTCTGGTCAAGTTTTTGACACAAGCCACATCAGAGGTAAGTAATTCTGGATTATTTAACATTTGTCAATTTGTATATTTCTACCAAATACCTAACTGTATATATGTAACTCCTCTGGTCAACAGCAATATTTATTGTTTCATCATATTGCTGTTTCTGCAAATACATTAAATCGAAATCTTAACATGTGCTACATCTTGTGTCTAGTTTTCCCAGCAGTGAACCAGAGTATTGCTGGAATATTCCAGGTTAGCTCCATAAATGACCTGAACCAGCCACAGTATGCCTTCAATGCATCTGAAGCTCGGAGACTCTGCTCGTTCCTTGGAGTGAACATTGCCTCAAAAGCACAAGTACAGGATGCACTCACAAGAGGTTTAGAAACATGCAGGTAAGATCAGAGAATAGATGCACAAGAGTTCACTGAAAAGTGCCTGATCTCACATTTTGTTTTGTTTTGTTTTGTTCAGGTTTGGATGGATCGATGAACATTTAGCAATCATTCCCCGCATCACGGCACTTTCTAATTGTGGCAAAAGCCAGACAGGCTTGGTGACATGGCGAGCCCCTGTAACAAAAAAGTTTGATGTGTTTTGCTTCAATGAATCAGGTATGATTTTTTAATATGTATTTTTCTGTAGTGCTTTAGAAACCTCACTAAGTGGCAACAGTTCATTGAAGATATCATGCATGTTGTTCTCAACACAGCCCTGGCTTTTGGTTCTTTAGACAAAAACAGATGATATGAGTTGATATTTTTCAGGAGGTATTAATTCAGATTTATATTAATGAATTGATTTGAATCGCAATTTCTTGTATAAGATTCAGCTGCATTTTTAGCATATACATAACTTTTTATGGAAAACTACTTTGCTCCAAAATTTCTGAGAAAATATTTGCATTAAAGTTAAGACTGAACTTCTGGAGAACATTAACAGTTTGTTTAAACCTCCTCAATTGTGTTATGTCTATTCAATAGGATTTTAAGTTCAAGTTTTCAAACAAATAAAAAAATAATGAATTGCACAAACAAAGGTACATTTAATAAATGACATGCACTTCATAGAATAATGATCTAATCTGTCTTTGCCTTCATGTACACGTACAGATGTAGCGACACAATTGAAGGATACAACAAGTGACAGGCCTTTGAGCAGCAGGGATTACTCAGGGCAAACAAACTCCATCCAGACAACACACTCTACGTCTTCCTCCTCCCCTTTTCCTCCTTCCTCCTCAGCCCCTAAAGCCATAGACAATGAGGCAGAACCAGCCCTCTATGTTGGCAGTGCACAAGGCTCTGCTGGAGGTATGGGAATCTTGTTCACAACAGAATCAATACTGTAGAGGAACCTTTCATTTCATTCTTTTCGTACTTTACAGAAAATACAGCACACTATGTAAAAAAGGTATAAGTAACAACTGTAAAATACAAGTAATGACCTTTTATCTAAATGTTTAGATGTTATTTTTGTTTTGTATGACTAATGTCTTTTTCCTCTCATGTTTCATTGTTCCAGCAAAGACTGTACTTATCACCTCAACCTGTGCCCTTCTCCTCATTGCAATAATCGTCCTTGCATATCTAACATTGTGAGTGGTTTTCCATATTAAAATACTGTATATGATACTGAGGTCTGAAAACAAACTTTTTGCTGTTTAAATCATGTTTTAGAGAACCAATATCTAAAAAAGTTCATACATAAAATATCACTACTGAAAGAAGCTATGCAGTATCAGCACTGAAAGCTGAATGATAATGAGCTGTGAGAAAACTGATAGTATATTTCTTTCATGTCAAATTCCAGGTACTTTGCATTATATCATGTTTCTCCTTTTGTTATTATTATATCTATTTGTACATTATATGATTATTTTTTCATTTTCTCTGTGAAAAGGAGGAGTTGGTCTCAGAGCTCTGACAAGGAGCAGCAGCAGGAGTACGTCAAGACAGAAGATTGGACGTGTATGAAGGCTATAAGGGAAACCAAGGCAGATGTTCAGGAGGATGAAAGGATAGAAGTGGATGACAATGCAAGTTAAAGGTTTTGCTGATGAGGTACACCAAAGAAACACACCATGGACTGAGTACCATGAAAACTACTGAGTAATATTTTTTTTAAGGACCTTTGTTTATGTGAAAGTAATGTAACAGAATGGCTGTAAATAGCTTCTTTTTTTTTGCATGTTATACTGTATGTGTTTATTATTTTTAGTTATCTGATGTTATTAAATTGTGCACTTTAGCCACTAGATGGCAATGTTTGCAATACAATCATTTACAAACGTTATTTTAACACACTGTTTGCTGCAGTCAACACACATGTAAAAGATACTTTGCTACAACTGTTTTTTAAAGAGCCTATCATTACGAGCTCAGGTATCTTCTTAATCTTTCTTATATCAATAACTTTCCAAAAGAAAAAAATCACTGAAACCTCTTGAAACAAGCTATTTAAGGGAGAGACAGAGGAAATGTCCCAGACATCCTCCATCTGTTGTCAGAGTTGTCTGAACTAACATTGTGCAAAGCTCTCAAGTGTTCGTATGTCTGATGTGCAGTGTATACAGTACCTGAAAAACTTTCAAACAGTTTCTATGACATACCCCTACCACAAAATGGAGTGTAAGGTACAGTTGTTTATACATAGTGGGTTTGTGTGATGACAAACGTGTAATTCTGCTTTACACATCGAGCTCTCCACCCTTTGAGAACCAAAGTGCTATCAGTCATCCAAGTCATGCATCCTCACTTTACCAAACTCCTTTGTTATGAATATGTGAGCAGCTAATTTTCTCTTCTCATTTGTCTTTGTTTAATCAATATGGTCACTCAGTGCCAATTTTCAAGCTAAAAGTAAATGGCGGTAACTGGGAGCTCAGCATGCTTGGATTCAATCTAATGTGAGGTCCATTTTACTCATTCACCAGATCAGACTTCACAGCATCAACTATGAAGCTGAGTTCATTGCACAGTGTCTCGTGTCTGTAGGCCATGCGGATCTGGGCGACATTGGTCCGACGGATATCGTTTCCTTCAGGTCCATCTTTTAGATAGTTCACTCCTAAGAAGTGCATCTTTTCCTGTAAATAAACAATAAATTAAATTGTTGGGAGACAAATTGGACCAATGTTGATTAAACGTAATGGACATGTGGCTCTGCCTGTGGATTTGAAAGTGTCACTGTACCTGGTGAGACAGTCCACTTTGCAGCACACTGTTCCTGGCTATTTCACACACATCACAAGTGCTGAGCTTCCACAACTGAGCAGCTATGGCGTACTCCTCCATCAGTGGTTCCTAGAATCAGGGCACACAAACAATGGATAAGAAATTATTTACGCTGCAGAACTTACATATAGTACGATGATCATACAGTGATTCGGATATACTGCACAGCAGCCTAGAAGTCACTATATTTCCTGTATATTCCTGTATTAATTCTGTTTACCTTGGTGTAGTGGAACTGCATGGGATCATCTGTGGACAGGGAGACACACAGGCCTTTGTGCAGGAACTCTCTGAGAGGATTTTTGGAGTATTCCAGGAACAGACTGTTGTTGCTGAGTGGAGACATTGCGATTGGCACCTGGGCCAGGTAGTACAGGTACTGCAACACAGGGCTCTGAAGGAACGGGAAGTTTAAAACAATAAACACTACAATAAATACTACTTTACACTCAGACAAAAATGTATTGTACACACACAGTACACAGAGAGGGATAAAGCTCTGCTGCTGTTTGATGTACATTTTACAAGCATGACTTCTTCCATAATGAATTTTTCAGATATTTCAATGCTACTGCTCATATTGTATAATACTAGGCCTATATATGCTACAATTTGTAGTCCTTTATCCACATTGTCCAGTCTTAGATACAGTGAGATACTGCTGGATCATTGCAATTGTAGTGAATAAGTTACACAAATAAAATCAAAAAGCAACAAGGAAATAAGAAACTCATTACCAGACTGGACAAAATGACCAAAATACTGTAGATCTGTGCAGTCTGGGTTGAACAGCATTATCAGGGAGTCACTGTGATAAATTATTATTTCTAAGGGATTCACTTTCTAGGCTCTGTTGTTGGAACATACTGTACATCCACTGGAAATTCAAAACATCCAATTTCCTCTCCCTCTCCTAGAGTTCTCAAATTTTCAGCTGTTCCACAAAAATAAACGACAACTATACAAGTGAGGAGTCTGCAGGACATTTTGGATACACAAGCTATAAAACTCAATCCATCAAACACTTCAAAATAGTCCAAAGGAGGAAAAGTTCATTTGAGCTTTGATTATGTTGCCTTTCTGTCTAAAGTAAAGAGACATCGAAACAAATCAGAGTAAAAAACAGAAAGAGGGAGTTATATAATAACAATGGCATAACAAATTTGTTTTATTTTGTTGTCGCTCTGTACTCCACCCAACACAATTGTTGGAAATAAAAATAGGCTAGCTCATTTAATGATTATTAAATTGAGTTAAGGGCGGTAACATAAGCAATTACAGAATACGGAATATCATAGTTGTAGTTATCAGTGGAGATTCTCAATAATTACATTTTTTTCAATTGCAGAGAGGACATGAGCTCCTCCAGCTAAGACGAGGCTGAGGGCGGATTTGGACTTGGTGCGATGAGTGATGTAAAAGCAACACTATCTCTTTTTATCTTAATTTAGTAAGACAACCTTCAGGCATCTGTGAGCTCCTAGGCCTGTTTCCAGGAGTAGATATTGGTTTCTCCCTGGCTTGAGAAGGATTACTCTATGATCCTTGTAAATGGTTGGTCCTGTCAACAAATCTAAAGTACCTTCTTCAAGTTGAGTCCATGTGAGATGTTGTCAGTGGTGACGAAGGCAGAGACCAAATGAGTGATTGATCCAGCTTCTCCGCAGTGGGGACGGAACTGGAAAGTGCTCAGTCCACGCTCTCTACAGAGGACACACAAAGACATAAACACATCAATTAATGAGCAAATCAAACATTGTGTAATTCTGTTCATCCTTGTATTAATTTATATATATCAGGTGCAGTTTATATTGAGATGTTGAAGTTGCTCTCCTCAGCTATGATTGTTCAGTAGTTCAGTACTTGATAGCTTTTTTCTGCCCAACGATTAATTAATTTCTCTTCCCTGAGAGCTCTAAGGCCGTAAGGCCCTATATTTGTCAAAAACACTCTCCTTTAATGAGGTGTGTATTCTGAAGAAGGAAGGAGACATTAGCTCTTACTTTCTGAGGTTGTTGAGGACCATGATGTTTGCATACATGTGGAAGATGTAGTAGCTGTAGGGAGGGTTATTATCTGCAGTCCACTGTTCTGGCTTTGGGCTCCTGAAGGAGAACATGTGATCACTGTGTTTGGACTCATCGTCCACGCTGTCAAAGCCTGACACCTGAACATACAGAAAAAAATAAAAGCAGTCATTTACTATCATGATGGTTTATGAGGTCTGGCAGATGTATTTATAATGATATCACAAATATTAGTAATTAGTTCCATCAAAGTGATCATTCTTCCCCATTAATTGTTTAATTTCTTAACCCAAACTACTAACTAATAGCCTTGATTTTTTTCATTATATCCTCATATTATATACATACCAAATAAATTCCCACAAGGTAACACATTTAGCATTTATAAGCAATATATAAACATTTAACAACTGTTTGATAACACACTTCAATGTAGTGGTACACAGATATAAGGGCAGTTTTCATTGTTTATTAAAGTACAGCATTTGTCAACAATTGTAATGTCCCCTATGAAGACACATTTTGAAATATTTCAACTGCGTTATACTACACTGTCAGTCATTATCTGTTTATACACCAGCCTCCGCAACACTTCACATAACACTTCATTATAGTGTATGGTCAAACATTCATATACTACATATGAATACTAAATTTAAAGTTAATGTAAAGTGTTACCCTTCACAAATTCATAACAGTAAGGTAATTAGGTAGAATAGTAATTAGGCATAAATTATAAACTTGAGGAAACTAATCCTTACTTTTGTCAACACCACTTAATAATTTAAAGGCATGATTTACAAGTTTATGCCCATAATTTATTAAACACTTTACTCCTAATACCTGAAAAATAGTACAACATCTTACATATTTGAGGAAAACATGAAGTTCTTTGTGCTTCTGTGGATTTACAGTGGCTTCAAACAGAGGAAGGAATATGTTCTCCAGCATCTTGGCAAAATTAGGTACCAGCTTCTTCAACTTGAAAATGTCACTGAAAAACATATATTTAGGGAATTTCCAGATTTCATATTTCAAGAAATTTCTTTGAAATTAGACACTTGAATTTTTACCTAAGGCTGTGGCACTCACTATATTCTGGGCACTTGAATGATCCACCTCATGTTTGGAGAGTGCACTTTGTGATGAATGAACCACTTAGACAGACTGTCCCACTCCTCTGGAGAGCGTCCGTAGATAGACAGGCGTGGCTCTGCATGCTGATACTTACTCTCCTCCAGGTCATGGGCCACTTCCTATTAAAGGTGAGAAGGAGAGTGTGCAAAATTGTATCTGCATCATTTCTGACTTCAAATGTAGGATTATGTGATATGATACCTTTATGATACGAGCAAAATAGTCTCCATTAATGAGGTTGTCTGTTTTCAGGAAGATTTCTCTGAGTTCACTGGCTCCCACTGGGTTATATTTTGAATTGAACTTATCAAACCGGTGGAAAGTTTGTCTCCCCTGTGAATAAAATGCATAAATTAAAAAGCATAATCGTGAACCCAGAATGGTTGGTCATGACAAAGTGCTACGGGTATTCACCTGTAAGATTAAGATTTTAGTAAGAGAGATTTTTTACATGAAATGTCTATGCATTTCTTCCTTGACAGTGACACAATAAGTTGTTTGTTGTCACATTCTGGCAAAATTAAGAGGGGTTAATAATTTTACTCACCATTTCTAAAAATCAACACACAGCACAACATTTTATGAAAACATAATGCTAACTCATAGTGACATTTTCTTCTGTTCTTACAGCATGTACATCCAGGGAGTCCACAGTAAGGTCATAGGGGTCCTTATTGAGGCTGTGGAAAACCTGCTTTAGAGTCATCTTTTGTCCAGCCTTTTCCAAAACCACACGGTCTGCATCAGTCTTATATGTTTTCTGGATGAAGGTCAGCAGGTGTTTCTGAGACATGCAGGCAGCTGCATGAATATGTGTGTCCACCTGAGAAAAAGGGGGCAATAAATTTAGTCTACTGGACACACTGAGTGTTTTTAAATGCACATATGAATTATTTTTCTCTTTGTGACAGCATGCACAGGCATCATATGTTTAAATGTTTTCTTTGTTTTCTTTCTTGATGCAACATTTAGGATACTTTATAGGAATGCACACACTTTACAACACCTGTAGATAGAGTACTAACCTTCCTAACATTGTAGAAATCTCTGTGCGGCACACTTTTCAGTTCCTTTAGCTCAGCCATCTCATTCAACATCTCATGGAGGTAGAACTTCGAACTCAAGAAATTTAGTCGTCTGTGACAGTAGGTCTTCCTGAAAATTAGAGTGGCCCTCAGTTTATATACTCCACAACTCTGACAAGTGTCATTAAGTGCTAGATAAGAAGAAAGAGCCAGTTTTGCAACCAGCATAGCTGCAGCGTCTTTTTGTTTCGGCAACTTACGTGGGTCCATCTGCAATCAT
This sequence comes from Seriola dumerili, assembly GCF_002260705.1. Taxonomy (NCBI): domain Eukaryota; kingdom Metazoa; phylum Chordata; class Actinopteri; order Carangiformes; family Carangidae; genus Seriola; species Seriola dumerili. The sequence goes on from NW_019174929.1 coordinate 1,207,464, forward strand.
TGCCAATACATGACTGAGGTCTATGGCAAAAGTCTCCAAGTCTGGGTAAGGAAGGTCATGGGGATTGTTTTCCCGCAGAGCCTCTGCATTGTCATACACATTCACTATTCCATCCTTCATTTTCAGTTCATAGTTCAGGTTCTCAGGGATGTTCTCCATGCTGTAGGGATCATCCCTGTCTGATGGACATGGGCACATATCTGGAGGCCACAACATTGTTCTGTCACTGTCATATAAATCGGAATAAAACATCAGTTAGTGTAGCTTAAAACGCTTCAAACCTGGTAGAACCTCATCTTCCTCGCTCCATCTCATGCTCTCAGCTCTGCGAAGGAAATGGGCTGTGGTTCTGCAGAATCTATGATAGGCTAGTTTTGAGTATTTCTCACGAATAAGCAGGGCCTTAAACAGACTTTTGGCTGCCTGTTCATAGTCCTCCACAGTGATCTAAATGGGAAATCGACATGACACAAATTCTTAGGTAAAGTGTTGTCTTATCTAAGCTATTTGGTAATTGTATGAATATTTTCAGCATTTTTTTTTTTTAATCTGTGAATATGACAATAATCAGATGGCAACAATAAGCAAACATGCAACATGTTAAGCTGTGAAAGCATTGTATAATTTAACTAATCATGACCAGTTAATGCTACTGTTTATAGTACTTACTCCAGCACAGTAATCACCACTTATAGTGACCCTCTGGTAATCAGGGCAGTTTTCTGGCACTGATGAGCAGGTGGAGCTGGGGGACAAGAATGGTGTAACAGCTACTGACCGCGTCCAATCTGTATTCATTGGAATCTGCAGGGACATTGACTGGGAACGAATCATCTTCAAGCTTTTCTTCCTGCAAAATCAGTCATTATTATAAATGGAAATAACTACCCCAAATGTTCATTAAGGTTTTCTTATTTGTTTTAGGAATATTTGTGACATTGATCTGATTGTAGACAGTCAGAGGACTTTGTGATTTGTTGCCTAAGCCATAGCAGGACCCACCTCTTGGTAGTCTCCTCTGACTGTTGCTCTGCCAGCTCCTTAAGCAGTTCATGTTCCATTGCTTGCTGGAGGCCAATCGGGCAGTCCTCTGGCACGGTAAACATTGATAAGGCATCCTTGTTGTCTTCTTCCTTTAACGCAGATGCATATACTTTCTCTGCTAGCAGCTGAGTCTCCTCCTCTGCCTCACTCAGCGTTACCTTCGGGAATTGGCGAGGCATGTCTGCAAGAAGGTAGAAGCTGCAATGAAATAGCTGGTGACAATAACACGTATTCATAGGACGCAAAGATGACCTGCCTCTTTCAGCTGAACTTTACCACTCTGACTAGTTTGTGCTGTTTTGTAAACAAGCAGATCTACCTGTGTGAGGGTTTTGGTGCAAAACATTCAAGAGCTAACTGCTGTACAGTATCACCACCTGAAGAGCTCTGTTCAAATTGTTCATGTTGGCTCAAGTAACAGTGACATTTGTGGTGCCACAAATAAATCAGCACACAAGATTTTCAGGTAGTCAGTATGGATCCTACACAAACAGGAGATCATTACAGTCCATACTGATAAAATGGCTAGAATAGAGATTTTCATCCCATTAATGTAGCTTCCTGTCTCTTCTGAGAGTGGATGCAGTGGATGAAGCTATATAATTAAAGATTCATGACACTACTCACCCACTACTTTATAGTTTACTTACTTTATATACCCTTAATACAATTAATGTCATTAATTCCATTTTAGCCCTTATCAACAGTATGTAATTGTGGAAACAGTCCATCTGTTTACAGTCATTCACCAGGATCACAGACCCATACAGGGCAGCACCTATGTCAAATAGAGAACTGTCTATTTCTGTGAGGAGATAACCTGAATGAACTGACAGTGTCTTGTTGATATCCTCAGTGATACAGGGTGCAGTTCATTGGAGTGCTGAAGCAACAACAGAGAAAGGCCACGCTATGTGGTGTCATGTAAGCCAATTTTCCGCTCTGCCAGGGTGCTTCCAGGAAGCTTATCATTCCGGACACACAACACTATCCTGACAACAGCTGTGTGCATCAGCGCTGCTGTGGAGCTTAATGGCACCACATGTACACTGTGGAAAGGGAGAGGATCATAAAGCTGTATTGATCTGGAGATGATGGCCTTATGAATTATTAACCGTCTGATCATTATACACCCTGAATTTCTATGAAACAAATACTTTCTTTTTTCTCGCTTTTCATAGTCAGTTGCAAACACACAGAATGTTTAGATGTTTGTCAATTTGTTCTGCCCATTGATTTTGTTTGTTTTTTCCTATTATTTATTTATTTATTTTGCAGAGCAAGGACAAGCAGCTGGTGGAACACAAAATCAGCAAATTAAATTATTTAAAATACATTCATACAGTAAAAATAAAACAAAAAAGTAAAGTTAAGAATGTACAAAGTAAAGTAAAATTAAATTAAATGTGAGGACTACATAGAAGTGAGGTATGCATTCAGTATCCTAATTGAAGGGGAACTAGTTGCAAATTGCCTAATAATTCCTTGAGAAATAAATATGCATATATATATATATATATATATACATATACATATATATATATAACACAATTACTTGACACCACGGCTGAAAATTGGAGCATCCTGACATCAAAGTTACCGGTTTACTTATTCTGGTTTACCAACTGCAGCGGTTTCGAGTCAGGATAGTTAGGTGTAGCTTTGATCCAACCCACTTGCTAGCCAGTTAGGTTAAACTTACGCAGTTAACAATAAGCTAAAATCATAATTTTATTGTTGCTAGCTACTAACCTCGCCTGTCCTTTCCACCACCTTTAATCATCCTGCCCGAGGTGCTTCCGCTTCATCAAGTACTAGGTTTGTATAAAATCTTAATTTTTGAGACTGTATTTAGCAGAAGAAAGAAGCCACTCTCATAGCTTTAGTCGTTATAAAAGTCGTTATAAATTTCTGTTTTCCCTGACTTTCCTTGTACATCTCTGCTTTTATCAGTCCTTGGCTGTTGCCATGACAATAAATGCCGAGAATGTGTCGTCATGAACGACTTTTAAAAAGTGTTGTGAACATTTTTTGTAAATTTAAAAAAATGACAGGTGTTAGGGTAAGAAAAAATCAAGTCAGAATTACTTTCAGAAAATGTTAAGGTTTTTCAGACTAGAGCACCATTGATTAGCTGAATAATAGAGGATAGAAAATTAAAAGACAACTATGTTGAAAATCAAATGATCATTTTTAGGTAAAATAGTAAAACATTTAATGGTTCCAGCTTCTCAAATGTTAGAATTTGATGTTTTTCTTTTTTATACTTGGCAGTAAACTGCTGAGTTTTGGACTGTTGGCCACATTAAAGACATTTGAAGACATCAATGTGGAGGCAGGAAAATTATAACAGGCATTTTTCACTATTTTCTGACATTTTGTGGACAATACAAATGCTGTCTTTAGTTTTCAGTGTCTGAGAGGCCCTGCCTCAGACCCTTCTCTGTTGACCATGTGCCTTGAATTATAGCAGATGTGCAGTGATCCAGAGAATAACCTATAGTGTTACTTGAGTTTATAGCCATTTTGTATTACAGTTATACAGTATGCCTCTCATCAGTTCTGCGCTTACCTTCAGTGCCACTCATAGCCATATCTGGGGGTGCTGTCCTCTCAAGTCCTAGTCAGTGAAGCCCAGTGGTACCTTAATGGATTCTGTCTGCATCTATCTGGGTCATACTCAGTCAATCTATGAGTCTATGGTGGCACACAACCTCAGTTTTGTTTTCCTGACTGCCCATCTCTCTCTATTTTAAGGAGCCAGGCATCATGTTGACAGAGCTACTAATCCTGAGAATATGTCAAAACTGGCTGTCAACAAAGAGAGGGCCTCACTCAGAGGAGACAGAGCCTGCTGCTCTATTTTTCTCTCTCTCTATCTCGTCCTGTGTCTCTCAGACACACACATACTTAGACACAAACACACAAGCACTCTGTTGCTCACTCTTGCACTTACTTACTGTGCAGTGTGTGCACATAGAGATGAAGAGAAGAAACGAGACTACGTGCTATTTCTCTGACAAAGAGGTATCACATCCAGGTAGTCGGCGCTGCTGCGATAATTTTCTAAAATACTCAAGGCAGGCAGTCTGAAAACAATTATGACATTTTCCCATTTATCACTGTTCTCTTGCTTATTAGCACTGTATTTATCTGTGCTCTGATCTTGGTTTAGTCCCTGTACATCTGAAAATACATAATACTGCTGTGGGGTTCTGACAGAGTCATTCTTTAAACAAATAACTGCCCTCAGAAGAAATTAGGCTTTACACTCTCAGATTGCAACTGAGATTTGTGTGATACCAAAGACAACTGACCCCATCTCTCATTTGATATCTGTATATGATGCAGAGCTGCATAATGTGTTCGTACTCTCTGTCACTGCCCAGCTATTTATAACCAAGTGACCAGACCAATCCTTTATGTCAGTAGTACAAAGACTCCTTTAGTAGTCAGTATGATAAAATGATCTTAATCACATAATCACTCTTATCACTTCACTTATGGTTTCTGCTAATGTTAACCAGCATATAATAAACAATGGCTATGCTTAGCCTGTTCCCACCATGACCTGGACTCTGATAAGTAGCAGAAGATGGATGGTCTAGATCAGAATCTGTGACAAATTTTATAGTGCATCACTTCCCCCTGATTTCCCAGGGAATTCATGAATTTATTGACTATGAATGAAATAAAATGTATCATTTTTATTTTCAAATCTAAAGCAGTCTCAGAGCTTCAACAATTCAGCTCAACAACAATGTGTTATATCTGCTTGTGATGCACAGGCGGTACAGATACAGCACATGCTGCATCTCTGCATGCTTGAATTAGCCAGGAGGGGTACTACTCATTCATTGTTTCATTTCTTGTAACACATGTGTCTGTCAACGCACAATGATGTTTATTTCCTTTAGACTTGCAGTTTTCACATTTAAGGAATGGATCCTTTAATAATCCTATCAATCCACAATATTTGTAATGTGATAATATTTCAGAAAAAATACAATAAGGGGCTTGGTCATTCCCATCCCACCACTGCAGAGTGATCAATCAATCAATCCTTAAATAATAAAAATGCCTTTCAGTCTATAGTGGGGACTATCCAACTCAGCATCCTAATAAGGCAGGAGATAAAGTATTTTATTCAGTGTTATTGATCAACCTGTCTGGTATAGGAAGCATCCGATCTGACTGAGAAACAGTGTTATGGTGTAGCTTTGCAGAAAGCCTTATTAGACACTAATGTGGGGTGTATCTTAATGGTGCTCACTCTGGACTGTGCTAATGTGGGTTGGTGTGCCCTTGTGTTTGTCTGCTTAAATGTACTGTAAATGTGGAAATGTGGAAATGTGGAGTTGACCATATATCATCTCCACACTTACTCTGAGGAATAAGGATCATCATTCTTTATTTTCCATTCACTGTGTAAATCCCATAGGAGGCTTCCGGAGGTCATTACTGGACCACACATAGCCCCATCTCAGACCCAGCTTGCTATACTTAGCTGGCTTTATCTTGTCTTTTTTGCATTTCTCAGACACCTCACTACCATTATTGGCTGAGCCGCCAACCTGGCTCTTGTCAAAGTCCTATCTAAGAGAGGTGAACCACACAAGAGAACGCCATTTACCACATTACAGAGATAGATAGAATGAGAGAGGGAACGTAGAGAAGCTCACTCTTTCCCAAGCAAGGACTTGACTGCTGCTTTAAAAGAGGCGTGTCGCCTCTTCTCATCTTTCTCAGTGGCCAGGGCCTGGAGAAGAATGAAGAACAGCAAAGGAAGTGCACTAACCCATGCACACAAAGCAGCATCCCTTACGGCTATTCTGTAATACTTGTCACATTTCCATTTGCAGTTTTTTTTATAGTACTGATGAATAGGTTTGGATATCAATAAACAGTTATCAGTTAAAAATTCTCACATACTGTAGAAAATAAATATCACTAAAAATCAATAAAGGAGATTTTGAAGGCATAGAAAGATACATCAAGTTTGCCTTCCATTGTCAATTATCAATGGTCATCACTGGTCCTAGACTAATATGTCAAATAAGTCCACTCACCTTGTCAGGCTCTGCTGTCTCTGAGGTGTGTATAAACTGTGCAAGTTGCCTCAGAGAAACACCTAAGTCATGCTGTGCTTTTGTTGTGGCTAGAGTATATGATATCTCATTCTCCACCCTGCAGTGCACATCACTCCATCCTTAACTCTTTCATTGCTGCAGCTTTGTACAAAGACATGAGCTGAACAAAGGCTGAAGTCAGCCTTTGTGGTGCTTTAACTGTGGTGCTATTAACTAACTGCTTTTTCAGTACAAAGTGATATGTTGGGAATTATGTTCAAAATAGGTGAGTATGTAAAATATCAATGTTTTCCCCGTTTACTCTCTTCTTACTTAAAGACAAATTATATCCTCTTGTGGATGTAGTCATTCATTGTTATTGCTTGTTTGCAGGACATTTTGCTGAGATCAGACCAGCAAGTATTAACAGCAATATAAGGTGCCCTTTTGATTAGATAAACACTGAATGTACATGAGATATAACATTTTCCATAGGAAGACTTATTTGTGACAAAGCTTAAAAACCCTGCTCTCACTTCTGTCTCTTTAATTACAGGTCCTCAACTACGACACAGTACGCTGACCCAGACTTACTTCATCGGTGTACATCATGGCAAGAGTAAGTGTCTGTATTAGCGCATGTATTCTGTGTATGTTGCAAAGAAACAGAAAACTCTAACCTGTCTGTACCACTGGTAACATCCATCTTTCAAGGCCAGGTCTAAGCACTTTCACTCATACCTTTTCAGAGCAGAATGAGTCGTGTAGTGCAGCATGTGTGAACTCGTCACTCAGCCTTAGAAGAGGACCCAGATTTACTGCTGTGGTCATAAACAGCAGGGGCCCATAGTCCCTGATTTAGCCTGTGTTTGAGATTATGAGGCTAATCCTCTCAACTCAGGTTATCAGGGTACTTTTAGAGTTGGCTTTAGAGGACTGACTTTTTGCCCTGGGACTGTATCATTTTGATTGACAGCAGAAATGGTAGACTGATTAATCCTCTCCTCTCCTCTCCTCTCCTCTCCTCTGTAATGTTGTAATAACTAAACAATCTGTCAGTGACAGTACCGCAGTGTAAATAGGTGATCTTATTAAATAAGAGTTCCTGATGGTTGTTTTCCAGTGACTCCAGACAGTCTTTTTTCAATCAATTGCATTTTGGACAATAAAGTTGAAATGGTGAGTTATCTAAGCAACATTCTGCTGGAAGAAAAAAAATAATACTGTCAGTAGGTGTGAACACAGCAGCAGAAAGAATAAGACTTGGGGCTTAGCATACAGTAAGTCCTTGAAACTGGGTATTATTTATTTTTTACCAGTTGACCTACACTGATAAGTTTCTTGATGCTATTATCATGTCACGGCCATCTTGGCTTACTGAAGAAGAGACTGTACTTTTTTTTCTTACCATAAGGGTTGTGTGGAAACTAAATTCCCATTCAAAATATAGGTTAAAAGGAAAGTTGATTAGCCACTAGATGGCACATTTGCTTTGTTTTAGGTTCTTGACAGTATTTGTTAATGGCCTCATGTCATTCAGTCACTTGTGGAGCAGGTATTGTCTAATTCACATGTGGTAGTTGTTCTGATTTAATTTAGCCGTAGGTTATTTTTCAGGACTAGATTTAAAATACAAAAATAAAAACTGAAACCCCAAAAATAAACACCTTTTTTTTAAGTGATTAAAGTGACATTGTTTGCTATTTTAAATTAAATCAAATTTTATTAAATTATAAATCCCTCAATGCAAAAGAACTGGTTTCAAGCAAACAGTAGTAAAGCAAGAGCAGCGGCATGCAGCTTTTATATGTCTCATGCACATGATTTATTTTACTTTATTAAGATGAAAGTAAACTTAAAACTACTCATTATTGATGAGATCTTTTTTTGGAAGATGTCACAGTTCTATATGCTTTGCTGAGTGAAAAGGCAGAACCAACAATATAATTAAAGGAATAATCACAGTTCTCACCTCATCATTGTTCCCACTTACTAATAAAAAAACTTTATTTGAAGTCAGCGGTCTGATGAATAATACCAAGAACTTCCAAAAAACACTATTCTGGAGTTTTACCCATCCAGTCTCACTAGATGGCAGGAGAAAACATACAATTAGAGTTTCGACCCTCACTTTGTTTCTACTTAACCTACTCACAATGAAATCAAATTCAAACAAAAGCAGAAACCGTCTGCATTCAATGTTTCTAATTACTAATTATCACAATAGATATGAAGTGTTGTATGCTCTACAAAAAACTAAAGTGAAGCATCATTTTATTCAGTCACAGGCTTGTCAGGAAAAGCTGATAGCCTTGCTTGTGGCAAAGAATATCTTACTCTAAGGATCTCCTTAGTTTGTCTTTATATCATTCAGTAAATTCCTGATTTGATCTATGTCATAAAACTGTATACGTGATAAAATGTATACTGCACTGTGAAATTTTTTAGAGTAGAGAATGAGCAAAGCCAGAGGATAAGATACCATGTTCTCACCTTCTGGGCTATTCTTTGTGGGTTCTCATGGTCCATCACTGTGTAGTGTTCATCCCACCTTTTTCCCCACTACAACATTTCCAAACTGGCAAACGCACATGTAGACAGTTGAACCCTTTGCTTTCTGGTACTGCTCTGAGTAAAAGTAGATAGCCAAAAGAGAAATCTGTAATATACTGTATATATCTTAGGTGGTGTAGTCTGAACTCCCTGAAAATGTCAAACAAGGGGTGATAATGTGTCAAGTAAATAGGCTCTGGCCTTTCAGTGCCGTTCAGTCTTGGGGGCTGTTTGAATGTTTGAATGTGAAGGTCAGTGCTTTGTTGGAACAGTTTTTGTGATGCTCTCACAGGAATGTTGGACCGGAACCCCCTGCATCGGTCTTCTCATGTCCCAATCATCTACCATTGAACACAGATGGAACTAAAGCCTCAGCCTCCTCTGATGGCTTTAGGGCTGCTCTGTGGTGTGGGGTGAGCCAACAAATATGAGCTGAACCAAGCAGGAATGTGCCTGGCACCCTGTCTGCCCTTTTTTTTTTTTTTTTTGAAGGGAAGGGGGGCATCATAACTAGGGGAATGTAGTGAGAGGAGGGGAGGCTCTAATGAGACCCTGTAATCACTTAACAGAGACCAGGTGCTCTGTGTCTGTGTAGCTGTGCACCCTAGACAATAGACTGCCACTTTCAGTTTACAAGATCCAGGAGAAAAGGGGGTCTGGACAAGGTCTAGATTTTGTATGCAAAATGTTTATTGAATGACATTGTTATTGCTTTGACACAAATAAAATAGAACAGATTTACAAATATATAATATACCTATAAAACAGATATCCTATTACCACAGTTTGCAAAAGAATAATGACAAATAGCTACAATGCCCATATATATTTCTTCCTGTACAAAAATAGTTCTATCTGCATAAGTACTTAAATGTAACCTCTATATAATATTTAAATAAAGGAATTTCTTATATACATATACCTGCAATAAAAACAAATATAGATTGCACATGTTTTTGTACAAACAATAACAATTTCAAGTATATTTCAATCCATTGTGGACTGGCACATATCTCACAGAATCAAAAAAGGCATTTTCCCTTATACAGTGTCCAAAACTTTATATAAACTGAGAGCTTCAGAGCACTGTAGCCTATCTTCCCGTTTGGCATTGTGATGAAGATGTCTTTTCCTGATGATTCATTTGACTCAAAGTCCAAATGGAAAAGTGCAGACAAGTACTGACAGTTTGACAGTTTGGAACATGTTGGTATAATCCTTAGAGGATAGCACTTATCAAAGTCCTGGCCTTGAGGAATAAGTGTGTAAAGTCCCAGAATGTTTGAAGAGAGTTCCCTCTTTAAGCCAGAGGATGTGTGCACTTTGCCAGGTATTAGCACTCTTCCTTTCCCTCTGCCAAGCAGAGAGCAGCACCTGTAGTTTTCTCCACGCTGTGCCATCCAGTGTCTGTAAGCTAGCTGCAGTTGTTTGCACGCTCTACACCTCTGAGCTGCAAGTCTCAGCCTCTAGAGAAACTCAGTGCAGCCAGTCTTGCTCTGACTCAGTCCTCATGCCTGGAAAAAATGTGCTGGAGAATACTTGGCAGGAGTCGGAGGCATTTGGAGAATTTTAGAGCAGAGCAGAGAGGACACTAACTCTCAGCTACTCTCTTGCTTTTGTTCTCAACTCCTTGTTCAAGTCCGTCTGAGGAGAGCCTCAAGCTTGTGAACTTGTGAGTCAGTTATTCTCCAACTGGGTCTCAGCCTGTCCTGCTCCAGCCTCAGTGTGAGCATGTGTGCCGGGACAGATCGACGCCTCCGGCCGTATCCTTGCGGGCTGATCTTGTCAACAGGGGCACTCCCAATCTTCAACCTGTTATTGAGCTGGTGCAGGCGGTGTGCCAGGTCGTGCACCGTGCAGGTGCCCAGTGAACAACCTTGTCTTCTTGACGGGTTGGAGGAGTTTTTCGACCTCTTGGCTCGGACATTGATGTCAGTGCTGGAGACCAGAGGAAGAGAGGACATTAATCTTTGCTGTTCATTTGTGAGTTGTTAATGTCTGGGAGTTTAAATATTGTATTTCCTTTCTATGACAAGCAGAACACACTTAAATCACAAAAAATTATAGGATAACCAAATGGAGACAGCTTGTAGCTTTTCAGGATTGCATGGTAAATGTCTTACCTGGAATGTGGCAGCAAGGTATCCCTGATATCCTCTGGTCTGACAAAGTATTCAGACTCTGCTGTCTTCTCTACTGATACACTGTCAAGATCGCGTCTCAATCTGCTACTTAGCCATATGCTTAGCCTGGGAGAGGAGAAAAAAGTCCATTAGTCTTAGATCTTAGGTAGATAATTCAACAGACAGGTAACTGCTGTCACAGATGAAAACATTTTGATTATTGAATGAATGGCTCACCTTTTTTTCAACTCTGGATTCACTTCAAGTTCCACACAGTGTGCTACTGTCGCCAGCAGGCAGCAATAGAGGAAGGACTGGAAGATGAATTTCATTTTGAATCCTGTGGAGAGAAAATACAGTATTTTTTAGTTATTTATTTATTCTAGAAATTAATATTTAACTGCATGAATTTCCTACAGTCGCTTTATGCATGTAAAACCCCCTCATACAGTAGTCCCTTAAGTGCCACATTGGTGCTTGCTTACACAAGAGTCCAAAAGCCAAGTTATTTGCACTTATCATTCATTTATTTAAAAAGTTAAGCTAAGGTCAGATTTTGCCTGGTTAAGTAAACCTACAACTATGCTTTGGGCCCCTGGCCAATAATGTGAAGGACACAGTCTACCAATGAGGGGTTCAAAATAGGCTCCGCTCAAAAGTCAAACAAAAACTAAAATGCCATTCAACTGGCTTAAACACATCAAAACTTAGCTAAATTAACTGCAACTAGTAAACAATATATGATGCACTGCCTCTGTCAGATGCTTTACACCTTGAAGGCAATTCCACAGACGCACACATTAAGAGCTGAACTGCTTATATAACCAGACAGATAACCTGTCCTTGTCTCTACACTTGTGCCCTGACCTCAAAAAAGCAAGGATAAAGCCATCAGCTGGGAGAAGAGCAAATCACAGCAAGAAAGTGCACATACCTGTAATTCTCTGATAATTCAGTTGGATGAGAAAGCTTCTTGTAGAATCAGCTATAAAAGAGTACTCCACTGGTTTCTTGAAATTGCCTCTAGTTCTGTAAGGCAGCTGTGTCACTCTGCTAATAGCTCTACACACCAGGCTGTGAGCCTTTATACAGGAGGTGGGAGGGGCTCACTGACTGACACACAGTCTCTCATCCTTTTCCCCCACCCCATCCACTACATTACTGCTGTACTCCTGCTCATGTGGTACAACAACGCAACACAGTTTTTCACAACTCAGTAGAAATGATGCCCCAAACAAAGTTTCAAAATTCTCATAAAATCTACTTTGTTTTATTTCAGGGTGTGTTTTTAATGGCACTAAATAAATGGTCATCAATTATGTGAATCAAATATTTAAGTCACTGTCCCGATAAGAGAACAACATGTTCATCTTAGCTGACTGCTCTCTATGGGGGTGTATTAGAAAACTTAATAATAAAAAGGTTTAAACATTCATCGTTATATTTGGACTTTAAGGTCAGTTAGTTATTGTTTTTTGTTAACATTCATTTTAGTCAAACTACACTAATTTTATGAAATAAAATTTAAGGAATGTTTCCACAGTCTGCTTTTCAGGGCACTCCCCGACACAGTGAACTTCCATTTCAGCTTGAAAGTACGCTGTATGATGAATTTGAGATTTGGAAAGAAACAAGCACTGAGTAACTGATTGAGTATGGTAAGTACGCCCAACTATAAACACAATATACTTAATGTATTTGTTTGTACAAGGCAAATATTTGACTCTGGACTTATCATACTTTATTATGATATTTGTATAAATGTGAAATGGAATTTTACAATTATCTGAAAATAAATCTAGTCAGAATATGAACTTGAACAATAATCTATGTTGAACAATGAACAATATTGACTTAGACATTATTTCAAATAATTCTGCTGGTTTGTTGCTGTTATAGATTATAAGTAATATGACTTCACTTTTCGCCCTCGGAATTCACACACAAGAATGTGTCAGGTGATGATGGGAGAGCCATCAAGTCTACCCTCATGTCATAGAGGACATTATCCCCCAACATTAATCGATCTCATGGGATGGGCAGTAAAGTGAGTCACTCTAAACCTTTATGCATGTTTTACATGACCACACTATGTCCATGTGTGTTCATATTAAAGCTAGATAACTGAAAGCAACACAGAAAGAAGATATTTCAAATCAGAGCACTTAAAAACTGTTTATTCTGAAAAAGCTCAAAATAACAGCCCTGTCAGAGCGGCTCATGAGGCAAATGTGGATAAGACCCCTTGGGGCAAAAATACAAAGAAAAGGCCGTTAGAAATGACACACCGGGGTGGTAACAACTTTTGTTTATCACAGCCTCTGTCCTATTGTCGCTCTGCTAGTGTAGATGCATGTCTATATCTGAAATGGACATATTGTTATGAAGAGGTAATCTACACCTCAGAAACAGAGTATGTGATTCAAAGAGACTGAAATCATACCCCCTCACATTCAGTGTATGAAATGTTGTGAATACCGGAGAAAAACCATATAGTTTTATCAGTGTAGAAATTCCAGTGTTTAAGATTTCCACACAGTGTTTTGTAAGTTAGTCCCATCGAGTAGCTCTAAGCAAAGCTTTCATTTTTGATTTAGATCTTTGTTTCAGTTTCGATGGAGGGGAAAAAACAGCGCCTTTTCAACAGAATTTTCGGCACTTAACACTTGACATTCCACTGTAGCATACCCTACTTTATTGTATTTAGTCCCTGACACAGAACCTTCTTGAGTTGATTTATATCTCTTGTAACCTCCTTCCATACACGGTGTCATATTTCAAACAAAAAGAAAATACATAAAAATCAAACACATGTGCTGTGAACCAGTGAATGTTTTGTACGCAGTTTGTAATGATAATTGCCTCCAGCAGACAAGTAATCCCCTTACCAGAGTTTACAACATGAGATTGTGCAATCAGGCCAGCAAAGTTCTGCTGTTGCTTTTTGGCTCCTTATATAGCAATCCTTTGCTTGTCCTCCATGAAGTTGCTATCGTAGGGTGATTGACAGTTTTTGCACGACCTTATACTCTACGTGTGAGCAGGTATGAAGGGCGGGGAACCTGAGCAACTAATGTCGTGTGTGCCAGTAAAATGAGGGTGTGAACCCCAAAGGCACAAATTAGGCAGATGATTCATAACTGTTATAATACCATGATGAACCTTGAAATGTCACCGGGAAGTGTGTGTTCTTTGGCATCCCATGACTTTGCCATCATTCTTGTGTGACAACAAAACACCGTATGCAGACACCTGGTCTGTATTTCTTCATGTTTTGGCACAGCTTCAACTATTTGACTACCTCTGTCTTCATCTTCCTTTTACTAGCAAGCAAGAACAATAAATGGGGCCGAGAAAGAGACAAAGAAAACAGAGCTAAAACAATAACAAATTAGAGAGAGACATTAAAAAGGGTGTGAAGTGTAGATACAGTGGAATTTGCTGTGCTCCTGCTATTGTTGACGGTGACTGTGATTTGTCTGTTTCTCTCACACACTTTAGCTAAAGCACTGGTTTGCATGTGCTATTTCCTGTGTTAGCTTTACCAGTTTTCATAAATATTCAGTATCATGCACTAACTAAGTAACTAACTCAAATCACAACCCCCTTCAGCTTCATAGACCAATTTTAAAACAAAAGAAATGTCTGTGAGGGCACCAAGAATATTTTTTCTCTTGTAGCACCACAAAATTGAAGTATTCAAAAATGGGAGTTTAAATTGGACAGCTTTCTTTCACATGAAGGGGAGAAAAGAATCTCAGCTCCTTGCGTTTAAGTAATATACTGTGTTATAGCTAGCATTTCTCTTTGCTGGTTTCAGACTTCCAATTAAAGCTGTGTGTAGCCCAGAGCTTAACAAACATTTGTTGCAATGAAGTGTCCCTGGAACAAAGTCTTTCTGATAACGTTACACTCATCGAGCGCTTTATTATATATAGGACCCACAGTACACCTGCTTATTTGTGCAGTTATGAAGTCAGCCAATCATATCACAGCAGTGCAATACAAGTCAGGAGTTTCGGTTAATGTTCACTGAAACATCAGAATGTGGAAAAAATGTGATCTCAGCGACTTTGACCCTGGCATGATTGTTAGTTTCACACCGGCTGGTTTGAGTATATCTGAAACTGCAGATCTCTTGGGATTTTCTTGAGTTTCTATTGAAAATGGCGCGAAAAACAAAAAACATACAGTGAGCAGCAAGTCTGTGGACGGAAACACCTTGTTGATGAGAGAGGTTAGAGGAGAATGGCCAGACTGATTGGAGCTGACAGGCTGCAGTAATTCAGATAATCACTCTTTACAACTGTGGTGGGCAGAAAGCACAACATGTCAAACCTTGAGGCGGGTGGGCCACAACAGCAGAAGACCACGGAGGGTTCCAGTCCTGTCAGCCAAGAACAGAAATCTGAGGCTGCAGTGGACACTGGCTCACCTGGTCTGATGAATCTGGATTTCTGCTGAAGCAGCAGATAGTAGAGTCAGTATTTGGCATCAACAGCAAGAATTCATGGGCCCAACCTGCTTGTGTCAACAGTCCAGGCTGGTGGTGGTGGTGTAGTGGTGTGGGGAATGTTTTCTTGGCACACTTTGGACTTTAATAACACTCAATCATTGTTAGAATACCACAGCGTGTCTGGATTTTGTTGCTTACCATGTGCTTCCCTTTATGGCCACAATTTTCCTTCTTCCAACATGATAATTCACCATGTCATCAAGCAAAAGTTGTCTCAAACTGTTTTCATGAACCTG
Source organism: Seriola dumerili (assembly GCF_002260705.1). Taxonomy (NCBI): domain Eukaryota; kingdom Metazoa; phylum Chordata; class Actinopteri; order Carangiformes; family Carangidae; genus Seriola; species Seriola dumerili. The sequence goes on from NW_019174929.1 coordinate 1,223,005, forward strand.
ACAATAAGTTGCCTCCCCAGTCACCAGATCTGAATCCAACAGAAAATCTTTGGGATGTGGTAGAAGAGGAAATTGGCAGCATCAATGTGCAGCCGACAAATCTGTAGAAATTAATGTGATGCAATCATGTCCAAGTGAAACTGAATCTCAAAGAAATGTTTCCAACATCTTGTGGAATCCATGCCACAAAGAGTGAAGCTGTTTTGAGAAGAAAGGCAGAGCCTACCTGGTATTAGTATAGAGTTAATAATAAAGTGCTTGAGTGTTTATTATCATAAGGAAAATAGTGGATAGTAAGTATGAAAGAGTAGGATAATATCAACCTTGTGGAAATTATCCGCTGAGTACAACAGTGATGTCAATATTTTACCTGCTACTGTAAAACATTTATTTATTAAACATATCAATCATTTCAGTGAATGTTTGTCAGCAATCCATAACAGTCTTTGGGAACAGCTTTTCTCATCCACTGCAGTCACCAGGTAGTAACCACTTTTATGATAACAGGTTTGCCACTGTGCAATTGTTATCAATATTTTTTCCCGCAGTTACAATAAAATACAGTATATTTCTGGTGTGGTGGCTGTCTGTTTGGCTGTCTTTGTTGCAAAAAAAGGAGGGGTCCTTATGCTTTTAGGGCCAAAAAGAGGCTCTGTTGGGACACAGTGCTGTATTTGTAAACTCAAGGGCCCACGCCCATGGATGTCTCCCGCTCCTGCACGCAAGCGCAGTGACACTCCTTCTGTCAAACATGGCTGTGCTTTGGAAGAAGGAAAAATGCTGAATTGTGTTGGTATATTTCGGGAAAAGCAGCAGACATGGCTAGATTGGCTGACTATTTTATTGTCGTGGGATACGATCAGGAAAAAGCTGGTAAGTTTGGCGGCGAGGCGGCTCGCAGATTGAACTGTGAAGCTGAGGTTTGTGTCCAGGCCGTCAGTCAGTGTGTGGTTGATATTGATGCTAGATAGCTTTGCGCTTAGCTTATCGCTAGCCACACAGCTACCAGCCGAGACTGGAAACACTTTCCTTTTTTTTTTCTCTCATTCACCGGCCAGATGCTGAATATGGTCCGGCGGGCATGTATTTCCAGATCAAGCACACGCCTGATGGCAAGTCGCCATTGGATCTTTACACGCGACTCGCTGCGGTATTTGACTTGGATCAGTCGAAAGTTTTCATGGATTCAAAATCAGTCACATCCTGTCCCTGTTGATCGTGCTCCTGTCAGGTCCGGAGGCTGGTTTCACTATCAGCTAATGGAACCACTTGATGAGTAACGCTAACAAAAGACCATATCAAATTTGGCTGCCCCTTGGTCATATTTGTTTTGCTGACACATCGAGGTCAGTATTGGTAACGGGAGCCAGCGTTTGCATCCATGTTTTGTATTTTTGTTGCGCAATGTTGGTAGCGGTGGTCGTGCACTTTGCCTGCCCTGCACGGTCTGTTTTGGGTCTATTTTTACCCGTTGCAGCCGCACTTGTCAATGATTTGTTGTGTTTGATTTGTTTTTGCCGGAAGACTGCTCAACTTTTTCATGATGGGCGTAACGTTACACAGCTGCGAGGAAAGGCAGTCCTTGCGCTCAGCCAGATCCTCTGCACTCTTCTCCCTCTCCACTGTTGTGTAGTGGGACAGGAAGCTCCCCATGCTTCCACTTAAATGTTGTGCCTCAGGTCCAGCCTCACATTCTTTTCATCCAAAACAGGGAACTGCTTTGCACGCATTTCCAAACATTTATACACGAATTGATGAAAACCTTTTGGCATTGCACAGACGTTGAGTCCTCACATTTCTAATTTCCCCAAATGATAAATGATATTTGTAAATAGCTCAGACCTGCACAATTTTTTGCCACTCTCCTTGTTGTTAGGATCCAATAAGAGCCGTTGCTCAGTGAGCAACCTGGAGAAAGTAAAGATATTCAGCTAATCTGCCATAAGGGAACAAATTGAAGTTCTTAGCCTCTTTCAGTGGCATCCATCCAACACCATGTGTGTCAAAGAGGGGGCCAGAGCAGCTGAATCCTCTTAGTCGCCACGGCTTGCTATGGACAATAGGTAAACAGTGTCTTTCATCAGCTCTGTGCATCCCAGCGCCAACTGACAAATGAATTTTTTGTGCTCCAGGGACAAAATGTTCCTGGCGTCACCAGAAGAGTCTGAATGGATTCACATTCAGACCGTCTCACCACAAGAAGACACGGGGACCACGAGTTTATTTTTTTTCTCCACTGGCTACTGATGATGATGAAGTCGTCTGTGGAGAGAGCAAGCAATAAAAGTCTCCCATCTCAAAATGTGGTTGATTAGGACACTGTAACAGGCTTATGTCCTATCCACATGTAAGCCTCTCTGGAGGACAAAAATGATCCCCCTCTCCTTATTGAATTGTATTTGTCTGCTGTTATTATGTTTTGCTGAGTGTAATGAAGCATATCATATATTGGTTTGGGCTGGGAGCTATGCTGAGATGCCCTTCTTTGAAAGTGGGAGTGATTTTCTCAGAACTAGAGAATTAAAAAAGGCGTTATACATTTGAAATACAGAGGAAAATAAAATGATGACTGTTTCTAACTATTCAGAGGCATGCCTTTTCCCAGTGAAGTTGGCTTATAGGAGCCAGTCTGGTCACAGTAATGTGCAATACGTTGTCTAGACAACAGATTTTTTCCCGTCCACCTTGCTCGTTAATTCAAACCAGGGATCCCTACGTGGGTCATCACCAATCCTCCTGCACCGCTCTGGCTTTTGCTCCGCTGGCCTGACCCAATTCTCATTGTTAGATTACTACTGATGGATCAGTTGGAAATAACACTAAGCATGCAATCTGTTGAGGAATAGGCTCAGTTCCAATTTGTAGTGGGATGGAATTGCACTGTCAAAACTACATCAGCCTCAGTGACTTGACTGAATCTCTACCTTTTAAAAAATGCCAGTTTTCATTGTTAGAATTGGTGAATTGAATAGGAGTAGTATTGTTAATGTAAATTTAAAAACCTCTGTAATAAACAGAAAACTTTGCTTTTAAAGTAGGAGAAACCTGATGTTTAGCTACAGGCAGAAGTAACAGTATCAGTGGTGATGAAGCTTCTCTCTGTGTGATGCGGGATGCTGTGGAGTGGGAATTACAGGCAGCGACAGTGCAGTGAAGTTTCCATACTGAATAGTAGAGATAGTCACTTAGAAGTGTGTGCTGTGTAGTAAAGATCCCAAATTCTTTTCAGATTGTTACTTTGCACTTGCATGACCCAGTTTTACTAACTTGCCTTTATTGTTTTTTTTCTTACTTTTCTTTGCCCTTTGGGAATTAATATAAATCCAGGGTATATGTCTCCAGCAAGAACTTTGTGATAATTTAATTGTGAGACAGGTGACCTATTTAGAAATATTTATTGAAAGTCACATAACTAATGGTCAAATCATTGGTGCAGCAGACTGCAGTGATTTAAAACAAAAAACAAAATGGAAGTGGGGCAACTTCTAATACTATAGTTTATTGTCAGCCTATAGCAGGTACACTGTTGTCATTTTAGTGCTTCAGATATGTGAAAAATAATATGCAATGGTGAGCATGATTAAAGGGAACTGGGTTCCTTCATCAGAAATCTGACCAGCGTCTGCTTCCCTGGGGGCCAATGTCATGAGCCACAGAGCTTGGAAATATTTTCATGAATAATGTTGGAATGTGAAAACACTGGTTTAGATGGATGCAGTCTGTATTGAAGCTGCTCTGTATTATGTATTTTACTTTTGCTGTAGAACACCCGTTTCTCTTCACTGGAAAGGGGACATGTACGGCTTGGCGTGCTGTTAACCATAAATTGTAATTTGCCAAGTGAAAAAGAGGAATTTGCCCAGCTGCTTTTGTCAAACAGTTTATTGGATGGATATTATCACTCTGTATTGAATCAAACTGCCTTCGGAATGTGTTTCACAGACACTGTGCCCAATCTCTATTCTGTGTGACTTTACGGTCTGGATTTTCTGGTCTGGATTTGGGGAATGGCTTACGTAACATCGCACAGTCCTGCAAAATAACAAAAAAATACTTCCAAATGATCAAAAGCAAAATACTTCCATCTGCTGATATTTTTTTGACTGCGTGATATCGCCTTGTGTCATAAGATGTTCATCTGCAGAGATTATAAGATGTGTATCTGTAGAGATGCAAGCGTGCAAGTTTCAGATGTGTAATGTTGTAATGTTGCATGACTCAAATTCATAAATGCCTTTTTAAAGCATCATTTTAATAATGTCCTAAGAATGAGTCCATGCTAGGTTTTAACCTCCAAAACTTTCATGAATTTACTTTCTGTTACAACTTCTTAAAGAGTGTTTGTTTTTTTTGTGCTGGCTCTCTTGGCACACTCATAAGGAAAGTGGTTTGGTGAAAGAAAAAAAAGTTTTTGTCCGCTATTTTTGCTTACTTGCTTACTTTACTTAGTACATGGCGTATGCTGGTTTGTCTGCGGGTTGTCTTGATGGTTTTTTTCTCTGAACTTATAAACTTAACTCTGTTATTAGAAAATTTCTTGACTTTCACTCTAGGCTCTGAAGTGGTTTTCAAGTTTGTGTTGGTCTCAATCGGTATGGGTTCATAGTGTCACTTTCTTTTTGATTAGCTTCAAGTACTGTTTGACTCATGCTCACGCGTCTGTTGGCTTTGGGCTGGCTCCTGAAAATAACGATGGTCTACTCATCTCAGAAAATGCCTGCGCAGTTTAGCTGCATGTTACTGATGGTGTTAAACGTTGTACTTTTTCTTGCAGCTTTTGCTGATTGGAACATGAAAATTAAAATCTGGAGATCTTAACTCTCCTATTTCAGAATATGAAAGTGTATGTTTTTTAAGTTGTTCAGTTTGAATAAAATGACACATTTCTCGTAACTTAAACTTGTATAATTTTGCACAAGATCAGAATGTTGTGTAGGAAGTTGCCTGGAGCCTGTATGAAGAGGCTGCATTTTTATATTTATAAACTCTGAGCCTTTGTCTAAGAATATGTTGCATGAACAAAACTCAACAAAGCATTAACTCCGGATAATCAGGACAAGATTATATTTGACAGGCGTTTATTTATGCTGTGGTGATGGCTAAGAGTCATATGTTAACTTAGTGAGTACAACATTTGGCCAAGTAATGCCAAAAAGTAAACATTGTTTGGATACACTGACTTTAGAGACTGTCTCTTCCAACAGCTGGAGATGTTGATTCCATGTTGAAGATGTCGGATCTTGAAGTGCTGCCATGTGTTGTGGTTGGCTTTCTAAATCATTAGTTATTCGACTAAAGTTGTGTCCTCTTTTATCAGCAGCTACATAAACATATGTTGAAATGGTGTTCTGCTCCGTGTTTATTTGAGTAGATTGTTGTGACTTAAGGATAATTTCTGTCAAATGAGCAGTTTGCAATGGGTTTCTCCATATTTATTGTATTTTGGTGATATCACCCCTTATATCTCAAATTAATGTTGGCATAAGTGCATCATGTATCTGTTATTAAAAACTGCACCGGTGACATATGAAATGGACATATACTGCTGTCTGTTACAAGATTGGTTGTCGGATATTATGGATAGTGAAATATTAATAACTGTACTGTCAATCTACATTCTGAAAACAATGTATATATCTTTATTATCTATCCTGTATATAATCTTGTATTTTATTGCTTACACATAGTGATAATTGTAAAAAGTTTTAGATTTCAGTGCAAAGTTGCTGCCAATTGATAATTTATGAGATGAGCTTAAGATGCAGAAATTACCTCAGGAAAGCACACCTCTAATATCTACCATTTTAGCATGTACTTAAGAAATGAGTAATTGGTTTACTTGGTGTTAGTTGGTTGATTACAAATGCTATGCTAATGCTAATGAATAAGTGTTGCCAACACTGTTATAGGCTGATTATCACACAATAACGGCTGTAATAACAACCTTCATATGATCTTTAAGTTCTGTCTGTTGAAAAACATTCACTTTCGCTTTGACTTTCACTTTTTCCCATCTGTCCTTTGACCCCAGAAATGGCTATAGGGATTTTGTCAGAAAAATACATACATACATTCTTCAGACAGCCACCAGTGACAAATGTCATTATTATTTGAGCACCGAGAAGTTGCTTGTGGTAAACACAGGTGTCACATTAATGTTGTTACTCCGGATATGATGGCAGATGTGGAATTGATTTACTTGTGTTTGACATCTTGGATTTTCTGCCTTCATTGATTATTTACTTTTTAACTCCACATTTGGCAGTGTGTCATTTGGATTCAGACTTGGTAGTCAGAGGCATCCTGACCACAATGGAGGAGTTCCTTCCTCTCTGTTGTAAAGTTTAAAGCTGATATGTGGGGAAACTCCACTGGCTACTGTTACACTACTCTCAGTCTGTTGATAAGGTTTACAGTCAGTGCTTTCCGATGCCTGCGGTGAATGCAAATTATGCTAAAGTTCATATCAGGAAACATCTTAGTCATATTAATACAATTGGGAAAAAAACAAAATCCTATGAACCATTAGGTCACCCCCTCTCTGAACCAGGCTTACCATTTCTTCAATCTGATGAGATTTAATAACTGTATGACTGCAATATATATCTACATCTTTAAAACAGATACAGTGTTGAACTAAAATGAACTCAGTCTGGATTTCTTGAACTCAGACATGGTTCTGAACTCAGACTAGTCTGGATAGGATTAATATATCCACAGATGGAACCAGGGGCCGTGAAATGAATTGCATCTTATTGTCTCTGAAAGCTGGAAAGGGAAAGTAATTTTCTTGGATGAACTGTTAGCCACCATATGCACAGTTGCGACTGGTGTTCACAAGAATAAGGCTGAAGGTTTTGAGCTGCTTGGTTGTCTGAGTGATGACTATGGAATTGATAAAAGTGAGCAACACAGCTTTTATTTTTCTTGAGCTGTGGGAAAGAGCAAATGGTGAAAAGATGATTGATTAGTTTGTTTAAAGACATTAAAAATGATCATGATAACTTCAAATGTAGGTCTTGATGGAAACCCAGGTGAGAACCACAGGTCTGGGGAATGTCAAGATTAGGCTAATTCATTGTTCTCTATGGAAAACATTGCTATGTATCTGTAGCCATCAGCAAAGGGAAGGCTGGAGAAACAGCATGTGTATCTGGTATTTTGATTTTACGCAACTCCTCTCCCGGATAATATATCTTTTCTCCCAACATTTTGACCTGGGCATGACATTTAGGACTCGCTATCTTTTTTACAGATTTTTCCTGCTCTGTAGCCATCTGTGGAGGCTGGAACGCTTCCTCATTTAGATCATTATGATGATATCAGTTTCCTAATCTCTGATACCCTTTTGCCATGCAAACAACACCTTGGCATTTTCCTTTGCATATCATATACATAGATCATTCAGAACAGTTTAGTTTCCTGATGATGGTCACCCTTGAGTTCAGACTGGATTTTTCCTACACTTCACTAATGATCTTAAAGGACAAGTCTGCTTCTGTGAAACTGCGCAGCTCAGTTTTAATTATTATATTTAAAATAGGTCTGTCCTTGAGCTAAACAGCAGAGTGAGGGACTCAATATTCAAGTGAAGTGAGCTGCTGGAATAAAGATTAAGGCAATATGACGGCATCTTTGGTGATTTTACTGGGAAGTAGTCACATTTTCTGATGCATTGCTGAAAGCTCTACATTCAACCCAAACTCATTTCGATACAATATGTCCAACAAAACTTCTATGATCACACAGAACCAGTCATTGATTCCGTGACATGGACATGACGACATCCTCGATCTCTTAATTGCTGTAATGGCGAAATGTAAATTAGTATTGGAATGGATTTTCCCTTTAAACTCCGATCTTGATATTGGTGTGGAGGAAAGAGAATAAGCGATACCTGTGGACTGGCTCCAGGATAGTCCACCTGTGTGCCAAAATCAGGTTACAGGCTGACGTGAATGTTACGTCAACCAGCAGAGTCCACTGGTGGCCTCTCCATACATGGTAAAATAAGCATTTGGCTGATTCAATCAACAGTAACAGCAGTAAGATAAATCAAGGAGATGAATGGAGCTTTTTTTCCCAAGAGGAGAAACATCTGCTCTAATCAAGAAAGACTAACAACTTTAACTCTGTGGTTTTCCACTTGTCATTGAAACTATGCTAAATCATGCAACTCAGTGATAAATTATTAGGTTCATTCAGTCTTTCTAAGTCGCTCAAATCAGATATTTGTGTGAGCGTGCGTGCGTGTGTGTGTGCGTGTGTGTGTGTGCGCGTGTGTGTGGTCCAGGTATTTCTGTTGCAAACTCACATTATGGGGACTTGTATTTCTTATGAGGACAAAAAGTAAGTCTGCATGATGGAAGTCACTAAATTTTAAGGGGACGACATGTTTTAAGGTTAGTTTTAAGTTAAAGGTAGGATAAGGTTAAGAAATGCATTGTGTGAATGAGGGAACCCCACAGGGATAGTGAAACAACTGTATGTGTGTGTGCGTGCATGTACGTGTGTGTATGAGGGGCCGTCAGTACTGACTTGCAGTAATAGCTGAAGTCTCAGTAGGAGGTTGCAGAGAAAGGAATGACACAATGACTGACTAATGTTTCTAAAACCTTTCAATTTGATCAAACTTTGATTCATTTGAGTATTAATTTATATAATGGCATTTATAAACATACAATACACTGGTAAGTCAGAATTGTGTTGGTATCAGTAGGTTTAAGCTTAAGAAATGAGAACAATATTATGAGTCCAGAATTGTTTTTACTTCCAATATTTGGTCTAATGTTTAATGGGTCATTGTCGGGGCGACTTGTGTTATCAGAGCACTGGGGCATGCAAACGGCAAAAGTATTGGATGCTGACTACAATGCAGCCTGCAGATGACAGCACGGTCTAAGCTGGACTCCACTAATGTGGAGTCCAGCTTAGTTTATGTAAAATTTAAGTCAATTCATCAAAAGTACGAGAAACAGACAGTGCAAATAGTGTACATGACAGCCCTGAATAGGCTTGGTGTGATGCCTATTTTACATTATATTTTTAACATATTTGGCTAATACTACTAATACCCCATCCAATTGATATTTCTCAACAATTGTATTTTATGAGCAGCTTTATGGCCTGGAACCTGCTACAAACCTCAATAAGATTTTGTGGCTATCATTGCGTGGTCGGGACCACTCGTAAATGTTGTTTTCTTATTTTGGTAATAAGAAAACATTGATAAATCCCACAACAGTTCACAACAGTTTTTTTTATATGCTCAAAATGTTTGTACTGGACTGTGCAAATCTGTAACGCCACTTATTAATGGCTCGTTAGTTCATATTTATTGTTGTAATAAATATGCCACTAAAGCCATTACAGAAATAAAATCATCATATATGTAGATATACATCAGAAAGTTGAAAAGCATGTTGCTGTACCACACACAGTCTGTGCTGTATTAAGCTGGAAATGAGCCATACTCTTAAACATGCACACGCGTGCCGTGGGCTTTGGACAGGTTTTGTTCTTGTTGTTTCAACAGCTTCTGCCAAAAAATAAATAAATAAATTCGATTTTGGACTTCACCCCACCCCCCCACCCCTGTGTCTTGCTAGTGGATGTTCAAATTAGCATGTTCCTTTTCAGGCCTGGGTTCTATTATCCTCGCTGATGGGGTTCTTTATAGTTGTCAGGGGGGTCGTATTTGAAGGCACGGCTTGTTTTAATACAAGAGTGCAGCCTGATGGAATGTGAGGAATTCTGTCATTTATTTTCATCCGTGGCTGAAAATTAGAACTTGGAGCACTCAGAGCATGTGATTTCAATTAGAGGAGCTGTAAAGACCTGGAGACACGTAACGGTCAGACAGACTGGTGTTCTGCTAGCACCAGTCTCCATGCAGTGTCTGGACACTCTCCACAGGTGGACAAAGGCAAAAGTGGAGCGTCCTTCTCTTTTCTGTTTAAACTATAGCATACATTCACTCAAGAGCCTCATCGTGATGAATCAGTCACTCTCCTTGACAGAGATGTAGTTGTTGACAGCAGGCTTGAGGCACTCAGTGCAGGAGGGCTGCAGCCGGCCACGGAGGACCTCATGTCATTACGATGATGTGTAGCAGTTCATTCTCCTGTTTGCTGAAGCAATTTGCCTCCCTTGTGTATGGTATCTGACCTCTGGCCAAACTGTGATATAGGGGGCTTTACAAGCAGTCTTCTAAGTAGTTTGCTGAGTCCTGGCATTTGCCTTCATTGAGATAGAACTGCTAAAATGGACTCAGTGGCAAAACGGATCTAACACCACCCCTTTTTTTCCACTGAGAATATAGTGACAGTTGTCAGGGTAGCTAATAGCGAAATATTTTGGGAAGTGATTTGAATTGTAAATTACCATATGTGCCCTCCTTAAATGGTAACATAGCTGATAATGTTAGCAAGCCTTCACAAGCGCCGGCGGGAGATCGTGTTTTACATAAACGAGAGGGTTATTCCTCTTTTGTAGCAGTAAAATAAGACATGGGCCTGTCGATAACTGTGCTGTACTCAGAACTTCATCAGATAATGATGAACATAACGTTAACTTACCCAGAATAAACAGCTGGGGTATGACTCTGTGCTGGATCTTCCCGTTCCTGTTCCTGTTCCTGTTGTGTTATCTAAAAGCAGAAACCAAAAAACATGGATATGAGAACAGCTTTATTGGGAATTCTGCTGCATTAAAATACTGTATATGAGAGCACAGAGTAGTAGAAAAGCAAAGAGATAAAGGGCTGAAACCGGCCGTCGCCAGGCAGAATGCTATGACGTGGTCCAGCCATATACCAGATTTTCACCTATTCTTGTTATTTTTTGATCGAGAGTAAATCCCAAGTGCAGTTAAGCTCTGCACTAACCGGTTGGCTTTTTTGCAGATGCCAAAATACATGGAATTTCCAAATATTTAAAAATGTGTTGTTTGATATAAACAGATGATCCAGAGTCTAAAAAAGCTGACACTATCTGCAGCATATGTGACTAATCAGTCACAAATGTAGCATTTAGCCAGATTGCTCTCAATTGGGAATTTTTGCTTTTATTGATTACAAAATGCTTTTATATATATATGCATATTAGTTCAATGAATTCCAAGAAATGGGCCACATGTATTCAATTTCTGTCTCCTACTCTCTTCATAGGAGACCATTTTCCCTTGGCTGAAAAATAGAAAAAGTGTCTTAACTGTCAAAGAGTTACTAAGAGTTTAAAATAACGTTGAAATGAAGTCATGAGGTCAGACAACGCAATGTGACAAAGTGGATATTGTGAAACAGACCGTAAAATGCTGTTTTTGGCATGTTAAATGAAGGGAATTTTTCTTTAATTAGATAAAATTTCCATTTATTAGCTTTCCAGATTGCTAAATAAGAATGTTGCAGTCATATATCAACTCCTTAATACATAGTGTGTTGTGTTTGCACTTGTGTCGACATGAATTATTACATCCAATTTAGGTTTCAGTGTTTTGCAAGATCTTGCCATACGGGGTCCTGTGGGAAATCTGTGAGAGAGATTTCACCGGTAAGGCTTTTGATGGTCAACTTTGCAAATCTGTGTAGTTAAAAGTGAAGTTAACTACACCTGCTATAGATCAGTATCCAGCTGTCTCTCTCAGTCCGCACTACATGCTGCATGGACACCTTTGTGTGGTGTATTACACCACATACTGTGCATACTGTATTGTTCAGGTCGCAGCTGGGTTTTGTGATTGAATAGTGAAGAATGTAAATTTTTGTTCCATGTGCCTCTTGGTTTGACTGTGTCTCCTCCTCAGTATTTGCTTGTCAGAGCATTATCACAAAAAAAAAAAAAAAAATGAATGGCGTTCTCACTCCTGTGATCTGCTTTGTGTTAGTGGTCTAAGTTCCATATCTCACACTTTGGACTACATTCCTCCTGAAACATCTTGATTTAATCAGTCCCACCAGGAACCTACCACCAGTATTTTTTTTTGATTATTGTGGCCAAAATTGAATTTGCAGTGGTTTTTTTAGAAGACAGCTGGCGTTCACTAACCGTAATTCACCACAAATGTAAAGACAAACGTAAATAATATGGTTTAATTTAACTCAACTCAGTGTGAACATACTAATGGAAGAAGATACATGCTCTTTGCCTATTGAGTGATTTGTTAACTTGTTTTAACTGAACTCTGTTTAAGTTTGACTGCCGTTAAACTGGGTGAAATAATGTAGTCTGAGAGTAAGTCCCTGAGAAGACAACTTTTGGAGTAAAAGTCCTTAAACAAATTGACAACCATTGTTCCATTTTTACTTGCAAATTGTAAGCTAGTAGAAATACCACAGTGATTGGTTGATTTGCTTTAAATATTGCAAAGACAATAGTGGCGAGTCGCTGATTTTATTCAACCTGGTAATTCCTTTATTGGTTTGCGGTAACTGCATCTAATTAACTGGTGCATTTATCTTAATTCTTTTAATCTCTGTCACTGTTTATTTCAGTTGTCTGTATCACATTAGATTTTTGATAATTTTTTTTTTTCTGTCAGCAAATTTAGCTCTCTTTTTTTTTTTAGCTTACACTTTTTCACAGTTCCTCTTTACAACTAATTACTTTTTCTTTAGAATATTCTCACTTCCAAGGAGCTTGTTTGGAAGAACACTCAGATTAAGTGAAATCTGCCTCACAGATCACTTCACCATTATTATAGAACTCTATGGGTGACTTTTCCCAAGGAGGGAGCACTTCCTCTGTAGGGAAAAATCCTACACTGTTTCTACATGCACCCTGCTTACTTAAGTGTTTAAAGAAAACCCATACACAAAGGAAATGGAAACAGTTATACTGTTGTTATGGACCTGCCTTTGACCTGCATGGAGTTAGTTCTGGCAAATTTCATATATTCTATTTACATTTTATCTATTTTTTGTTCTCTCTTGGTCTTGGCATAGCAGGAAAACACAACAAGATTTATTCATTCATGTAATGTGCTCATGATGAGTCAAGTCTAATAAATAGATTTGACTTGGCATTAACAGAAACTGTGACATAAGGAAAATGTGGAAATGTTTTGAGACCATAACGTGCTTTGTATTTCTTCATGTCCTGTACTGTTCTGTAGGTCAGGTTTGATTTGAAGGATATGAGATGCAAACCTTTGTGAGAACAGTGGAAGTTGGGTAGTACAATAATTTGGTGCAATTCTTATCTGTTTTTTTTATTTTATCTTTTTTCTTATTATTTATTTAAATTTTTTTGTGGTTGTAGATAAAATGGGCTCTCTAAATGGAGGCATTTCTGTATCAGCCAAAATATAGTTATTAGACTAAATTTTGTTTAATGCATTTAATGTGATGTTCGTGGTGATTGATGAATAGAAAAATGATCATTTGATTTTCAGTATAACCATATAGTGATGATCAGTCTGCTGTTATCGTTGCAAAATTTCTGGTGTTCAGATGAATTATTCTGCCCATGCTGCATACTTTCACATACATTCACCATACAATGGCATATATTGATTATAAAATATTTATATTGTTATTGTGAAGATTTCAACCATGTTGCCCATCCCTATATGATGTACAGTAATTGGATAACGTAAGAACATACATCACTCGAAATGCCTCTGTTTTTTCACTGCACTGACTGATCTTCCTCTCTGATCCGTAGGTACGGGAGAGGGATGTGGGAAGATCATTCAGCGATTCCCCAAGAAGGACTGGGAGGGAACGGCCTTTCCTCAGGGGGTGGAGATGGTGAGTGAACAGCCGCCTACAAACTCAACACAACTGTACACAACTGTATTACCAGAGTACCTCAAGTACTCTATCTAAGGTTAGAAAAAAGATGACTGCAGAGACGTTGTTCTCTTTAGCATTTACCATTAAAATCCTTTTTAAGTCAAAATATGGTTAGAAAATGTGGGATATGTTTTGATAGTTTAGAATTCAGATGAACTCAGAACACCAGACTCTGTCTTTACCTGATTGCACTGCAGCTTTTTATCAATAGAGAAATACAAATATTGTTACTTCTTGAATATGATCAATCTCTAACTGATTAATCACTGGGAAGAAGTTATTATTATTATAGTATTTGGACAGCATTTTACTAAATTGGAAAACACATCACCTTTCTATCTGTTTTGCTCCTACATAAATTTTCACCTCCCTTCTCTCGTGGTTTTGAAGGGTTAAGGTAGGAATCAGTTATGAAACTCCAAGTATAATTGACAGGCTGGTGTCTGAATGGTTGCATTATTATTCAGAACATTGCTGTCTGTATTGCAGACCAGTATCGACGTTTCATAGTTCATAACAGGAGAGAAGAGAGCGTCTGTGGAAGAGTTTATAGTTGATATGTGACGTTCACAGGTTATACTGTGTTTTTCTAGTTAGTGAGTGTCCTTGTTCTTATGCCCCTTACCCACTGCCCGTTTCCTGAAGTGACTGTTAAGGATGTTTTCTTGAACGTAAAATACTGTAATACACAAAATATTTGTCTTCAGCATTCTCTTGTGTCACAAGATGACAGATCACACCCAAAGGAACTTTCATGTTGTAAAAGCATATTTGCCCTTTGGAGGCTGTGCAGCAGATGTTGGCATTTCCTGCTTCAGATAAATTCATAATGATTGTTTACTCAAAAGTTTGTTTGTAAACCCTTTCCACACTCACTAATTGGGAAGCGTCTTTCCTCAAAATCCCTTTGTCTGGCCGAGTATCTGCTTCCCTGGTATCTGGCTGCCTCCATCGTCCTCTTCAGGAAAATTAAGGGAACAGTTGCTTCTCTTAGTTTGTTTCCTCCCTCTCTGCAGGGCCACTCTAAGGGGTCTGTGACAAGGGGTCTGTTTTCCTTATATGGACAATGCAATGGATGGACAAATATTTGCTTATCAGAACTGGGAAAAACTGTCGATCTCTAGGGCAACATTAGCAGTTAACAGTGTGATACTGCACAGGACATTACGCCTGTGTTATATCTGTTTTTGTTCATTTATATTGGCTACTGCAGATAAAGTTTTAATGACTAAGCAGAATGGTTTTGGCAGTCAACAAGGAGAGAAAAATGACTCTAAATCCCAACACAGTACTTGATCCTTTGAAAGTACTATCCAGCACAAACTTCAGTAACATTACATTTTTCTGGTCTTTTCAATATAGCACCATAAATTACAGTTACAAATACAGATTTTTGGATAATGTTTTTTTCAATTGTAAACTCAACTGCAATTTAGGCATCAGCTACAGGCCTTACTGGCTTTAGTTGTTACTACTCAGTTTGCAGTTGAAGTCATTTTTTAAATTAGCAACCAATTAACTGTGCCACCGTAAATATATAGATGCAAAATGATGAGCAAAGGGATCAGATTTGCCCCTTTTGGTTGAATATTTTTTTTTTTTTTTTTTTTTTTACAGTTAATGCTTAAAGGATCCATAGCTGTAGTTGATCGGAAGTGCTGTGCCAAAATAAATGTTGCATGTTTTCTACTTTACCTTTGAAGGTATGTTTTGTGTTTGATAGAGGTCACAGGGGTCAGAGATCACAACGCAAAAGGAGCACAGCGATACAGAGCAGAGCAGCAGGTGCAGAGGCCAACAAATTGCATAATATGGATCAGATATCTCAGCCAAGATAAATGGAGAGAGTGAATCTAAACATCAGACATTCCTCAACATCTCGTGTTTAGATGAGGTCATTTTTTCACCAGGACAGGACACTTTGTAGAAGGACAAATATAATCTACATTTCTGTACAGAATATGCAGATTTAGAGGTTTAACATTAAACTTGGGTTGTAAATAAGTCTTTTTCGACAAGTAGTGAATTAAATGTTGTCTACCTTTCAGTGATTGATAAGTGATGGCCAACAGTTGTTACAGCTGCAGCTGAAATCTTTGGCTCTGTGTGGACATGTCAAAGAGACACTGTTATACCATGACTCTTGTATAATGCGATGCTATTTATAAGGCAATTGAGGGGAAGAGAGCACAAATAGACATATTGTAAGTGGGTGGTTTGAATGCCTTGCAAGCGTCTTCCTGTGTAACTCACTGAGTCTGTTGGTGGCCATCAAGAGTGTTCTAAGAGTTATTGCTTGGAGACAAACAGTGGCGTGTCACAGGGCAAAGCAAAACATAATGCTCCTCAAAGCCAAGAAATGGTAATTGTGACTGGTAAAACTATGAAAAATGTAGAGAATTGAAAGTATGTCCTATTCAGACAAAGTGATTTTGGAAGTTGAATCTTTGTAGATATGAGGCCAAAACCCTAACACCGGTATTTAACCTCTCAGTGAGTCTGCATGATGAACCATGATAGTTCTGTTCTCTCAGCATCATCACTCAAGCATCCTGTCATGGTTTCATAGTGTTTAAATATAGAAACACTGCCACAAGTTTAGCTAAATCTATTAGCTTAGTGTTTCCAGATGTCACTGAGGACCTGCATACCAATTTTTTTTTTTTTTGTGTCTCTGTGGGTGTGTTTGTGTTTTTTCATATTCCTTCTTGCTAAAGTGAATCCCTCCAATGCTTCTTCATTATGTGTCAGCCTCGACTGAAATTGAGACATACTGCAATCCCCAGTGTGTAAAGAAAGCATAAGGCATGACGTTTCTCATTGAAGACAGACAGTAAGCCTGGGCTGAAACAAGAGGATGCATTCAATGCAAGGGCTTTTTTTTTTTTTAAGTGCTTCTTGGCCTGCACCCCGCATTTTTACTGAAACTTAGACAGATTATGTTCTTTTGAGATACAACTATACGTACAAGTATATTGGATAACATACTGAATAAGATTCGTATGTTGATATTTTGAGTTTTACATGAAAAAACACCCAAAGGAGTAAGCAAGAACAGGAAAGAGGGGGTTATTCCAGAAATTTGCCTTCCTACTATGTGGTGTGTGACAAACTTTGGTCAAGATTCAAATGATTGAAATTCCAACTTTGAAGCTTAAATGAAGATACACCATGGTGTTTAACAGACCCACTAAGCAATTTGCATTTTGGCCCTGTTTTAGGCTGGTATGTAAACCATTATTATTTGCAGATTTTCTCTACTCCGTGAAAAAGAAAATGACTCATTTACAAACACTAAGGAACACATCTGTAGAAAACAGTGGATGAAGCTGAGCACGAAAAGCATTTTGCGGTCGCAACAGGCCCCCAGCAAACTAAATAACCACAGATGAGGAATGCACCAAGAAAAAGCATTTACAACTTGTGCTTGGAAAAATGTGTTTCTCATCTTTGCAGGCAAGTGATGATGATAGGAACCAGCCCAATTCCTCATCTGTTGTGGATGAGCCAGGTCTCTAGATGGAGGTCAGAAAGTTGTACACCTAGTACATTTCCACAGCCTCGCCCTCCAATATAAAGACATGGTCCTCATGGTACTTATACTCCAGTAGTAGTAGTAGTATTAGTAGTAGAAGTAGGGTCACACATTTAGAACAGTTGTTGTGGAAGTTATTACTCCACACTCGTGTGCAAGATTTCCTTGATTCTGACTCATTTTGTTTTAATTTATCTTTTTTCCCTGAACGAGTTGTGATTTGTTAAAATGAATCACACAATGACAGCAACATTAACTTGAACATGAACCAAATATTACTCGAAAGGCAAATATAGGCTGTCTGTATTTTATTATTAATTTCAGCTTACTATACTCAAAATGAATATGTTTGCTGTGATAAGAATTTTACTCATTTTTAAATTTCAATGCTGAATCTGCGTTTTACAGTTTGAGGAACTAGCATAGCAGCTGAACCTAGTCACATTTATCATGCTCAGTTTAATCAAGAAGTCTTAAATTGGACAGTGACCAAACTATTTTTGCTGACCATATTTTGTTAGTTAGATTTAGATAGAGTTCAGAGCAAAGAAGTGACACATTAATGTCAAGGGAATTACTGTGGTGTTCACTGTTTAATTGCTGAGTTTGCTCATTTAATTACCAGTGCTGTTTGTTTAATGCCTGGAGTATGTAAATGTTCATAGCATTCCCTGCTTGTAGACAACATATTGGTGTCATATTTGTGAGTTTCCAGACTCTTCCTCTGTTATTCACTTGATCCTTTCATGTTAAATGGGCCAGGTTAATTGTAGATGTAGTGTCTATATTTTAAGACAACCAGATGGACAAGCTTTTTAAATCAATCTAATCCAAGTATCGGTGAGTGTTTTGAGTAACAAACGCCAAATCTTGTCCAAGACTGCTTTTGCGGGGAACAGTGTTTGCCAGAGTTGTAAATTTTTACAACTAACTTCACCTAAATCAAACCTTCATGTTTTGCACTTCAACACATTGGAAGCAATGTGCCTCCAGTTTATGACAGGAAGGTTTTTCGTTTAATGCTGTTTGTTGTATAACCGAGGTACATAAAACAAATTGAGTTAGTATTTTAAAACACATTGACCTGAACCCGTTCAAACTGGCTTCATCCCAAAACACCAATAAACAAATGTACAGCTGTTACTCCATGCAGGTTACCATCATTTTGATATAAATAAACCAAATAATTTCACTTCAAAAAAACACAATATTATTGTTGGCATTCATTATTTGATAACTTTTTACATTCAGTTTTATTATGTGTGAAGTGTGTTTATATGTTTATATTAATTATCACATTACTGGTCATTAAAAAAATACCTTTTTAGTAAAGCTTTGCGTTAGACGCTTAACTAAAGTGATAAGCCTCTTGATTCTTTGCCTCTCCACAGACACAAAGTGGAGCGGAGCAGAGGACAGACAGGTTGAAAGCTCCTTATGTTAAGTGCAATACAAGCCTTCCACCGAGTGTTGTAAATCACTCTGCAACCGAACATGGACAGACGTCGACCCCAAACGTCTGAAAGTCAGGTTAAAATGTTTTTTCAAACACTGGTGGGACTGTGGTAAAACACCCACCACCTCTCTATCTGTACAACAAGTTAAAGATGAGAAACTCTCAATGGATTTATTTGTCTAAAGATTTCCTGACATTTCATAAACTAAATAAGTAATAGAAAATAATCAGTAATCAAAATAATACTTTACAACTCCTTTAATTTAATTGTGTTAAAGGTTTTTCACGGCTATCATTTATTTTAATTGGTGCGTACAATTCTTATTTATAGGTTTGTTTAAATTTCCGTTTGACTACCAAATACTTTATATGTAATTTAATGTGGTTATGTGGGCCAGACATTTTTAAAAACAACCATGGTCAGCAGTTTGAGATTGACCTCTCACAACACAGCAACTGAAACATCGTGAAAGGATTTGTTGATTCAAAAACCTTGACCTTCCATTTGCTGCACGTTTCCCCCTCTTGACGCATTTCTTAGTTTGTTTTCAAAGTTTGTAGGTGACCTGTCATCACCTCACCTTTAAAGGCTTGTTGCATTCAGCCTTAGGTGTGTGACAGTAAAAACAGTGGGAGTCTCAGCCTAATATTCAGACCGCTCCATCTCTACGTAGTCCCACATGTTGTGGCTGTGGGCGAGATGCTGCAGCACTGAACAATAGTAGTCCTGTACTGGTCCAGTCCAACACACAGTATGTGGTGTGGGTTCTCTGTTCCACTCAGTCAGCTAAGCAAGCAGAGTTGTTTCTCTGACCGCATACCATACCGGTCATTTGCTTTTCAGTTCCATTGCTTACTCAGACATATACTGGTAGCCATAATTGTTACTAAGAGAAAGACATTTATACAAGCGGCCACCACAGTGACCAAAAGCTAAAGCCAAAATGGAAGTGTCCTAGGATGCAGCTTCAATAATGGTCACAAGATTCTTTAATCTTTCCTTTTGATCAAGATCCATTCCAAATTTTAAAACACTGGCAGATAAATGTTATGGTCTCGGTAGCTAATTGCATTTGCAGTTTGTCTCTTGGTGGTCTTTAAAAGCAGAGGTAGATGTTTTTGAGTTTTGACAAGAGAGTCAGTCTCTCACACTGAGATGCGGTGGTTGCCGCTTTCTCGTCTCTCATTAGTTCCTACCAAAACATCTCTGCTCTTTGTCCTAATTTGAATTGTCTGATCCAACAATTCTTCAAAATGACGGGGACAACACAGGCTCTTTTACGATCTATATTGTGGCTCCAAAATTTATGATATAATTAATAGATTCTGGATTCATTGCAACCAAAAAGCTTTTAACCCTCCTGACTGTTTTTGCTTCTTTTTGCATCTTAGCATCATTGTACAAAGTTTGATGTTGTTTTCATTTTTTCAGCATATGGCAAATATATGATTGCCATGTACTAGAAAATATGTCTACTATCAAAAAATGTCTAATAATAATATAATAATATAATAATGTAAAACCATAAAAACTTTTCCTGGATTTTATCACTTGTATTGTGTTTCCTTTTTCTTTTTTTCCCTTTTTTCATGAATGCTGTGGAGTCAGTCGGTTAGCTGTGGGATACACCTGACTTATAAGGACCACTTTTTTTATATGATTTCTAGACAGATTTATTTTATTTATCCTAATTGGAAACTGCAGAAACTTTTATATGTTTTGCCTCTGAGAAGTAGGGGTGCAACTTTTAACATGCAATGTGTCAATCAGGTTCAAAAGTTTAATCAAGATATGAAAGTGTTTTTAGGTACAATGGGAGGAGCCCCATGAGTCAGGCTGTGTGTTGTTTTCTTGCTTTTTCTTTCAATAGTTTGTTCACTTGTTTGTGAATTGCTTCTTTGAGGTCACAAGTACACTAAACACATTCCAATGTTAGGCTGAACAGCAATGCTGAGTCCCACAAGCCTCCATCAAAACACAAAAACAGTCAGTTAGAAATCACATGTGCTGTTGCAGCAGGCTAATCCTTGGGTGGTTGATAACAGAGAGAAGCTTGGATTATTTAGAGTAAGGTGATTGTACTCTGTTATTGCACAGCTTGCTCTGTTTGTAGGAGGTAATGTTTGTCAAGAGAACATACAGAAAATACTGTAATTGCAAAAGCTTACTACATCACAGACTCAGATGCTGTATATATAACGCCACCTTACATCCCCACCTGTTTTCTTCCAGCAGAAATTTGTAGACTGTGTACAAAATAAAAAAAATTCCTCTTTGGGGCCCATCTTCCTTCCTTGATGAAGGAATGTGACCTTACTTGACCAGATTGTAAACACTGCTGTCATTTCTCTTGTCTAGATCTTGGACTTCTTGAAGTCCTTCCTTTCCCCCCAAATCCCTGCTGTAATGAGGAATATGGCTTGCACTTCCGGGAAGGACGCTCAAGTTATTTGGAAAATTTGTAAACTGCTGTAGTTATGTGGATAGTTGATATGACTGCTGCGGTGGAAAAATTTTAACAGAAGTTTTAATAGGGGTTTTTTTTGTTTTATTTTTTTTAATAAATATTGTCTCGACAAAAGAGGACCTGACTCCAGTATGACCTGAGCCTCTGGGCTTAGGTCAGGTTCAGGTCACTTGAGAAAAGAATAACCCTTATGGCTGCGAGGAGTCATTCATCTGGCCCTGTTCTCCGAGAAGGCTGGATAAGCAAATCATGACAAAGCTTAACTGCACTGTTCACAATCAGCAGCCTTGGTTAGTCAGTTTTAGGCTCTGGGCCAAACCACAGACAGATGAAAGAATGTAGCCTAATTGTATCACTTGATGGATTGACTCAAGTGACCATAACTTGACATGTCACGCTGCACGTCGGTCTTATGATGTTTGTAAAACTATGAGAGAAAAACTAAACAGTGCATTCCACATAGCAGGATGCCTTCCAGCCAGGGGGAGAATGGGATCATGTGTTTGTCAGGAAGATCCACATATGAGTAATCAATGATCTGTGTTCCAGTCAAGCTAAACACACCAGGAAACAAAGCTGGGGCTGTCAAGCAGGCAGGACTTTCCATGCTGAAAAGCACTGTGAGCTCACCAGGAAATGGGAATACACAGGATGAAATTACGCCACAGTACGCTGGAGAGCGCACATACTCAGACCTTTAGATGAAATACAGTACAATGCTTTCAGTCTTAATGGTTTATTGTTTGTATATATTACTCTTTCTTCCTTGGTATTCTGTCACATACACTTACAGAGAAATTTTGTTTTTTCCTGATAGACCCAATTTTAATGTTGGAAATGACCAGCTCTGTAGCCAGACAGGCGCTGGGCAAAAGCATGCAGCGGTGAAATGGTGCCAGTAGCCAGGTGATCAGTTCCAAGCTACCCTGTACATTTCCTCCCTCACATCTAAAGAGCTGGCTGGCTCCAGACATCCATGTAACTGGCTACTGGTGAATGCCACTGTTGCTAGTAAAAATGTGCTGACTGCTGCTGACACCGGGGCCAGTGGCTGATGACATAACTTTGATTCTACATACTTTGCAAAAATCCACATACTCATTGTCTCCATGTATGTAATTTTCCATTTCTCCCAGAAATTACTTTCTGAGAACTTTTGCGAACAGTTTATCTGCTTTAAATTTTAAAAATTCTCAGTAGTGTCTGATTTATGCAGACGCACATGCCCAGTTTCAGGTGTTCTCCCTAGTGTTGAGCTACTTAAACGGGACTTGCCAATTTTGTTGTAATGGTTCCCTTTCGTGCTGGCGTAATAGGGATGTGGTCCAAACTCCTGTGTGCTGAGCCTGCTGAGTTTCACTCAAGAAGACGTACTGGTATTAGGTTGGGCTGCATGTTTGAAATTCTAAGTGAAAAATTGTCAGATTCTTTGGAACACTCTTAGCCACTGACAGCATAATAACATGGTACAGTAATACTTTACATTGCTGTTATTCGTTGATATTTTTAGCTCTAGTAGTAAGAGTTTGGGGCTCTAAGGGTGGCAATGTTTGTCAGTTGTCAAACTCTGTTAGTTTCTCTG
Organism: Seriola dumerili; assembly: GCF_002260705.1. Lineage (NCBI taxonomy): Eukaryota > Metazoa > Chordata > Actinopteri > Carangiformes > Carangidae > Seriola > Seriola dumerili. The sequence continues at coordinate 1,245,838 of NW_019174929.1, forward strand.
ACTTTGAGGAGCAGCATGGCCTCTGGAAGCTGGTTGCAGGGTTTATCATCATAAAACATTTATCATCATAAAACTACAAATATGGCTACATTCTCCTTCAGTCTTTCACGAGTTGTTTGTATATATGACATACTGTATAAAGGAGGATCAGTGCAGGATTTATTGCCACAAAGTGGTACACAGTTTGTGTATTGGTGGAAAGGTTTCAAGTCTAATACCTTAACTGCTCAGCTGTCGGACTACAGCTACTAAATACACCACTGTATTGTAAGCAAAAGAGCCTCTACTTTTCACAGAAAGATCCATCTTTTAACTTTTGTGGCAAGTGCTGCTAGCCGCTATCCATAAAAAAAAAAGGCTGTGCATTCACGTTTGTTATGATGTGTTTGGAGAGGGGATGTGAGGTTGCACTCTTTGCGTTTAAGGTACGTCACAGACGACATCCCTTGCTGTTGTTTTAGAACACTGTATGCGGAGGTCCTGTGGCCACGTGCCAAGTTTTTTCCTACTAGTAATAGTATTAGTGTGCACATTAGTCTCCTTCCCCACTCAGAAGGCTAGCTCCCCTTGTGCACAATCTAGTCCACCTGTGAGACATTCTGGGTAAAAAAAAATTAAATTCACTTCCACCATTTTTAAATATCAACTGTACAGCTTCGAAGAAATAATTTCCATGTTAAATTTGCATACAGTAGTTTAATCATGTGGTTTATTTAGCAGGAAATCTTATATTAACATAATAAGTACTAAATAAACAAACAAAATAAGATAAACAAATTTTTGTTTTCGAGTGAAACTATGTGAGAAAAAGGTAAACATACTTTTGTGTACGACACAGGGAAACTCATTAGGCACTTCTGTGTTCATACACATTCAACACACCGACATGTACAGTACATGCACAGATTCACATCTACTCTTTACACTGCATTAGTGTTTAGTTTGGAGGGGAACAAAACTTGTTGCGGTTTCAAGTGAGCTTATTAAGAGCAGAAGTGAGACTGAGGCCTACAGTGGATAACTTATCCAGAGCCCCCACAAGGCGGTAGAGGAAGCACCTGTTCCACAGCCAGGTCATTATCAGCCATTATCTTACAGTACTCTAAAGACCGGGGCTCAGCAGTCTGACGCAGGACAGCCATTGTACTGATCTACAACCTCAGGATAAAGCTGTTTACCCTGCCTTTTCATTCATCACTCTATGAGCTCAGAGATGTGTTTTGATGTTGCATATATTTTCACAGATGAAATAATAGAAAAAAAACAAAAACATGTTTACTTATCCTCAGCTGATACAGGTAAAAAAATATAGCAACTGGTGTTGATCAGAACTGATAAAAGAAAAATAACAGTGGAATAATTACCAAAATACTGCATTTGAACTTTGGCGCCCCCAGTGGTTAAAAAAAGACAAGGAATGCACAATGCTAACCACTGACAGATCTGGCCTGAGGACATTGTGTTCAGTCTGGATACAACTTTAGGTGCCTCATACTGTGCTCCACACTACAGTATATAAGTAGTACAGATCCATTTCACAGTCATGCAGATGCAGGCGAGGTTCTCGAAGGTCAAATGCACAGCTGCAGGCGGTCTAGGTTTGGAGGCCAGATGTGACCGTGTGGCAGGTCCTGGGGAGACATCATAGTTCTGGGCAGAGCGAAAGGACAAACTTTAAATCCGACAGAGCTCATCTCCTTAGCAAAATGTTAGCTATTTTGAGAGGCACAAGCACAACGATGATCTATGGTAGCGCAATACTAAAGTTTGATTTTAAAGTTGCACTGAAGGAGAGGACAAGAATAGCCAATATACCGTGTGATTCACTACCACCACCTGCTTGCTGTATTTTCTCCATACTAGTGTCACTTATGTAATTGTTTAAGTCAAGTTAGGTGTGTTTGTAGTAAAAAATATGTCTCAGTACTCCTTCTTGACATCATCTCTTTGAATTATGATGAAGTCTAATCCTTTGTTTCACAAATATTTATGTCAAGGAAACTGTTGTAAATATTCAGTGTAACCACCAGTTCTGTTAAAAGTCTCTGTCTTTCACTTCCTCATTAGCTAAATGTTTGAAGTTAAGGCCAGGTTGAACCCTAGCAGGTCAGTTATGTTTGTGTTTTTTTTGTTGTTTTTTTTTTGTTTTCACCATGGCTGTCACAAAAGCCAGAATCAGAAAAGGTTGTTATGGTCTGTTGTTTGTCATGTGGAAGTTGGGAGAAATGGTACACTGTATTTCTTTTACAGCTCACTGGCTACTGAGTTGAATTTTTTTATTTTACATGTATCTAGTGTTGGAACTTACAAAGTCTGCTTATCCATGTGCAACACAATATGTGCTGTGCTCAGCAGTCACTGTCATTTATCTACCAGTAAGCTAAATTCGTAAATGGTTGTTTTGCATTGCCAACTGTACTGTCTAACCACATTTCCGTTTAATTTAGGGCACCTCGCATGAATTGTGAAACTCTGTAGTTATTACGCTGCTTTGACATAAATGTAGTCTTGTCTAAGATGTACAGTGTGCTGACAAACTGTCAGACCATGATTAACTGTGTAGAATAAGCTGGCATGCCCATACATGGCAGACCGGGTTCATCTTTAACAGCAGTCATTGATTGTTTTTGCTAAAATGCCAAAGGCTTTACGCCATTGATCTTTCCGCTGTTTGTTTTGACTGATTTCATCACAGCAATGGGAGTATTTATTGGATTATGCTTGTTCTTAAACTGTTCAAGTGGTTTTAATATCAGTTGTACCTGCTGTTAAACAGTGCCGGGAAAATCCACGGACTTTTCTTGGATTCTGAAAGGGAATTTTTATTTTCATGAATACATTTCGCAGCAGATTTTCCCTGAACTATTATTCAACTCGTTTATGCTTGGAAGATGCGGTGTTTGTTAACCTACTTTTGACAAAACCGACACATAATAAGATCCATCTAATGTTTGGGACCTCCACGCCTACCGTGAACATCACACGGATGCGTGGGGTTTAGTTTCAGGAGTAAGGTTGTGAGAGCAGGATGGACTGATCTGACAGCAGATTGATTTAGGCATAGGAATGTCTAATTATCTTAAGAGTCCTATTTTATTTGCCTCTTTATGCATTTCTGTTTTCAAGTTTCATGTGGTGAACTGGTCGTATGTTTTCAATTTATGCTGTTTTGAAATAAACCCAAGTATTCACCCTCAAGTGAACAAATCTTCCCAGGGGATGTTGGGTAAATGGGGGTTCGGCCACAGTTGTCCTCAGCTTGTTGCTGAAATGTGCGTGGCAAAAAAAGATTACCCTTTACATTTGCACTAAAAATACATGTAGTAGGCCTTTTGTCTAGTGTTAAATTTCCTACACATATGGCATTTATGAAGCTCAAAATTTTGTGTACAGCACTGTTTGTAATATTTGCTAGATGACTCTTCCTATCCTTCCTGACTAGACGTTTTTTTTTGATTTACAGTGGTTCATCATGGCCGTCTAAAAATATCTATGTCTAAAATGAACCATATGTGCCTGGTATTGCGTAACAGATGAGCAAAGGGAAACCAGGAGTGTTGGTGACAGTGGGGGAGCTGAGATGAAGAAACGAACTGGAGGGGAGCTGCCACCTCAGCAGAGTGCTCAGTGAGGGAGCTAAACACTAAACATTCTGGCGCAGAAAATTAACTCACGGCAACCGCTGAATAGTATTTGGATAACGGTGCTATTATGGCCATTTTGTTGACAGTTTTGTTTCTTGTAGTCATCATGCTGACCTTGAGCGAAGGAGACGAGTGAGGGAGGGGGGAGCACATGCATGTTTGTGTGTGCCAAACCGCTCTGCTGGAGCAGGCGACTCTGGTTGTTTTGTCCATTGCTCATCCTGCAGACCTGATAAAGTAGAAGTGCTGGGCAGGCAGCACGCCATTGACCTTCTCACCCTTGGCCAGTCCTTCTCTGGCCCCTGACACCTCACACTTCACTTTCCGTCATTGTGTTGTCTTCCTGGCATTTGTGTCTTCCACATGCATGGGGAAAGAATAAGGTGAAAGGAAGAGGATGATGGAAGTACACGGTGTAGTGCACATCTGTTGCTAAGTTTTCCTGACCACATTGTATTGGCAGTCACTTTACATTCAGGCTCCATCGACAGTTCACTAGTATTGAAAGTCTGAAAGTATAGATGATTACAGTCTTGATATTTTTCTTTTTTTCCCACATGTTTTCCTTTGAGGTGGTCTGGCAGCATATTTACTTATGTTTTAAATATATCTTTAGGTTTACAAATGTTTTGGTTGTTTATGATTTATCTTGTTTATCTTATT